>NW_027468598.1:32663013-32670513 GCF_046254945.1 Alosa pseudoharengus
GAAGGTGGACAGTGTAAGTTCGCATGCGCGTCTGGTTACATGGGGTACCGTTCTGTAATTAGGCGTAACATTGGCTATCTGCATTCCTGTGTATATGTGTTATAACTGATCGCTGTCCACTGTGATGAATACATATTGGGGCGTTATAATCAACTTTCAGTCAGGTCGGTGTGTCATGAAGAGATAGGCCTTGTTGAACTCTTGTGTTTTTTATTTCCTGATGTCCTATATTGCTTAAAATAAAGGGTTAGCTAACGTTAGCGGTGCTATCTTGACGAAATAGCTGTCGCAGTTGAAAAGCTATCAACATCACATTGCTAACGGTCAGTTATCAGTTAGGGTAGCGGGTAGTAGTTGACACTAAAACGGACAGAGACTGATTATCACTGCCACCAAACAATTGCTTTTGAACTTTAAAGTTCAGCCTTCGTTAACATTAAGTTGTAACTCGACATCGTTATCCCGCTGTTCCAGTTCAACGGCACATGCCTTACAGGTTTAGCTGCCTACCCTTTCCCTGGTTACCTCTTCCTGTTAAATATGCACGGCTGTTGATTTGTCAATTCAGTTCATTGTCAAATCTTAACACTCCACTTTGTTGTTCAGTAGTAGTGGTGACAAATATGTTTCCCCAACATATTCTGCTCACACTAGAATTGCTTCTTGAGCAAGATGACTAAAACATCTATTGTAACATCTATAGTGACCAAAGTACCTTTGCACTAGGATGCACCTAGTGCATAATAGATGAGTGAGAGTGTGGTCAGGTTGCAGTGCATCTTGAAACCCTTTGGAAGAGCTGAGACTGACCCTGGCACAGAGCAAAGTTTTCCTTTGGTGGCAAGTGTAGAATGCTTGTAGAATGTTTTTAGGATTCACACACTCCCAACAGGTGCATTAAATTACCGTTTGTCTCCTTTGCATGTAGGACATGATCACGAATAAGGAAAACTATTTCCTTTTCTCGAAGACGATGTTCAACAACACAATCATTGAACTGAAATGTAAGTAATCACTAAGATGTGTTTTTTTTGTCATTACATCACAAGCCAGAGGCATCTGTTGTAAAGTTCACCTTCTTAGTGATGCGTAAGTTGCTCCTCTGTTTGAGCAGTGTGTTTGTAAAACGAGGGTATGGAGTTTCAAACTGAGAGGAAAGTTATAAGTCCCACTTTCTTTTACAGACAATACTCACCTAAATAAAGAATGGCTGGCTCTAAAGGCAAACAAATGAGATGTAGTCATAGTTTGTTAAACCATAGTTTGTTAACTGACTGTGAAAGCTATGGGTGGGTTGGGTGGTTACAGTATGTGGAAGGGTTTAGACTGGTGTGTTCCATCATAAATGGAAATTTGTTACATTTCCTGTTTGATGTTTGTATTTCCAGGGTCCTCTCACTGTCCAGATGTCAATGTCTCTTTCTCTGTATCCTGGGTCCTGCGTAGCTCACGCTGTTATGATGAAATTTTCACTAGTGATGTAAGTGACTCATCAGCCTCGCATGAACGAACCCACGACATATTAGCACGAATGTGATAAGATTCTAGTTAGCAGTCTCTAGTCTTAGGCTTGGGGTTAAGCATTCCTCTATTGAGCAATGGCTATTGTTATTGTGGAGATACATAGATGCAAATAGACAAACAGGTCTACGTTGAAATCTTGTGTGAAATGCGGCATACCCGAGTACATTTGCAATTAGAGTTTATTTTCTCTAATGATTAGACTAGTATTGTTAGGGTTTTCAAATTGTATTTTTTTTAATTCTTCAAACTGGTACAAGGTACAACCTTACTACAATGAGCGTACTTACAGATGAGACCGGTAACTGATTGATCAGTATGGTTGTCTTTGTTGTTTTCCTCCCCGAAGCTCACTAAATACTTCAGCTCTGTCAGCGTCGAGCAGGAGGGGGGTACAGGCTCGTACATCCGTCATGAATACAATCCTATCCTGTGTCCATCCCAGTCCAGCACGATGGTGGTACGTGGGTCTGTGAGTGCCTATGTTTGTGTGTGAGTGCTTAAGGTTGTGTGTGAGTGCCTATGTTTGTGTGTGAGTGCTTAGGGTTGTGTGTGAGTGCCTATGTTTGTGTGTGAGTGCTTAGGGTTGTGTGTGAGTGCCTAGGGTTGTGTGTGAGTGCCTATGTCTGTGTGTGAGTGCTTAGGGTTGTGTGTGAGTGCTTAGGGTTGTGTGTGAGTGCCTATGTTTGTGTGTGAGTGCCTATGTTTGTGTGTGAGTGCCTATGTTTGTGTGTGAGTGCCTATGTTTGTGTGTGAGTGCTTAGGGTTGTGTGTGAGTGCCTATGTTTGTGTGTGAGTGCTTAGGGTTGTGTGTTAGGGCCTATGTTTGTGTGTGAGTGCTTAGGGTTGTGTGTGAGTGCCTATGTTTGTGTGTGAGTGCCTATGTTTGTGTGTGAGTGCCTATGTTTGTGTGTGAGTGCTTAGGGTTGTGTGTGAGTGCCTATGTTTGTGTGTGAGTGCTTAGGGTTGTGTGTTAGGGCCTATGTTTGTGTGTGAGTGCTTAGGGTTGTGTGTGAGTGCCTATGTTTGTGTGTGAGTGCTTAGGGTTGTGTGTTAGGGCCTATGTTTGTGTGTGAGTGCTTAGGGTTGTGTTTTAGGGCCTATGTTTGTGTGTGAGTGCTTAGGGTTGTGTGTGAGTGCCTATGTTTGTGTGTGAGTGCCTATGTTTGTGTGTGAGTGCTTAGGGTTGTGTGTGAGTGCCTATGTTTGTGTGTGAGTGCCTATGTTTGTGTGTGAGTGCTTAGGGTTGCGTGTGAGTGCCTATGTTTGTGTGTGAGTGCCTAGGGTTGTGTGTGAGTGCCAATGTTTTTTGTCTGAGTGCTTAGGGTTGTGTGTGAGTGGCTATGTTTGTGTGTGAGTGCCTATGTTTGTGTGTGAGTGCTTAGGGTTGTGTGTGAGTGCCTAGGGTTGTGTGTGAGTGCCTAGGGTTGTGTGTGAGTGCTTAGGTTTGTGTGAGTGCCTATGTTTGTGTGTGAGCGCTTAGGGTTGTGTGTGAGTGCCTATGTTTGTGTGTGAGTGCCTATGTTTGTGTGTGAGTGCTTAGGGTTGTGTGTGAGTGCCAATGTTTGTGTGTGAGTGCTTAGGGTTGTGTGTGAGTGCCTAGGGTGGTGTGCGTGCATGTGTTTGTTCCAGAAAGCATGTTTGTGTGTGTGTGTGCTCAAGGCATATGATTTGTTAATTAATATGTTTTGCTCATACGCATCGTAATGTAACATAACATATAATGTCAGTTCTTTTTGGGGAAAGTGACTGTTGTTTTATACCATTTGTAATGTCATTATAAATGATTTAACAATACTTACATACATGTTACTTCTGTGTTCTCTAGTTTGCCGTGGAGAATTTTGATGTTCCAATAAGGCTTAAGGAAGGAGAGCCACAGGTATGCAAGACCCTCTCATGACAGCTTAGCTTGGCTCATTATAGCATAGTCAGTTGTTTTCCCACATTACAGTCAGTCGTTTATAACCACAGGATAGTCAGTCGTCATAGTCAGTCGTTTATAACCATAGTATATCTTAGATGAAGGGAGTGTTAGATTGATTGTTAATTCTTTTGGGTAAATAGAATGATCCTGCTGTTTGTGGTTATCAGAATACTTCATGGGTGGGGGCCATTTGCTTTCTCATCAGAGCTGTCATTCTTGCAGAGATAAATCACCTAGTGCCTAATGCATTGCATGTTTGCTCTCATATAAAATGTCAAACGAGCCAACATTGTTATGTTCAAAGGTCATTTTTAGAGCACGAGGTTGATGTGTGTTTCTCTCTTTATTTCTTTACAGGCTACCGTGGCCAATGTGAGACACAGGAGAGAAGCAGAAAGTAAAAAGGTGGGAGTGATGGACCTGTGGCGTCTGCAGTAGAGGCAACGTTATTATCCAGGGGCTGGTTTCTCATGCAAGGCTTGTGTCTAGAAAGCTGCTACACCAATGTCACTATAGGCCACGTTATTATCCAGGGGCTGGTTTCTCATGCAAGGCTTGTGTCTAGAAAGCTGCTACACCAATGTCACTATAGGCCACGTTATTATCCAGGGGCTGGTTTCTCATGCAAGGCTTGTGTCTAGAAAGCTGCTACTCCAATGTCACTATAGGCAAAGTTTGAGTTTTACCTTTTTTCCGAAAATGTGATTGGCTTTTAACAACTCAGGACTCCCAGTTACAGATCCATCAAACTCAGTGAATGTTATTGACTCATATTGATCTAAGTGGTTTGATTCCCTTTCATAAGGTCTCTGGCCAGTGGCCACACTACATATTCAATTTACATACAGTTTACATAGTTTTGACTGGGAGGAAACCAAAGTCAAAGTCTGAGTGTTGTCATTTGCTTGGTCTCAAAGTCCCATAAGCAAAATAAAACTATTGTAGCAGGTGGGAAGCCTTAATGCTTCTCTCTGGGCAACAGTGGCCCCTGCTGGTTGGTCTGGGTATTGGTTAGAAGAAATGAAGGGTGCAGACTGCAGAGTAGAATTGAGTCTTCCTTGGTTTTGCATTGTGAGATACCTATATATTCACAGTGAATTGGGAAATCTTCATGGTGTAGCTTTATGGTGTGATGTAACACTTCCTTTATCACATCACATGAACAGGCGTGAGAAACATTGTTTTTTGTCCTGCAGTTGAATGGATCCTCCCGTTCCAAATGTTCTATGTATCTATGTACTTCCTGAAGTAATGAGTGAGTTTTATGGTGCACACAGAAGCTGTATGAGTCACGCTGAGGTCCAGAGGTTTGATGTGAGCTGTGTCGTCCACAGGCTGAGGGGAGCCTGAAGGAGCCAGAGAAAAAGGCTGAAACAGGTGCAGAGAACAAAGACACGGCAAAGGTGCCTAAACCACCTGAGAAGGCCGCACCCGAGAAGGCCGCACCCGAGAAGGCCGCACAACCTAAGAATGCCGCCGTACCATCTGAGAAGGCTGTACCACCTGAGAAGGTCGCACAAGAAGAGAAGGTCGCATCAGCAGAGAAGGTCGCACCAGCAGAGAAGGTCGCATCAGCAGACTCCAACAAGGTCAGTGTCCCCCACACACACTTTCTCTCCTCTACCCCTTCATCTCTTTTTTCTGTCTTTCACTTCATATCTCTCTCTCTCTCTGTCCTCCTCCTCTGTCATGAAATGCTACCTTGAAATCCTACTTTGCACAATTTTTTTATCTTCTCTGTTACACACACACTCTCTCTCTCTCTCCCTCCCTAGTACACACCATGTAAAAGTGTCTCACTTGTTCTCTCAGTGGCTCTAATTGGTTCTATCAGTCAGAATCAGATGATTCTACTGTATATGGCATCCCAAACCCCCTGCCTACTGACACACACACACACACACACACACACACACACACACACACATTTACACACACACACACACACACACACACACACACACACACACACACACACACACACACACACACACATGATTCAGTGGGCAGAGCCACACCAGTGTTTCCCACAGAATTGAATTCTATTTGTGGTGGTAGGTTTGCAGAATTAACTTGAATGCAACAGTTTTTAACAAATCAGCGCAGCGTGGTTATGATGCTAACCAGATTTAAGCACAATTTAGTACAACCTGGAAAATCATTGTGTGGTGGTCAATGTTGATATTGTGGTGGGCCGCCACAAATAAGTCAATGTATGGGAAACACTGCAGTTCTCCTGCTGTTAGTCGTGCCATTTCAATGGGAGCAACTGTCCATTTTTACCAGAAAAAGTTCAAGCAATTCACAGTTTACATTGAGATTGAGCTAGTGAGTTACTAGGTACTCATTCTAATGCCTATGGATGTTTAGGATGACATGATTTAATTCAGGGGTCTCAAACTCAAATGAGCTGAGGGCCACTTCTGCCAATGTCATCTGATTGGAGGGCCACATCAGTGTTAAAGAATAATACAAAAAAGAACGGCTATTTCCTAAAATGCAATGTTTTTTCAAATACTGTATTTTCAAAAACAAAACTACAAACAGAAAGTGCAAGTCTATTTATCTAATTTTAGACATCTGTGCTAGCAACCTTAGCTTATAAATAAAATAATGATAAAATAAATATTAATACAAATTATAAAAACAAACAAAAAAACATAGAAACAGGTAGGCCTATGTGTGTGTTTCACACCAAATAAAAATATTTTCCTCTCATAACTTTTTTTAAACCTGGCAAACTAGGCGTCAGGGTTAAGAAAGCAACATCATTGGATTTTTATATCAAAAATTCAAAAGGCCGGGGGGGCGCTGTGGCGCAGCAGGCTACAGCATCTGTACCATGTACGGGTCTGAGTGCCCACGGGGACCCAGGTTCGAATCCGACCTGCGGTCATGTCCCGATCCCACCCCATCTCTCTCTCCCATTCACTTCCTGTCTGTCTTCACTGTCCTGTCATAATAAAGGCAAAAAGCCCAAAAAATATACTTTAAAAAAAAAAAAAATTCAAAAGGCCATGGCTTGAAAGTGCTCAGAGATAAAGTCCTACTGTAAGTGTAAAAATCTTTGAGTATAAACAAAAGTTTATGAAGGGGGTCAATTTACCCATCTAATTTGCCACTGGATGACAAGCACCTCAAATGATGCACCTTTCAGTAAATACTGGATGAACATATTTGAGCAGGTTTACTTTCTTTTTTGTCATATTACCCACATAACAGGAAAACACCTAAGATGTATACCAACAATAGTAAACTATTACTAGCCTATAACCACAAGGACTACAATAAAGTATCCTGGTCAAATCAGTTCCTATCGCGGGTGACTTTTAGTTCTTCAGAGCCTTATTTCTACTAGCCCTGCTGTCTGTACCACGTCCATTACGGACACTTATCATCACGATTACCACTGCAACCTCCAAGCTCTGCCAAGCTATGTTGGGCAGAGGGTCGAAATAAGCATATGCTTAGTGGACACCGTATACACGCAAAGACGCACCTCCATTCACATGACTCACCGTGACTATCACTGTCAATAGACGATCGATCATAATCTACAAAAGGATATTCTCCTTCAGAATCAGAATAGGTGAATAACATAGCCTATCTTAGATGTTTTTCAACATTTGGTGTAGGCCTATTTCTGCTTCAATTTGTGCAAAACTATGGCCTGCATCGCTTCCGCGTCATTACAAAGGCACGTCTTTGTGTTTCTCGCGTGTAATACAAGTATTTCCTGAAAACTTTGTGCAGCGATTTTGGGCTTGAATCAAGCTCTGGATGTCTAGCAAATAGTGGAGGAGAGTACAAATGAGATTTATCATCGTACTTGGAACTATCGTTTATTTTAATCAGTATCGTTGTTTGTCGCAATTAAAAATACTCTCAAGGGCCGGATTACATTATTATTTTGACATACGTTGCGGGCGGAATTGGCCCACGGGCCGGGAGTTTGAGACCCCTGATTTAATTAACGAGGAGTTAAAAAAAGCTTAACCATAAGTTTAGTAAGTTTAAGTTTAGGTGCACATGGGCCCCCTGGTGGTTGGGCT
>NW_027468598.1:32680513-32733013 GCF_046254945.1 Alosa pseudoharengus
CCACAGTCACCGCCATGATGTGTCCTTACATACAGTAGGAAGGACTCCTAATGCGATGTGATGCCAGTTGGACTCCATTAATTGATCAAAGGGGAGCTTTTGAATCCAATCTTTTCATTAAATGTGTTTTTCCTTTCTTTCATGTGTTTTCATGTCAGATTAATTTTCCCAGGTTTAATTAATGCGGTCACTTCCTGTGCTGTGGTGATAGAAATGACTCCACCTGCTGATATCAAAACAAAAGCAGTGATGGCCATAGAGTTACACAGAAGCTTATGACCTTGTCATTGACCTTGACGAGAACGTGTCCCCTATCCGGTATATGACTAGTTCTCCTCCTGCCCCTCAGCCTCCGTGATCTTTATCGTATGGACTACCAACACCTTCAAGTTCTCCAAATGCCAGTCCGTAAGTATCCTTCAGATGTTTATAAACGCGCACATTATGGAAGATGTTGTGGACGTTGTAGTGTGACTGATGTCACCTCTGGCCATGACTCTGCACCTGTCCCATTTAATCTTCTCCTCCTTCTCTCCTTTCATCTGTTCTCCCCACTGCTCCCTCCTGCTTCTCCCCCTCTATCTTACTCTTCTGTCCTTCCTCTCCTCCTCCTTCTCCTCCTCCCTCTCCTCCTCCTACTCTTCCTCTCCTCCTCCCTCTCCTTCTCCTTGTCCTCCCTCTCCTACTCTTCCTCTCCTCCTCCCTCTCCTCCTCCTACTCTTCCTCTTCCTCTCCTCCTCCCTCTCCTCCTCCCTCTCCTACTCTTCCTCTCCTCTCTCTCCCACACTGCCTTCTGTCTCTTCTTCTCTCATCTTCATTTCCACCCTTCCTCATACTCACATCTCTCTCTGTTCTCTCTCTACCTGTCTATATATTCTCCTTTTTCTTTCTTGTCTCCTCCTTTTCCCCCTCCACCCTCCACTCCCTCTATCTCTGTTCCTCACCATCTCTCTGCCCCCCCTTCTCTACCTTTATATATCCGCCCCTTTGTTCTCTCTTTCTCCCTCTCTGTCTCCCCCCTCTCTCCCCCCCCCCCCTTCCTCCCTCTCTCTCCCTCCCCCCCTCCTCCCTCTCCCTTTTCTCTCTCTCCCTCTCTCCTCCCTCTCTCTCTCTCTCTCTCTCTCCTACCCTCCCCCCTCCCTCTCTCTCTCTCCCTCTCTCTCTCCCTTTTCTCTCTCTTTCCTCCCCCCCTCCCTCTCTCTCTCTCTCCCTTTTCTCTCTCTCCCTCTCTCTCTCTCCCTCCCTCCCCCCCTCCCCCCTCTCTTCCTCTCTCTCTCTCTCTCCCTCTCTCTCTCTCCCTCCCTCCCCCCTCTCTTCCTCTCTCCCTCTCTCTCCCTCTCCCTATCTCTCTCCTTCTCACCCTCAGGACTGGCGAGAGCTGTGGATAGACGATGCCTTCTGGCGCTTCCTCTTCTCCACCATCCTGCTGGTCATCATGTTCCTCTGGAGGCCGTCCGCCAACAACCAGCGGTGAGAGGTCACCAGGGTCACGGGGTCAGCGGGTAAACCGGTAGCGCCGGTGCTGTCGTCCGTCTTGACAGGCTCGTCTGGATGTCCCTGGCGCGTTGCGTAACGACACCGCAACGCGATGACCGGGGCCGCTCGCTGTCTGTCTGCAACAGAGACGACAAGGACACGCTCAAGGACACAGAGCGGCTTTGGTTTCTAGGATAGGAAGTGCACTAATGGCTGCATGACTGGAGACAGGGCCTGTGTTTCTCACATCCTTAGAAGTGTGCACTTGTGCTGAATGTACGCTGACCATGGTCAAGTCCACACAAGAGAAAGTACAAGTCGCATCCTCTTAAAGACACAAAGGAAGGAAGCTGAAAGGTGCATCCAGAGCAGAACACTCATAGGCTGGGTGAACCCAGCCTGATCCGCCGGCGATTTCTTTTTCGCCCTGCAGCTCAGGCTGGAAACCTGGGCTTCTTTTTCAGCTGCTTCCGTTACAATTTTGCCGGGACCAATCACAAGCTGGCTTATCCACCTGGCACGCTGTTGGCAGGTCTAAAACGATGACGATAGCGGGAGAGCCTGGAGTTTACGTGTCGCTCTGCAAACGTCACGGTCCGGTTCGTTGGTCAGATTGGTGAATGACTATCCAATTGCGTACAGAGTCATTTGAACTATGCCCGTTGATCACACCTCTTGTGCAGTAGAAAATACATAGCGGACTCCCCAGACCAATGTTCAATCTTAAAAGATTGAGCTTGGTCTGGTGAAGGCCAGATTAGAACACTCAGGGCTAAAGGCCTATTCACGCCAAAAACGATAACGATAATGGTAACTATAACCATAACGATAAAAACGTTCACACTGAACAACGATAAACAAAGTCTCTCCTTGTGTTAATGAATGAGACAGTTAAAATTCGATGAGTTCTGATTGGCTATTATTTTTTTATCGTTCTGAAAATCGCTCTGAAAGTGATCCCCCAACGATATCGTTCTTCATGTCTTTATCGTTATAGTTTGTGTGTGAACGTCGTCATTCATATTAACGGGAACGATATTTATTTATAGTTATCGTTATCGTTATCGTTCTTGGTGTGAATGGGCCTTAACACTGACCCGTGACCACTGACACTAGAGCACTGAAACGTCCATTTGCAGTTGAAAAGGGTGAAACCAACCTGAGAGGCAAGAGATAGAAGCGCGTTCTGAGCTCTTAAATTGCTGCATGTCACACGTGAGCAGCAGGCAGTACTTGGTTAGGCACCAGAGGCGCGCCTCAGACATGGCTACCGGCCTGCAAACTTGGGACGCTGGGCTTTTAGCAGGTTTTAAGGACTCTGTGTTACAACAGTGGGGAGTCTTCCTTTTGCCAAAGGGTGTGTGTGTGTGTGAGTGCGTGTGTGTGCGTGTCAACACTTTTCTCTCACTTTTGCACTGGACTCTCTTTTCCCTTCTCTCCTCTCCTTTCCTCTCCTCTCCTCTTCTCTCCTCTCCTCTTCTCTTCTCTTCTCCCATCTCCTACCTCTCCTTTCCTCTCTTTTCTCCTTGTTTTAGTGCAATCTCTCCTCTCCTCCCCTGCTGGTCTCAGTCTTATAAAGTCTATATTATCAGTGCAGATATCTCAGTCTCTATATGCAGCATTAACCAATGCGCTTTGCCTTTCAAAGTGATAGTGAAGATCTTCCATCCCACGTTATTTCAGCATCGTAAGCAGTTCGCTTCTGACGTAAATGGACTGGAACGGTCCAGAATGTGTGAAGATACACTTATCAGACTGACATCAGTGACTGCAGGGTCCTGCGAGCCAATCAAACATGTCATTTAGGTCTCCTTGGCAACAGTGAATGTTTGTGTAGGCGATGTGTAATTGTTTTGCTCTTACTTGGAATTAGAACACAAGGCCCTGGCTTTAGCCTGTCAGTGAGTGAAGGTGAGGGAGAATGCAGTCATTCACTTGATTATGTGATGCTTAGACATAAAAACACCACATAGATTCAAAATCACATTTGAAGACAACATTAGAAGTCAACATATGCAAGCTTAATCTTATGGGGTGTTTCACTTCGTCAGAAATGCATCTCTCATGTCATACTGTGCTCTTATATAATATATAATATTACATGACCATACCATTCCTTATTACATGGCTGCAGAAAGTTCCATTCACATGAATGGGCATTCCCAACGTTCGGAGGTCTGTTAAATCCATATAATTACCGCTACAAAGCAACGGGTTTTGTGCTTTTGATTCACGTCTTTCATATCATTCCGCAAGAAGCCGGTTCGCTTATTGCAATGGAATTTCATTGAAAGTGAAAGATAGTAAGACGTTGCCACGCAAGATCTGAAACTGTCAAGTTCTATCTGTGTGGCGAACTATTCATTTTGTTAGCGGAAGCCACAAAACAGTAGCCAAGTCAAGACACATTGTGTTAAGTTTCTTTTCTCGTTTTGGCAAGTAGCCGTATAATAATCGGGATAATGTATTGTCTGCCGGTGATTATCGGAAAAAACGTCCCGACAGAACAGAACCCTGACGCGCAGCATATCACATGAATATATCATAGAGAGTATTTATTGTTCTTCAGTACTGTGTTCTCTTCTGTCCCTATGTCCACTCTGAGATCCCTATGTCCACTCTGAGATCCCTATGTCCACTCTGAGATCCCTATGTCCACTCCGAGATCCCTATGTCCACTCCGAGATCCCTATGTCCACTCTGAGATCCCTATGTCCACTCTGAGATCCCTATGTCCACTCTTCTGTCCCTATGTCCACTCTGAGATCCCTATGTCCACTCTTCTGCCCCTATGTCCACTTTTCTGTCCCTATGTCCACTCTGAGATCCCTATGTCCACTCTGAGATCCCTATGTCCACGGGCAGACATGAGGAGGCTTAGTGTTGTATGCTACTGCTAACACTGGTCTGGATTTGTGTTTGGTTCAGGTACGCCTTCAGCCCTTTGGTGGATGAGGAGAGTGATGAGGAAGAGAAGGAGCAGCTGGTCAACGAAGCCTTTGGTGAACACACACACACACACACACACACACACACACACACACACACACACACACACAGTTACATACTTCACACACTTTTTTTTGCACGCGTCATTTAGCACACTCAAGCACACAACACACACAAACGCACAAAGAAATACTTTTGAAGGTACAAACACACTGCATGCAGGAGACATGCCAACACAGTCAGCACCCTTTTGGATACACACGCACACACACACACACACACACACACACACACAGACACACAGACAGACACACACACAGACACACACACGCACGCATACACACTCAGAGAGAGAGACTAGGTGGAAACAAAAAAAGTCCAATCTAACTATAGCTCTCTGTGGAAGTGGGTCAGTGATTCTGAATCTCTGAAATGATTTGAAGTATTTCAGGCCACAGATATTTCACACATCCTGTCTCCATAATGGCTTCCATGTCTGAAAGAGCTCAGTGCTTTTGGTGCTCTCAGAGTGACTTCAATTCAGATGGCATGTCGTGAGAAGGGACTTATAGAAGACATATAGAAGCTGTGTAAAACAAATCCCTATTTTCTAAAGAGCGAAATGACTTCATCCTCGGATGTTAATGTCCCATTCTATCGGAGGGAAATGCGGCCTTTTACTGTGGCCTGTGTCACCTTTGACCTCTAGGTGACCCCTGGACGCCCTCTGAGAGAAAGGGCTGACTGTTTAACATACGACTTAAGGAAGCAGAGAGTTTTCTGACTACATTGAAAGGATGATTTTTGCATGGTGCTGTGTTTCTGAAAGAGGAGAGAGAGAGAGAGAGAGAGAGAGAGTGAATGAATGAGCCAGTCAGAGAAAGGAATGAATCACCTCATCCTGAAATTATTTTTTTCTCTCCCTCTCTTTTGTCCAACTCTATCTGCCTCTCTCTCTCTCTTTCTCTCTCTCTCTTTCTCTTTCTGCTCTACAGAGGGGGTGAAAATGAGAGGAATGAAAGCAGAGACAAATGGAACTGCCAAGCCCAATAAAGTGGTAGGTGCTTCCCTCTCTCTCTCTCTCATCCCCTAATTTTTCTCTCCTTTTCAGCGAGCCAAGTTTTCCACACAGTCCATCTCACTCTTACTTTTCAATTCAATTCCATTCAGATGAGCTTTATCGGCATGGCTATATCAGAGCAAACATGTTTGTACCACAGTAGTGCATACTACATACTTGTTCCCAGTGCTCTCTTGTAACACAGTAGTGCATACTTGTTCCCAGTGCTCTCTTGTAACACAGTAGTGCATACTACATACTTATTCCCAGTGCTCTCTTGTAACACAGTAGTGCATACTTGTTCCCAGTGCTCTCTTGTAACACAGTAGTGCATACTTGTTCCCAGTGCTCTCTTGTAACACAGTAGTGCATACTTGTTCCCAGTGCTCTCTTGTAACACAGTAGTGCATACTTGTTCCCAGTGCTCTCTTGTACCACAGATCTCTCTTGTTGCTTGTCCATTCTCCCTTTCCATCTTAAGCAGCTTCTATCCCTCTCTCTGTCTCATTTCTTTAGTATTCATCCCAGAGAGTCAGACAGTGGTAAGCATAGTTTCCGCACATGCTAGCTGTGGGCGGCCATCTTAAGACAGGGTCTAAAGTTTAAAATTTTCATTGTTCAAATCCCATTGTTATTTCAATATTACGGAACAATGTCATCCCAAGAACAACTAAATAATGAATGACTAAATCACTACCAGTTGAAGAGCAGCTTAATCAGTTGTCAGTCCTTCATTCTGAGCCAGCATCTGCCGTGTTTTTGACACC
The DNA here is from genome assembly GCF_046254945.1 of Alosa pseudoharengus. Lineage (NCBI taxonomy): Eukaryota > Metazoa > Chordata > Actinopteri > Clupeiformes > Clupeidae > Alosa > Alosa pseudoharengus. Next base: position 32,686,766 of record NW_027468598.1, read on the forward strand.
TGATCTGGGCACGCTCAGACCGTCTCCCTCACCACTCTCGCACACGCTCAGTGTTGCGCCGCGGGCCCGAAGCTTCCCCAGCCCACAAGCGACCAGATGGGCTTAATCGGTGTGGGCGGAGATGTGCAATAAATCATTTTTGGTCTCGGCACCGGAGACATCCCATTCTAATTTCATTTAGTCCGCTCTCAGCACGGCTGCCAGAGAAAAAAATGACAATGGCAGTGTGGCATTGATTTATTTTATATATTCTTTTGTGTCATAAATATTGTGTATCTTTTAAGATGTATTATTCAGGTGTATTCACCACTAATTGATTTTCACAAACGGGATTCACATTAGTAGCATGCCACTACCATACACACCCAGCACAAACAGTAATGATGTTCTTCAAATATTTGGCGAAGCCTCAGTAAAGACCTGGCTCAGTAACCTGCCTGCTGCCGGTACCCAATCGGCTGCCGGTCAGCTGATCAACGCAACCAGTCAGAATTAGTTTGGTTACCAGGGCGATTCCTGACAATGGGTTTGTCCAGCTGCTCACCTGTTCCAGCATCTCTGTCCATAGCTGTGTTTGAAATATGCACTTGTATCTAAATATCTTAGTGAAATATGCATTTGTATCTAAATATCTTAGTGAAATATGCACTTGTATCGAAATATCTTAGTGAAATATGCACTTGTAAAGATCATAGTGAAATAGTGAAGATTTCAAACACAGCACCTGCATTCCCTCTTCTTGCCGTACGTTTGCAATGTTATGTCTCCCAGTTGATGATCTGATTGGATGATGTCTCCCAGTTGATGATCTGATTGGATTTGACTATTTGAGTTTTTTTCTTGTGGGCTTCATTGATGTTGGATTTGGCATCACTTTGAAGTGAGGTGACATGATGGCGTTGCATTTGTCTTCTGTCATCTGCATCTGTCTCACATCCTTCATAGCTGTCCTCTCTTGTCCTCCATTTCCTACTGTCCCTCCATCCCTCTTTCTCCCTCCCTCCCTCCCTCCCGCTCTCTCTCTCTCTCTCTCTCTTTCTCTCTCTTTGCTGTTGCTCTTTTTGTGTTGCTGCTGTTGAGCTCCACTCTGTCTCTGTTTGTGTCTGCAGGACGAGGACCTGAAGTGGGTGGAGGAGAATATCCCCTCGTCCATGGCTGACGTGTGAGTACCGTTACCGTTAACGACCCGGGTGCAGCCAGAGAGGCAGGAAGAGGCACAGTCCATGGAGAGATGGATACCATCAGGGAGGGACAGACACCTACCTGAGAATGGAGTCCAGGGAGAGAGAGAGAGACAACATAGGCCCTACCTGAGGATAGAGCTCAGGGAGAGAGACACCATAGGCCCTACCTGAGAATGGAGTCCAGGGAGAGAGAGAGAGACACCATAGGCCCTACCTGAGAATAGAGTTTAGGGAGAGAGACACCATAGGCCCTACCTGAGAATAGAGTTTAGGGAGAGAGACCCCATAGGCCCTACCTGAGAATAGAGTTTAAAGTTTAGGGAGAGAGAGACACCATAGGCCCTACCTAAAAATAGAGTTTAGGGAGAGAGACACCATAGGCCCTACCTGAGAATAGAGTTTAGGAAGAGAGAGACACCATAGGCCCTACATGAGAATGGAGTTTGGAGGGGGACAGAGCAGATTATCAGGAAGTCCCACAGGGACACAGCAGGTGACTTTGGCACATGGTAATGAGAGCAGATATCTAGAGGCAACACATTTAACTTTTGGTGTCAAGTGGGTGGCGGCAACAAGGCCTGCTTTGCCAACTAAAATCCATCCATGGTTTCTGTCTGCGTTGTGCCCTGCTCAAGTCCCCCTGACTGCCTTTAGCGTCCTCCTGAAGAGCCCAGTATCTCCGTCTCACCATGCTAAGCTAATGAAGGACGCCATTAACTTTACCGCCTGTTTCAAATCTGCTCCGTCTTCAGAAACATCGGATTGATTATGTTGATAAATTATAGTCTAATAAAGTGATAGACATTTGATAGATGAGTATTGGAACAAATTCTCTTGGATAAGTGAAGTTAGATGGAGATGGAGAAAATGAAAAGTCTTTGAGACGAGACGGCAGGCGAGGGATGAGGAGTGGAGATGTGAAGCGAGCAAAGCCAGTTAGCTGCACTGCAGTGTCTCCCTGTGCTTAATGGCCGAGCGTTCGGCCAGTGGCCATCAACAGCTGTAATTACGCATAATGGCCGAAAGCAGTTTAACACAACACAAGGCAGTCCACTGCAGTGCAGGCTGTGTGTGTGTGTGTGTGAAGCCTTTGTCTTATTCTGCGTGGAGTGCTACATTGCTTTAAGATTGGGAAGGTGTGCAGGTGAAGGTGTGCCAAAACGACTCGGGTGGAAAATGAGAAAAGATTGGGAAAGTAACCTTTGATAAGACTGTTCTCTTGACTCATTTTCATCATTGACCATATCAGTTCAATGGCCGCATACTTTGAATGCACTCTTGACCCAAAGTGAGAATATTGCATATATTGCACATTAGTTGAAAACTTGGATAGTTTAAAATGTTGGATTAATGCTTTTGTAACATTGTAAGTAGTCTCTATGGCAGCATCACCCGAAGCAAAAAAGTGCAGGAATGCCGGCTCTAGATGAACACTATTAAGAAACTAGAGTATGCTGTAGTTGGACCTTTTGGTCGTGTGATTATTATTAAATTATCTATTTGCCTTTCTTCAGTCTAAAAATGTCTCTGTCTTTGTTGCAGTGCATTGCCCCCTTTGCTGGATTCCGATGAGGTAAGACATTCCAATCCCACTTCTCCCCCCTTGTGTTGTACCAGCTGCGGCCACCAGGTGGCAGCGCTGGTCACAGTCTGAAAGTAGTCCAAGCGAGCGCTCAAAGCCAGCCAGTCACGTCACACAGTTTATCCCCCGTCTCTCACCAAGCCCTCTCCCTCCTCCTCTCTTCTCCCCCACTCCCTCTCCTGCTCTCCTCCTCCCTCTCCCCTCCACCCCTCCCCTCCCCTTCCCGCTCCCTGGCTTGTTTTGCTCCCGTCGTGAACAATAGGCGCGCAGAGGAGGAGGAGGAGGAGGAGGGGGGGTGGGTTTGTGGGGTTTTGGGGAGGGAGGGAAGGGGGGAGGGGGGCTTTTGTTTGGCCACGATGATCTCACATCTCCCAGATCCCCCCCTCTGTCTTCCACATGGACTCACTCTCTCTCCTTATGGCTAGTCAAGCCCCCGCTCCTCCATACGGGCTGCCAGGATTAGCCAACTACCACTGGTGCTCTCTCGCCGTTGCCACTGTGGTGGCTGTTGTTGTTGTTGTTGTTGCTGTTGTTGCTGTTGTTGTGAATCACAGACGGTCCCATCCAAATATTTACATAATATTTATATAAGGTTGCTTGCACTGGATGTACATGATGCTTATGGAGGCTGTGATGTAACTTTGGTTAAAGCATTTAGCTGAAGCTATGAACCTCATGATCTCTAATGGCGGATTGGAATGTTCAGTAGTCCCAATGGCCATACAGATTTACTCATCCTCCATCTTTCTTTTGTGTCTTTCTTTTTCTGTAGGAGACCATGGCAACAAAATTTGAGATGTCAAAAATGGAGTAGGGTGCAGGCGTTGCTGTACGTAATGTAAATACTGATATGTGTGTGTATGTGTGCACACATCCATGTGGGAGATGGAGAGTGTGTGTGTGTGTGCACAAATGTGTGTGCCCGTGTGGGAGATATTTGTGTGTGCCCGCGTGTGTGTGAGCGTATGTGTGTATGTATGGTTTGTGTGTGCACGCGTGTGTGTGAGCGTATGTGTGTATGTATGGTTTGTGTGTGCACGCGTGTGTGTGAGCGTATGTGTGTATGTATGGTTTGTGTGTGCACGCGTGTGTGTGAGCGTATGTGTGTATGTATGGTTGTTTCTTTTACGCACTCTTATGTAAATACAGCTGAATGAAGGCATGTGAATTACCAATGAGAGAAACGTTAGTTTTCTTTTTATTGCTTGAGTGTATTTATTTTTTCACAGACACGATTCTGTTCTCTTAATAATTTTGTTACAGACTGTATTATGCCTTCGACTGTTGTTTACATATCTGGAGTCAATAAAACATCACATATGGCTGTACCCGATGTGATAAAGAAACAATGTTATTGCTCATTTGTGACCCACCAAACATTAATATAGTCACATGTATAAAATAAGAAAAGAGCCATGAAAATGACTCGAAAATGACTCGGCTCCCAAATAGTGTCAAGTCACTGTGAAGCTTCCATAAAGTAGTCACATAATCCGATTCTCTTAACACTCTAAGTGTTTATCTGTGTTCTTTAGTGGGTAAAGATGACCGTACACACACACACGCACACACACAGACACACAGACTTGTCCTCTGTGATGTCTCTCTCCTCTCTGTCCCTATGTCTGAGACAGGCCGCTCCTCACCCTGTCAGCCCGTACTATTCAGTGGGAATGACCATTAGTGTCAGTGGGCCAGTGCAGTGGCCTTGCCACACACTCTCTCTTCTCCCTCACAGGACGTTTTATGTATACTGAGAGCTATGGCCCTCGCACTGCGGTCAATACACACACACACTCCTGCCCCCAGGCAACACGCTCATCCCTCACAACCATTTGCTGTTTTAACGGTATCGAGCGAAACATTTTTCGCTTTTTCCAATATCTGTTTGGTCCCGTTTATTTGATCAGTCGATGACATTTTGCCACTGTTGTTGTTTTATCGCGGAGTGTTTTTCTCTAGTTACGTATAGTTTTATATTTATCGGCTTTCACCAGGCAGCATGTTTATTGTTTGCTTGACTTGTCCACTCATAGGGTCACTGCGTTGAGTGTCATGCTCCTGAGAGGACACGGCTTTGTTGATGTGTTGTGTTTAAAGTTTATGGCTCCGTGTGTGTGTGTGTGTAGGCTTCAGATGACCAAAGCTCGTTGCCTTCATTAAGGGGATTGCGCAAACAAAGAAGCCCGCAAAGCCCGGCTAAATTTACCCTGCCCATGGTTAAGAAAATGATACTCTCGCAAAGCCCCTGCCAAGTGGCCTCTGTGGATCTTCTGCCCCCTGTGTCCTGTAGATGTGTGGATTTCTCATCTCCGTCAATACAGCATCGAGCTGTTTGGGCTTTTATTCTGTCCTGGACACTCCGTCGTTAGGGACCGACATTAATTGCGTCTCCTGCTTAATCGAAAAGCGCAAGTCGTCTCCCTCCTTAACCAGGTAGGTAAACCCTCGGTGTCAATAGTGTTTAACGGGAGTAGGGATTCCTAAGCTGCAGTTTCCGTGCTAAAGACATAATCCTGGTGAATTAGTGTAAACAGAGAAAGGTATGGAGCTAGGGATGGCCATGGAGAGTGTGTGTGTGTGTGTGTGCACTCAACCGGAGCGCTGGGAATTGGACTCACTTAACTCTACTGCGTCTGGCAGCCAGTCCAAAGAAGCCAACATGCTGGACTTCAAACACTCAAACCTCCCCGAGTGGCACTGCCCTGTTTGTTGCCAGAAATGCTTAGAGTTGAAAAAACAACTATATAGCTATAAAATCACTAAACTAAAATATGTATTTTATATATGTACACGCACCCCCACATAATACAGATACTTAAGTTATTTTATAACTATATAGTTGGTTTTTCAACTGGAAGCATATACACACACACACGGATGACTTATAGTTCTCAGGCACTGGGCCTGAACTTTTAAGATGTGAAAAATAGATAATTATATCTAACAGCATTGAAAGATACTGATAACATCAGGCACAGACATATTCCTTGCTTTAAGCCTTGTATATCTCATTAGATGCCCTGCGCATGATGAAAAAAAAAACATGTCTAACATTCCAAGACCAAGAGTTATAGTTGGTCTCATGTTTGTCCATTCTCCTAATTACCTAAGTACCTTCTTTGTACCCATTATGAGGCATTGACAAAGACAACGCACTTCATGCAGTGCTTGTGATATGACTGCAGAGATAGCAAAGGCCAGACCTTCTCTCCCATCACCACAACTCTGGTCCTTATGGTGCTGATCTGCCAATAAAGCCCCAAAACACCAGTCATAGTATTTCATGGAGATTTATTCATGTACACAAGGTAACAGTCTAAAAACAGAAACACGCAGACTGGGGCACATTGCTCAGTGAGTCCACAAGTGTAGGGGCATTCTCCAGGGCATTTATTTCAAACATCTGTTCCACTCTTGAAATCTAATTAAGGGGAAAACTACAAACGAAATGGTAGTCAATATAAAACTAACAGTCTTTTTTTTCTGATCTTGGCATAAAGAGACCATCGAGATTCACAATTGAGAGGAATGTTTCAGTTTTTTTCCATTTTCTTTTTTTTTATTGACAATATAAAATCTTACTAGAGGACAAGCAAACATTTACATGATGGAAGGATAGGCTGTGCTGCACTGATCAATGACTGTAGTATTATTGCTTTCAGAATCATGTTTAAGTCAGCTATATGGAATTGCATCTCTCTCACCATGGTGAACTGTGACGCAAACAAGTGGTTACTCCATTTTTTGGGGGTAAGGGGGGGTGGGGGAGGGGGGGCAAAGCTTCTCGCAGAATCCCATGCCGTTCTAATCCTCTGTGTGTAGCTTCACACGTTTCCCGCCTTTTTTTCTGGTGAATGATAACAAAAGACATGAAATTTATTACAATAATATTTTTGTAAAAAATAGAACAGTATTTCTTTTTTATTTAAAATTGAATTGGAACATTAATGAGGTTAGTACAACTACAGTTAGTCGGCACACATTTGGGTTGACAGACAGTAAACTCTTTGTTGTTCTAGTCTTTGTCTAGTTCTGGGAGCTATCTCACTGGGGGACAGAATCACTTGGCACAGAGACCATCAAAAGACTACAGGAGAAAAAGGGGGTCAAATCACAGTGTAACGAAACCTGGGGGGGGGGGGGGGCTCCATCTAACACAGGGTTCCTGAAATCTACCACAGACACAGTCATATCTAGAGAGCAGTGTGAGGACTCGAACATTACCTTTTATGACCTGAGAGAGGGTAGACAACCGTTAGTGAGCAAATCAAAAGGACCATTACACTCATACGTTAGTGTTTGCATTTTCAAAACATATCATGTTAACTTCAATTTAAAGGGAAACTTTGGAATATGCAGTGAATGTATATCATTAGCAATTTATATGTATATAGATATGGCTACAGTGGTACAGTCAAAAAAAGGCTATAGTTCTAGATTTAAAAAAAATAAAGACCTAACAACCTATCCTGAATGAGGAAGACAACACTAGATATTTGGATACCCAGAGTAAATGGGGTGGAGATAGGAGGGTTTATGGGAAGTGGCTTTTTAGTGCATGCTTAGTGGTAGAAGCTGACATCGATATCTGGGTAACTGCCATTGTTGGCCGAGGGAGAGCATTTGAATCTGCTGTCCAGGTAGTCCATCTCTTTCTCTAACTGTTCAGCAGCGGCGGACATTGCTGACCGGACGATGGAGGCCGCGGCCTTGTAAAACATCTTCTTCAACTCTTCCTCCTGGTCATGCCCCTCAGTGCTGCTGGCTTCGTCTGACCCTGACCGGGAGCCTCCATTTTGAGGAGACCCTCCTCCTCCTCCTCCTTCCCCATCCCCATCCTCTAGCTCCTCACATTGCCTAGCAGCCTCTACTTCTGCCTTTATAGACTCTGAGCCGTGGCCCTCCCCCTCATGGCGCTGTCTGCTAGGTTCTAGGTCTGCTGGTGGACACTCACCGCTTTGGGCCACCGCGTTTCCTTTGCCGCCACACTTCCCGTCCGGGCTCAGGATCTTGCCGTCCTTGGCCTTGCCGCTCACGTCGGCGTCGATGACGGCCTCCTTGCAGTTGAGGCTCTCCTGCTTGGCCTCCTCGCCGTTCTCGCCGTCGGCCGCCTCGTGATTGTGCGCCGTGCCGTCCGGGCACCCGTTCTCCCGGTTGGTCTTGGCCTCGGCCTCGGCCGCCGGCTGCTCGGCCTCGGCCGCGCCCTCGGTGGCCGTCTCGGCGGGACGTGGCGACTCCGCCGCTGCTGTCGCCTGCTGCTCCGGCTGCGGAGCAGATGGTGCGGCCGCGTCGGGCTTCTTCATCTCCCCGTCAGCTGCCTGGTGCTTATCTGCCACCTGAGCCACGGCCGCCTTGTCATCACTCTGAGTGACAGTCGTGGTGGCGGCGGCAGCTGTGGCTGGCTCCTCCTTCTCGTTCTCCTTCTTCTCTGCTGTGGCCCGAGGGGTGTCTGCCGCTGCCCCAGCTGAGTCGGCAGTGCCCTCATCGCTGCCCTTGGCGTCGGCCTCTTCTGTCACACCATCTTGCCCCTCACCCTCCTCCTTGGCCTCGCCTCCGAGGTCGACGCTGGTGCTCTTTCCACCCTTGCGCATAATGAAGTTCTTTAGCGACACGGCGCGGTTGAAGTGCGTCCGTTTCGACTTGCCCGTCTTGCCCGAGTCTTTAGCCGCCTGCTGGTCGTCGGTCTGTTCCTGCTCCCCACTGCCGGCCGCCGCCTCCGCCCCTTCCTCCGCCGCTCCTGCGTTGGCATCTGTCGACTTTTTCGACTTGGGGGTCACTCGCTTCTTGAACGAGGTCCAGATCTCGTTGGCGTGCTGATCCACCGATTTAGTGCGCTGTGGGGCAGCTGCAGCTCCCTTGTCGTCATCGCCGTCCGTCTTCTCTTCCGTCTTCTCTTCCGTCTTCTCTTCCGTCTCTCCGTCCACAGCGGCCTTGGGCTCTTCTGAACCGGCTGCGGCTTCCTGGTCATTCTCTGCACTGGCCGCTGCAGCCTCCTCTCCTTTCTCCTCGCCTTCTTTTTCACCCTCCTTCGCCTTGTTGAAGCCCGTGACGGACGTGTCTCTCTTCATCCCCTGGAATGTCCACGACCTCTTCAGCTTCCACCGTTTCTGGCCGGAGTGTTCCGCTTTCGTTGCGGAGTCGAGCGTTGACGAGTCGCCCGCACCCTCTGCCCCCCCTTCCGCGCCCTCTCCCTCCTTGGTGTCATCTGTGCTTTTCTTGTGAGACTTTTGGGCCATTAGCTTCTTGAAGGAGTGCCAGCGCTTCATGTGTTTAGTGGACTGGGAGGCACCCTTGTCGGACTCTCCTGCCGCTTCCTGGACGTCTTCCGTCTGTTCCACGGCGACGGTGCTGGCGTCGGCGTCCTCCAGCCTGTCTAGGGATCTGGAGCGGACCTTGCCGTGCTTCTTTCCCTCGCCTGCGCCCTCCTTCTTCTCTGTGCTTCTGTGTGAGAAAATTCTGGCGACGGGCTTGCGGATGAAGTCTCGCACACTGGACTTCTCGCCCTGCTTCTGCTTGGCATCTTTGCCAGATCCGGCTGCCGCTTCATCGTTCTCTGGCGCCTTCTCTATGGCCTGGTCCTCGGCCCCGGCCTCGGCGCCATCTGCCGTCTGATTGGTCGGCTGCTCCTTGTTGCCCTCGTCCGCCTGGCTCTTGTCCTTCTCCGCGTCACCCCCGGCAGCTGCGCCATCCTCACCACCTGCCACAGGCTCCTTCTTCTTCTTGCCCCCTCCCATTAGCTTGCCCAGCCCACTCTTGTTCAGGAAGGAACCCAGGATGTTCTCTGAGGCGGGCTTGGCTTTGCCGTCGGCTGGCTGCTCCGCGGGTGGCTGCTCTGAGTTCTGGGTGGCATCGTCGTTGGCCGTGGTCTCTTTCGTTTCCTCTGCCGGGGCCGGCGCCGGTTCTGCGTTGGCGGGCTGCTCCGCATTAGTGGGCTTCGCCTCCTCTGGTTTAGTCTCTGTGCTCTCTGCTTGGACGGGGGCAGCACAAGCCTCTGTGGCTGCCATGTCGTTTCCACGGGGCGAAAATGAAAAATAAAATAAAACGAAATGTGTAATCAAAGTTTCGCCCCCTCCTCCTTTAAGGTATCAAAAAATACAATTTCCTCACGCTCCACAAGAGACTTGAGTTCATTGAGCACTCATCAGTGCATCTGAATGTATTCCGGTCCAATTGCCCTCTGGGAACAGAGTCCTGTGCATCATATTCTGTGATGACCACAAGCACCACAAATCTAGAGGGGAGAGGAGTAAACAAGAAGATGTAGAAAAACTGATCAGTGTAAAATTAAATAAATCAAAACAAAAACAACAGCACTCAATATTTACTCTGAAATATCAACATGTTAAAACAGCAGCCTATGTGGTTATGGCAGTGCGGCAGTGTCATCTCAGTGTAATGTCTATACTAATGAGTACAGGATCCTGTCCCAAGGGTCTCCCAGGCATAAACACAGAGCATGCTCTAGATAATCTTGTGTTGCCATGAGGGGCCTGACTCCTGTCACCTAGTGCTTGGCTGTGCAGATAAGTGGATCAGTCATTTTGTTCAGCAACGGGCACCATTTGGAGAGGTTAGGTTATCCCATGGTTTGTGGCAGCCCATGTTGGCTACATCCAGGCACTGGAGCATAACACCTGGACATTTTGGCTGGTGGCAAACACAGCAAGGGTTTAAACATCTGTGCTGTTTGTTTGATGACACTGACTACTGGCTAAAAACGCATTCGCAGCAAACTGAATTTATGACAAGATGGGGATGTGAGCTAGCCTGAATCAATCCTTAAAACAAGAGCACCCCCCCCCCCCCAAAAAAAAAGACAAAAAAAAAAAACAAGATGTCCCTGTAGCTGAGAGTCGAATTCCAGAATTTGCTATTCCATACATGAAAACCAACCTTGGCCAGTCGAATGTGAGAATGAAAGGAATCATTAATTCGGTTTTTCACCCTGACTCAACTCTTATCTTCCTCTGAACGCTGACCTTGTTTTTCAGCCGACAGAGGCTTCTTTTGTGAGAAGCTGTTTTTCTCTAATCTTCAACCATGCGCTTAAATGTAGCCCATTTTACAGTTCAAACAATATCTTTGCATCTCCCAATCGAGAATTTCAAATATGTCAAGCATTCTATGTGAAACACTTGATGAATTCATCCCATGATGTTGCCCTACAGCATAGTTTAGGTTGTAGCCTATGTGATTAATAATGCCGCCCTCGTGATTGCTACGCACGTCAAATGGATACAGCAATAAGGTCTACTATGTAGGCCACTGTAGAACTATTTTCATGTTTTTGTATACGGGAGGCATGATGGAAATAAGACGTTTAAATTGGATTTTGTCCATTCTATGGTCGCTAGTGGTGGAGCCTCGAACATGTTTACCGAGTTTGTGCGACACTAGACCCTCGCGCTCGGACGTCTGACTGACACAAGGACAATCGACACTTGGCGGTTTTTATCCCCCTCGTTTTCATTGACAAACCCTTTTCGCTCCTTTGTTTTGCATAGCCCGCAGGGCGCGGGAGAGGCACTGTGAAACTCCTTCGATTTGGCTTAACTGTACTCAAATCTTTACACTGCAGAAAATAGAACATAATTGTAAAGAAAAGGGGGCAGAAAAAAAGCCGATGCAAATGCGCGAGACAGCAGGTGCCTGTGCTTTTCAAAAACTCATTTGCAATGCTAATGTCACTCAACCCCCACCCCCATTTTAGATAAGTGTCTACTATTGTTATTGTCGTTATTGAGCAAGATTCTTTTCTATTTCACTCGTTGGTAATTGCCATATTATCTGCCAACGTTGTTTAACCTCATTCACACTATTTAGTGGGTCCAGTGGACACGTTCTCTGTTTTGTTGTGCCTCAAGAATATCTTAAACAATGGCTGGTCGGTCAATTGTGAATGAACGTCATAGACAACGTTCATTCAAACCAATGTCTCGCGCATTTGCATCCATTTTCTTTGAATTCTAATAATTGTTAAATGATTACCAAGATTGGATTCACATTGTATCATGGAATATGTGGTTAAAACCATTGATTCAATAACGCAATCCTTACACGAGAAATAAGCACTTTGAGCGCGTCTCTCCTCCGCACCAACCGGGCATTGACCGTCTATTGTGCCAAAACCACGCTGCTCACCAATAACATTCTCGAATCCTCTACCAAAACATCAGTCGCGCCTGCTTTCTTCTGATAAAAAAGACAAATTGAAACCCGAAAATTTTTCACACAGAGTCGAAGTATTTGGGGAGTTATAAGGAGACCTGCTCTGTTCTTTGCATTCACACTTCAATGAGTGTAATTACAATGTGTGAAGGTCCGGTCTGGCGGACATAGTGTGGAAGTTGATTGAATGAAACAACTCGTCGCCTCTCCTCGGGCAACGAACTATGCAACAAAGCAACCACGCATTCTCTCCTCACACATGCAGCACAAGAAACAATCGAAATAATTCGACAACATATAAAAAAATAACAAATTAAATCGTACTTACAAATAACCACAGAGCATTACGCAGCTTAATACAAATAACCTACCACTACCAATACATTATCAATTGACGGGTTGTTTAACGTTATAGTCCCCACTTCCCTAACCACTATTGCCTCCAAATACGCCAGGTTAGTTACTGGATACTGTAGAAAAGACGGCGTGTTTACTTCCCATGCACAGTAAGCTACATGCACATTACCACAGCAAGAAACAAGCAACATAATCCCATGCACCGGGAAAAGAGAGTGCGCTTACTTAAAATGAAAATTACCAAATTAGCTTTTGCCATGTTACCTAAAATTAACCCAACAAAAACACCGATAAATAAAGTAAGGTTGGTCAAACCTTAGTTCGTGTGGCTAAATCCGTTCCTGCGTGTGTAGAGAAAGGTAATAATCTGCTCCAGACGAGAAAAGACACCGAAACTAAATCCCCGCTCGCATCCTCATGCTTCCTCCGAGCCAACCCCAGTGTGGAGAATCGCGCGGGGACGCGAGGGTCGCGGTGGTATTAGCACACGCGCAGCTGCGGCTCCGCAAATACACACCATCTATCTCACCCCGTTGCCCTTAGCAACCATGAAGACCACCCCCACCCCCAAACCAATACTCACCCGCCCCCATCTCTAAGAGGGTTACTGTACAGGGTCGACACGGTTTCGTTCAGTTAATATTGCCCTAGAGAAAATAACCACTCGTACGTGATTTGCGCAAAGCGTTTTGATTGCAATTGAAGACTTAGTTGCGCCATTCACTGATTTGGACAACCAGACCATAGCCTCTGTTGAATTGCCTGCAACCGTAAGTGTTCTATGTGTTCGGTTTAAACGTCGTTTTGCAGACACATTAGACTGGGTCAAATGGTCTCTGTAGAGAAAGGCGATAATTATGGCACCGTGCGCAGGCTGGCTTAGTTCCACTATAATTTCAGAACTGCGATGAAAACATGACATGATTGATCAGCTAAAAACAAACGAGGGGAGAGAGAGTGCGTTCATCCTGGAAAAGTGCATCGCCCCCTCTGACTGGGTCCCGTGTGAATCGGGGTCAAAGCATAGTTCATGCCCATTCTCCGACCTGCCATGTGGTTTGCCTTACAATGGGAGCTCAGAGAACTGATATAAATGCATGAGGAGAGGAATCACACAAATTCCACCAGTGGCCCCTGAAGCCCCGGAAAAAAAGGACAGAGAAAGAGAAAGAGACAAACGAGTGGGAGATGGAAAAGTGACCACAGAGGCCGAGTGCAGTGCCAGGGATGCCAACATCGCCTTTGCCTGGCATTTTTTTTTTTTTTTTTTGTTTCATATCGGGCAAAATTTGCCCCCTGGACAGAGTAAAAATGTGCACTGCACTGGAAAAAGCAGCACTCCATGATTAATATTTCATACGATGTTCTCTTTCTCTCTCTCTCTCTCTCTCTCTCTCTCTCTCTCTCTCTCTCTCTCTCTCTGAGCCCCTTCATTTCCTTGCTGAAGATGCCACAGTGTCTTGTGTTGTCTGTGGGGGCATCTCTTCCATGCCCTTTTGAGTCAGCCGACGCTGCTTCCGGTTCAAGGCACAAGCGTCCATGACAAGGGTGTGTGTGTGTGTGTGTGTGTGTGTGTGTGTGTGTGTGTGTGTGTGTGTGTGTGTGTGTGTGTGTGTGTGTGTGTGTGTATGTCACACAGCCATGTGTAACAGCAACCTCATTATGGAGTCTTGGTTGGAGAGTGGGGTATGTGTGTGTGTGTGTGAAGGGGGAGGTGGAGCATGGTGAATCGCGCAGATTAAACGAGCACCTCATGAATACATTGACAACGACAGGGACTCAAAACATGGGCAGGGCCGCCATCAGTGTGGTTATATAACCCATGTGTGCAAGCGCAGGGGGGAGGGGAGAGGTGAGACGGCTAGGGTGGGGTGGGGTGGAGCAGGCGCGGGGATGGGGAGGGGTCCAGCCACAGGTAACTCCGTCACTCCTGACTTGGCGGCAAGTTTCAGGGATAGAGATGGGAGGGGTCACCATCACCACGTGGGCGTCACCACATTAGCCAAGTTTCCCACCCAAACACTTAAGTGGCCTCAGCTGGCGGTCTCCCCCTGCGAGAGGTCAATGCGAACGTGCCCATGAGCTTTCATCATTCCCTTCTTCCTCCATAACGCCGCCACCACCACCACCACTGGCTGATCCAATTAGAGAATTCATTCTCACCCCCACCCTTTGCCTTCTCCTCCTCCTCCTGTTGCTCAACCCCACCTCTTCCCCAACCACCATCACACACAATCCCAGCTCAACCCCACCTCTTCCCCAACCACCATCACACACAATCCCAGCTCAATGTCATTTGGATGACAGGGGACAGGAGAGGAGAATAAAACCAGATTGGCAAAGGAGAGAGTGGGGAGGGAGAGGAGGGGTGGAGGAGTAGAGAAGAGAAGAGAGGGCAAGATAGGTAGGCAGAGGAGGAGAGGAGAGGAGGAGGAAAGGAGAGGAGAGATAAGGAAAGAAGCAGGAAGAGAGGAGGAGAGAAGAGGAAAGGAGGAGCAAGGGGAGAATAGAGGAGAGGAAAGGAGGAGGAGAGAGAGAAGGAGGGGAAACAGAAGGCAGGAGAGGAGAAGAGAGGAGTGTTGTCTGGGAATGTCTCCTCTGCTCTGCTCTGATTTTGGGCTGGTGTGTGTGTGTGTGTGTGTGTGTATGTCCTCTCCTCGGTGGCACTCATTACTTCCCACTGCGTGCCCAGAAAACCAGATTCTGAGTGCCGCCCGGCACCGACCAGCCGAGCCGAAAGGAGCCCGTTTGGAAGCGCAGTGTCTGGGCGCCTCTAAATAAATAAGCACAAACGGCAGCAGCCACACTGGCATATGCTGCTGCACACATCTCACACTCCTTCTTCATCACCTTCCTCTCTCTCTCTCCATCTCTCTCTCCTTCAGTCTCAACAGTTCTTTCTCTCTGTTTTTTTTATCTTTCTCCCACTCTTACAAAACCACTCTTCCTGTCTCAACCCGAGTCTTCCTCCCTCCCTGTTTCAGTGTCTCTTAAGACAGTCTCTTCCTCCTTCTCCCTGCTGAACTCTTGTTTCTTCTGTTTGCCATTACTCTCTCTCTAGTCTGCACCCCTCTCCCAGTCTCTCTTAAGTTTTCCTCCCTCTCTCTCTCTCTCTCTCTCTCTCTCTCTCTCTCTCTCTCTCCACTACAGTAAGAGTGAATGTGGGCTCAGCCAGTAGATATCAGTGGGGAGCCAACACACACAGGCTGCATAGGAGGCTTGTGAATGGCAGAAGCAGCCAGACTTGGAAGGAGTGTGTTTCTGCCTCCTTAATGCCTGGCGACAGCGTGTGTGTGTGTGAGTGTGTGTGTGTGTGTGTGTGTGTGTGTGCGTGGGGGAGCAGGAGGGGGTGGGGCCGCTGCCTCTTGAAGGCCGTGTCAGGCTCACGGCACCGCCTGTCAACTCCATTTCCCGCTCTCGTCGTCCACGGCGACGAGGTCTTATTTTAAGCAGGCCGGCATCATCACTGATGGCCAGCACGTGCCACGACATGCGGCTGTAAGTCGGCAAGGCTTAACCGCCATCGCCACCACGAGCACCGACACCAGTGCTGCTGCTGCGACCCCCCCCCCCCTCCAGTCAATGGGATTGCATCAGCAGACCCCTCTTTAGGGCTGATAGATTTCCAATGGCGGCCAGCCGCGTCTCTCTTCAATAGCGCAGAACGCTGTCTGCAAATGTGTCGGCTAACGGGGAGATTAGCGCTATGAATAAATCAATTTCTGTTATGGGTGTAGAGGATGAGGTGGCAAAATGGTCTGGCTCAGAGAGACCGAGGGGAGAGGGGAGGGAGTGAGGGGGACAGACACAGGGAGGTGGAGCAGAAAGAGAGAGGGATAGAGAGAGAGAGAGGGAGAGAGAGATTGGTAGAGACCAAAAAATATTTAAAGAAAGAAAAGCAGCTCAGCAATGGCGCTCAGCCTGTGAAGCTAGAGCCAAATATTTTTCACAAGACATCCATTCACACGAATTAGAGCTGGAGAAAGAAGTACGAGAGAGAGAGAGAGAGAGCAGGAGGGACAGCAGGAGAGAGAGAGAGAGAAGAGAGCGAGCGGGAGGGAGGGAGGGGGAGAGGGAGAGAGGTCTGGGAGGGAAGAGTTGCTCATCCAGGCTTACGATCGCTGTCAAGCGAAGTGGCTGTGTGGGGGAATTAAGGACTGCTCAGATTCTTACCCGTCCCATGCCAGGGAACAGAATGGACCCATGGATCTTAATCTGCCCCACTCGAGGACAGACAGCCATTTGCATTCGGACTGAGGTCTCTCAGGCTTCTCTAGTGCAGCTCCTCAGCCACTCCTGTAGGTAATGGCACCTTCTCCGCCACATTAATCTGAGTAATTAGGTCTCAGGCAGACTCTCTTTATAAAACCAATCGCTCTCAACATTTCCCAAATCTCTTTCTTCACTTCTTCCTTCTCTTTCTCTCTCTCTCTCTTTCTCTCTCTCTCCCTCTCTCTCTCTCTGTTTAAGCTGAGGGAAGTTTGAATCATTAGGGCAACTATCACCATGTACATCTGCTGGCTTCTCTCTTCCTCTCTATCTCTTCCTCCCTCTCGCATTCTCTCTCTTACTCTCTCTTCCTCTCTCTATCTCTCTCTTCCTCTCATTCTCTCTCTTACGGTCTCTTCCTCTCTATTTCTCTTCCTCTCTTTATCTCTCTTTTACTCTCTTCCTCTCTCTCTCTCTTCCTCTCTCTATCTCTCTCTTCCCCTCTTCATCTCTCTTCCTCTCTTCATCTCTTTCTCTCTCTTCATCTCTCTCCTCTCTTTCTCTCTCTTCATCTCTCTCCTCTCTCTCCTGCCAGCTCCGCGGTGTTCATCTTCAGGAGAACAGGAGAAGTCTGGTCCAGCCGCCGACAAGATTTAGAGGCAGTGTGTGTGGAGGCAGGGAGCCACAGGGACAGTGATCTGGTCATCACACACAGTCACAGATGTACACACACACACACACACACACAGAGAGAGAGAGAACACAGACACAAACACACATATACACACATACACACACACAGACACAGAAAATAGACACAGACACACACACACACACACACACAGAACATAGACAAAGACACAGTCACAAATGCACACACAGACTCACACACACACGTACACACATTGACACACACACAGACACAGATGCACACACAGACACACACACACATCATAGACACACAGACACAGTTGGCCTGCCTCGAGGGCTGCCTGCCTGGCCATCAGCTCTGTCCGCTGCCCCAGTGGCCAGACAGGATAAGGAGAGAGCTGTCCTGTCGGGACGAATGGCTATGACGCTGAGGGTGGCTGGCATGTTGTCATACGAAACACTCGAGTGTAAGGGCTGGAGGACACACACACACACGCATAGACACACTTGAGCTAAAATCAAACTCACACACATACACACATACACTTCTGCTCATTCCCACACACACACACACACTTGGGCTCAAACTCATACACATATACCCTCACACACTCACACATGGTCTCAAACACACACACACACAGACGCACGCACACACACATCAATGCACACACATACACACAAACATATGCACACATATGTCTTTGTCTTTCCGCATGTGTCCAAACTGAGCTCATCTCTCTCGTCCCAAACCCCAGTAGACAGACCACGCCGTCCCTCGCTGACCTCTGGGTCAATGTTCTGACTGGCTAATGAGTTGCCTATGGTGACCGGGCCAGTAGTATTTAAAGACCGACCCCCACCACATCATCATCATCATCATCCTCATCTTTGAGTGTGTGGGCAACCTTTTTTTTATTGCAGCTGTGTGTGAGGCCTGTGCGAACTCTCCTGTCCCCAAAGTGTTGCCTTGCCAGGGATTTCGGACTAATCTCTTTATGTGTGCACAGCCTGTCAGCCTCGATCACCGCTGTGGCTGCGCTGTCGTCCTGCCCGGGTGATTGGGATGGGGGGCGGGGTGGGGGGGGGGGGGGGGGTGGGAGGTGCAGGACAGGGGGGGAGGGGTGAAAGGCCTCAGGAGGGGCCTGACCAATGGTGATCCAGCCTGTCGATTAGCTTGATGCTATCTGATTATGTTTGTTTTAGTGCCTCCGTCCACATATGCCGACAGGCCGAGCACCGATATAATGGCCGCCATCGTAAGATATCCCTGTCACCTCATAGCTGAGGGGAGGGGGGCGGATGGGGGCATTGAGTGTGTGTGTGTGTGTGTGTGTGTGTGTGTGTGTGTGTGTGTGTGTGTGTGGAGGGGATTTCCTACCATTACAGGCAAGTTCAAGGGATGGCGATTAGGCAGGTTGAGGCAGAGTGGTGGTGAGTTGTTTAAGTGGCCCGTGCGTATGAACTCCCCTCACCTGTGGCAGGTGGGCAGTGGGCTCACTCTCGCTCAGCCATTTAGCCCGTGTAAATAATTAACTCCAACCCGCATCTCCACCCCACCCCCCACTCCTTCACTACGTATGAATCGCACAGCTCGGCCAATCACGGCTCAAGAGAGGGGGCCCAAAGTCGTCATCGACGGCGACGGTGGCTTCGCTTAGACCACGCGGGCCGGCGTGTGTCCACTGGCTCGGCGGTTTAAAATCTCGGTATAGAATTAACCGTTGATGAGCACGTGCTGTAGAGGACAGGCATTATGAAAGGTCAGGCGAAGTCGTAAACAAACACATGACTAAACCATGCAAATGGGATTTAGCATGCAAATGCTGCTACTGCTCTGACATTGCCTGGAAAACAAGGGTGTTCTGGAGCCTGACTAACCCCTTTAACCTCAATCAATAGTTAATATGATTTTGGAATATTGTATTAAATCGATTGATCACTAATATATATATATATTTTTATATATATAATAATGTCGATACAGGAAAAGAGCAGAGTGATTGACAGAAAATATTTGGTATGTTGCATGAGGCTGAGGCAGAAATGAGGTTGGGCCTCTCCCTCTCTGGCGGTTCTAAGACTCGTGAGGTCAGGTTTGAGTCAGGCCGATCATATGAATGTCAACGAGGTGTCTCTGAAAGCGAGTTAGCCACACAGCGCACACACTAATGTGAGTCAGGCCAGACCCAGCTCACTCCACATTTTTCAGCTTCCTGAACAAATTTAGGAATTTGGGACACACGCACACACAGTGACATACAAACACACACACACACACACACACACGCATACTTCATCAGTTTACCCCACAGGGTTCACTAGTATGAAGCTCAAAGAAGCCTTGCTCATCTGCCATTCCCTTAACTTGTGATGGTATTGTTTACATCCTGTTCCATACAGCAATGATACATACTTGCTCATTTGATATGCCGTGCAAGAAGCGTTTTGCACATTCCGTTATATTTCATTTGAACATTTCCTGTCTTTTCTTAATATTCAAAAGCTAAATTAAAAGTGATGTTGGTCCAACAGCGGGCCAGAGGTGGTACGTCATCGACGGAATGCCACCAGTGGTCCGATACCTGCTCCTCTGATTGTGCTCTCTGAGTGAGGTCATAATAGGTCTCCACGACGGAATGCCACCAGTGGTCCGATACCTGCTCCTCTGATTGTGCTCTCTGAGTGAGGTCATAATAGGTCTCCACGACGGAATGCCACCAGTGGTCCGATACCTGCTCCTCTGATTGTGCTCTCTGAGCGAGGTCGTAATAGGTCTCCATGTCCTCAGATACTGAATGGAGAAGCTGTTGACGAACACCTAAATCAAATCAGAACAAATCAAATTCTGTGATTCTGTATGTGTTTGACGTATTGTTGTGTGAAAACAATTGACAATTTTGGACAATTGTCTGAGTGCTGCTGCCAATGACCGCAGATGGTCGATGCAGACAATCACCTGCTCCAGGGCTGAGGACACTGGACATTTTCAGACAGGTCAGTGATGACTAATATAAGACACTTTTCAATCTAGCCCCTAACAAAAGCAAAAAGAGGCTCCACACTCGAAAACATTTTTTGTCCGGTTTTATTAGCTGCAGGGTCACATGTGTGTACTAAACGCCAGACTGCTCACCAACCGCTGGTGATTGGAGTTCTGGATGTCCAAACGGAACAGCTCAAGGCTTTGGGTCCAATCCCAGGGGCTGCCACCACTGTGCCCCTGAGCACAATTGTGAGCACCCAATATGTGCCTCCAGGGGTAGGCTACTCCAGGGCTACTCTGCGGTCAGTTCTCTCACTGCAAGTCTCTCTGGAGCAGAGCATAAGCTAGATGACAAATAAGGCAATGTATCAACCAAGAGGTAACACATTTTAGCCATTTTAGTATTGTCCTAACACAGTTTGCTAAGACAACTGTGGTGAAGATTTCTATCGTCTCCAAAGCTCATCTCTTCCTCTCCCACTCTGTCTCAGTAAATCCGGATGTTGCTTCTCCACTCTCAATGCTGAACGATGAACCCTGAACGGTGAATGCTGTTGTTGTCTGAATTGAAAAGACGGGCAGCTCAAATCAGCGTGTTGTGGGAGTGCTGGCCCTGAAAGGCCCGCTTTTGTGCTTCAGGGAGCACTGCACTACAGCAGAGCGACAAGGTTGAAAGGCCATCTGCACATTCCTCCAACATATCTCTCTGTTTTCCTCCCTTCTAACTCGTTCTCCTGTTCTGTAATTGAATTTGAGACATTCTTGAGCATACGCTTTTTTTAACGTTTGTTTGCTCCGCTCTCTTCGCTCCGCTCCTCTCATCTCCCCTCCGATGCTCATACAAAAACCTCTTTGATTCTGCCCGCTAACCCAGATACGCACAGCGAGGCAACAAGGGACACTGACCGACTGCCAATCAGTCACACGCTACATCACATTCCATACACACACACACACACACACAACTATGCATGGACATACACATCACACACACTACCATGCACATAAACATAGCCTACACAACCAAGCCCACACACAACTATTCCCATACCTACACACAAACACACACACAAAGGCACATGCGCACACACAGTCCTACACATACATGCCCACATACTAATTGAGAGAGAGAGAGAGAGAGAGAGAGAGAGATGCTGGGGGGACAACAGAATAACACAAGTACTCTGGGTTTCTCTTATGATCGTCTTTTTATTTGTGATATTAAAACAAACAAATGTACAGTCTGATGATCATACAAATTTATTTCTAGGATAAATGTTTTGTTTCTTGGTTTCAAAAAGCATTGCTACATTTGAACTACTGATTTGAAGCGTTGAACATGCATTCCCAAAACCACACACACACACACACACACACACACACACACACACACACACACACACACACACACTTTAGGGGTGCAGAACAGCGTTATATATGAGGTGGTTACCATTGGCTTTAGGCAGAAATCTTTGGTGTTATGTGAGGGCAGACTGAGTCTTACATGCCCCAGGCTGTGGACCAACAAAACCAAACAAACAAAAATATTACAGCAATAATACACAGATGTGTGCACACAGGCACACACACACACACACAAAATAATTCATACAGACATATTTTAGAAATGACAAAGCCTGTCTATACACACCCTGCATAGAAGGGAACATACTTCTTTTTCAGTGTACACTGCCAAACTGCAAATCTCATCCAAAGGTCATTATGTGGAAGGCACAAGATATCTGATCACTAAACAATAGTATTGCTGTTGGACTACCATATAAAATGATTTATTGACATTTATTTATTGACATCTATTGACACATGTTTGAGAAGGGTGATATACAGCTCTGCAGTTGCACCTGCAGGTTCCCTTTGGAAATGAAATGACACCAGCGATTTTCCTACCCTGCAGCTCAGTGCTATAGCGCATTACATTCATTCAGCCCCCTCTATATAATTTCCGCTACCTAATCAGCTTATCTACTGTCATACATATTAAACATGCACATATCCAATATTTAAGTGCTACCTTAGCTTAGTGGTTCTTCTACAAAAGAGAGGGGGGGGGGAGAAGCACCATCAACATAGCTGCTGGTTGTGGAGAGGATTTGGCTCAGATGGGGCCTAAATGTTATTGGTTTGAAAAGGCATGGCTACATCTTATCTGATGATTATGGTTACTTCCCCAGATGCTTTTACACACACACACACACACACACACACACACACACACTCACACACACTCTCACACAAACACACCATGTGTGTGTGTGTGTGTGTGATTGGTGCCCTCTCCCCTCAGGTGGGCGGGGGTCCATTGACATATCGCAGTGCCAGGTGGAAGGAGCGCGTCTGTCCGTTGGCACGGTGACACGCCACCTCGGGGTACCAGGCGGCCACTCCGAGCCCCAGCAGGACGACCAGCAGGAAGCCGAGCAGCACAAGCAGGACCCTGGGAACCTCTCGCAGCCGCGCAGCGGAGACCTCCGACCACCAGGAGGCACTAGAGAGCAGAGAGCCGAGGGAGGGAGGGAGAAGAAGAGATGGAGTAGGAGATGAAAGGAGGGAAGTAGAGCAGAGCAGATTAGTGAGAGGGGTGAGCAGAGGGGGGCAAACAATGGGGCAGAAATGCAGAAGAGGATTGTGAAGAGTTGGCAAGAATGCGCAAGAGACAGACAGAGAGAGAGAGAGAGAGAGAGAGAGAGAGAGAGAGAGAGAGAGAGAGAGAGAAAGAGAGAGAGAGAGAGAGAGTAGGACAGCGGAGGATACAATGGATCCTAATTAGGAAGAGGAACAGCGGCTTTGCACAACTTGCTTTGCCAATACCGGAAAGGCCAATCACCAGATTGTAAAAGGGCAGCTCAGCTAGGCATGATGCCTTTACAAAATAATAAAAAAATAAACAGAAACATCTGAGAAAACATCCAGATGCACAATTGCTTTACAATATTTCGAATGTAGAGTTAGTAAGATAGCTACTACTATTAAAATGTGAAAGACAGACACAGTGGACGTGCCAGGCCTGAAATGGACATTAACCAAATGAACTACCAAACACCCACATATTTACTAGGCGGCCATAACACACTCATCAAACCTGAGGACTGCCAGGGCAAATAGGTCAATTTTTGGCAAATCAGGAAAAAGGAAACAGGAAAAAGCACTGTGGTATAACAATGCAATTTGACCCTTCTGTCCTTCCGTGGCTCAGGTAGGTTAGGTTGTTGAAGCTTTAATTTCCAATTCTGGGTCATGCATGGATGAGGGTAATGTCTGTGTAATGGTGTCAGATGGCACTCATAACATTGCATGGGACAATGACATGCAATGCAGAGCCGAGGAACACCAGTCTCAATGTTATGTCATCCTCAGATGACCTTTCAACAGTGATGATGTATGTTCCAAAGCCATGGCTTTTATAAACATAGGAAATTAATTTCTGGATGCCTTACACAGTGACCACACACACACACACACACACACTATGAAAACCTCACCTTCATCTGGGATCACATTAGCCTAACACCACCCCTAATAAACATGCCAGGCCTCCCAGCCAAATCAATAATGTAATAGAGTTAAGGTACGGGTGTGGGGGCAGATGGGGTGGTGTGTGTGTGTGTTTTTGTGTGTGTGTGTGTGTGGCTGAGAAGACGTATTGATCTAATATTTAATGAGGTGGCTTGGGATCCATTGCTCTCCTCTCCTCTCACCAGGGTTTCAGAAGGGGCCTCTCTTCTTCCTCCTCCTCCTCCTCCTCCTCCTCTTCCCCTTCATCCGCCTGATGGTCAGGGCAGAAGGGGCCTTCCTCCAGACGCTGGAGAGAGGAAAACACAATGGAAAAAGAAGCAATGAGTGTGTGTGTGTGTGTGTGTGTGTGTGTGTGTGTGTCTGTGTCTGTGTGTGTGTGTGTGTGTGTGTGTGTGTGTGTGTGTGTGTGTGTGTGTGAGTGTGTGTGTGTGTGTGTGTGTGTCTGTGTGTGCGCGCAAGAGAGACAGAGAGAGAAAGAGTGAGTGTATCTGTGTAAATGTGTGTATGTACGTGCAAGACAAACAGCCACTAATAGAGTGAATACATCCATATGTGTGTGTATGTGTGTGACTCCAGGTGAGTGATTGGATGGCTTATCTGATGAAGAGAACTCCTATAAGGTCGTATGACTAACAGCATGTTTGCGTATAGATTAACACATATGGAATTATTTTCCAACATTTTCATCAGAATGGATAATCCCTCAGTCCCCTTGGCTGACCAGTGCAGAGCAACGGCAGTTTATACAGTACTACAATCATCATCCTCATCTTCCACCCTCTTCCATTACATTACTCAAGCCATCTACTCCTCACTAAATAACCTTTGACCCCCATCACTCAACTCACTCTCTCTCTCTCATACACACACACACACACACACACACATTTTTTGTTTTGACTGTTTCCGTAATGTGTAGCTGGGTCATGGTTGGAGAAACGTTAAAGCAGCTGCAGGTCAATAACGTTAGCTAAGTCTTCATTACATCTGGCAACCCAGAAGAGGCTCGCGTCTGGTAGTCTTGAGAACGTTCACCAGTGTTTTGATTTTGGCCTACAGAACGTTCAGTAACAATCCTACAAATCGCACCTTTAATGTTTGTGCAAAAAGGCGGATTCATGTCCCTTGAATTTTGCAACTGTGAGGTCCATGGCAGGCGCCCCACAAAAATGTTTCATTTTGCGAGTGAGATGTCCACGCTGTCCCCTCTGCGACACGTTCACCCCCCAGTTTCAGAGCTTTCAGAGATTCTAAATACAAAATTGCACAGAGGGCTGTGACTGTAGTTAACAAACTAGATCCTAATTGCAAACTGTTAGCTTTCCTGCATGGCTAAATGGTATACGTTAGGCCTATTACACAACATAAATTGTGCTGGCGACTCAAATAAAATCTCCCGACCCAGTCTTTGGGAACCAATGTTCTAGACCATTTGAAAACCAGATGCATCGCCGCATTCTAGACCATTTGAAGCATCACAAGCCGGCAGCTAGTTAGGAGGGTGTTGCAGTAGTGGCGGCAGCTAGTTAGGAGGGTGTTGCAGTAGTGGCGGCAGCTAGTTAGGAGGGTGTTGCAGTAGTGGCGGCAGGCGATAACCATGGGGCAGGCGATAACCATGGTCTTTACCAAGAGCAGCTAGTTGGGAGGATGTTGCAGTAGTGGCGGCAGGCGATAACCATGGGGCAGGCGATAACCATGGTCTTTACCAAGAGCAGCTAGTTGGGAGGATGTTGCAGTAGTGGAGGCAGGCGATAACCATGGTCTTTACCAAGAGCTGAGTGGTGTGTTGGGTTAGTTATGGCCTGATATTTTAAATATTGCGGCACGACAGAGCAACAGAGGCAACAAGGTCAGAGAAGGTCAGCAGGTCATCAATCATGACACCCAGGTTTCTTGCAAGTTTGGTAGAAGCAAGTGTTAAGAAATACATGTTGATGTATATTGTGGTGTATATTGTTTGGCTGGGAAGACCAGCAGTTTGGTTTTAGAGAGGTTTGGTTGGGTATGAGTTAGGTTTAGCCCTTCATCCTTGTGGATACTTCAGAGAGACAATCCAAGATTGTCAGGCAGGAATGTCTGACAGTAAAAGGTAAGGCAAGGCAAATTTATTTGTATAGCGCATTCATACACGGTAGCAATGCAATATGCTTCACACAAAAACAATGATAAAAAATGAAAAATAAAAATATGGAACTACATACAATTTTAGCAATAGTAGAAAAAGTAAAATGTATATATAACAGTGTGTTCATTAACTGCAGAAGGCATCTGAGAAAAGTTTGGTCTTTAGCTCAGTTTTAAAAATGGTGATAGTTGGGGTGGTTTTTTATGTTCTCTGGAAGCTGGTTCCAGAGATGGACGCCATAGTGGTTAAAAGCTGCTTTACCCTGTTTTTTCTGACAGTAGGTTTCAGTAGTAGTTGTTTATGCTGTGATCTAAGGGGTCTTGGTTGAGATAATTGTAGGAACAGGTCATGTATCGTAAACGTGCTAATTACCAATCATTTCGTTTGAAAATTCTTAAAACAACAATGTTTTTTAATACTTTAAAATAACATTTGCTAAATGAACCTTCCATTTTTCAGTAGCCATAGGTGTGTAGATTTGAACAAAATCTAGTTTTTTCGGGGCTTTTACTGCCTGAAATATCTTTTATTTTGTTTACCACGCTCTGATTTTAGTGCCGGGCTGGTGGGTACTTATTCCCAACCTTTCTCATGGCACATCAACGGTTAGCCCGAGAATTCTCGTCGCAATTCAAAATTCCACTGGAGCTCCAAGTGGATTTGTACACGCAGCCTTACAACACTGTTTACAGCTCTTCGAGTCACAGTAAAATGTAATTTTTGGTACATAGCTAATTTAGATAAATTTATGAAGTGGGTGCTTGCGTTTCTTTAGGAATCTGCCGTCTTGGTTTGTATAGAAATGAATATTAAGTGACACATACACGTAAGACATACATGGGCAACATCCGGCCCGTGGGCTTTCCCTGACCGGCCCGCGTAAGGTCCGTGAAAGAACAATAGTCAAGAGCCTAGCATAGAGATAATGCATGCAAATCAATATCGTTGTTTTTATTTTGAAAGCGACTGCTATTTGTACGCCCATACATTTGTGCGTGGATGCATACGACGTAAACACCCTCACTGATGTGCTGGTGAATACAATTTATGCTTCTGCGTCGACACAATGCAGTTGCTTTTACGTCGGCGTAAACCTTTCAAAGTTTTGTGTCTCTTATGTCTGCGTCGCTCACCACCGCAAAGGTTGTTAGAACGAACTCCTACTGCTGCTCGTTGGCGATACGAAGTGTTCATTTAAAAACGTTACTGGCAGATAGACAGTTTACAATCGGATAACCCCGTAATTGTAACCAAAATATGTCAGTTTATTTGCAAAGCTTATGTTAATAGCGAACTAGTATGATGCTACTACCCACAGGTTGCTTGAAGCAGCCGGCTCAACACACAGAGTGAGTTGACTAATCACAGTTATGTGCATAAAGTTAAAGCAAAAAAATAGCCTACATTTTTAAAATAGTTTTCTTTGTGCATGTTGATTAACTAATGACAGCCTACTATTGTCTGCTTAATTTAATGATGGTAATGATTTAATGATGAAATATTGCTGAGTGTTGATGAAATGGTGGCACAGGCCTATACTGACTCCTTCACATTTTCATGACCTAGCCTAATTATATAGATATTGTAGTACTTTTTTATATCAGTTTTTGAAAACTGAAAAAAATTTCAATGTCAAAAAATTATTTTCGAGAATGAGGATTAAATACTCGACATAGATTAAATATTGCTGTTTTTCCTTTGTCTCCCTCACTTTTTCATCTGTTCTTACGACTAGTAAACAAAACCATATGATTTACTTAATGTTATACAAGAACAGAATAGAATTGAACAGAATTGAGTTCAGACATGAGTTCGGTATTTTGGGTCCGGCCCTCCTCAACAGTCCCAGTTTGTCATGTGGCCCTTTGGGGAAATTAGTTGCCCACCCCTGACGTAAGAGGTTGGACATACGTGGCGGTTGGTAATATGTGATGTTCCGATAAGTAGTTTGGGCCCATCCCCTTCAGTGAAAAGTGCAAAAGTGCTTTAAAATCAATTCTATATCTAATTGGGAGCCAGTGTAAGGACTTTAAAATTGGGGTGATATGATCTGTTCTTCTTGTGCCTACTGGTTAGCACTTCGGACCTGTAACCGGAGGGTTGCCGGATCGAACCCAGACCAGTAGGCACGGCTGAAGTGCCCTTGAGCAAGGCACCTAACCCCTCACTGCTCCCCGAGCGCCGCTGTTGATGCAGGCAGCTCACTGCGCTGGGATTAGTGTGTGCTTCACCTCACTGTGTGTACACTGTGTGCTGTGTCTGTTTCACTAATTCACAGATTAGGATAAATGCAGAGACAAAATTTCCCTCACGGGATCAAAAGAGTATATATACTTATACTTTAGATCATTATCTATAAGGACACCAACGTTTCTTACCACATCCTTTACTATGAAGCCCTTCCTTTCAAGCAAGGCAGAATTTTTACATCATTCCTCCCTTCCAAAAACTACAACCTCAGTTTTATTTTTGTTGAGCTGGAGAAAGTTCTGTGACATCTATCTGTTTCCTCAATGCAGTGACAGAGTTTAAATGGGGCTATAGTCGTTAGGCATTAGAGGTAGATAAATGTGTGTGTCGTCAGCGTAACTATGGTAGGAGATTGAGTTGTTCTTTATGAGTTGATCAAGTGGGAGCATGTAAAGGATGAATAGCAGTGGACCCAAAATTGAGCCCTGGGGAACTCCACAGGTCAAAGATGTTGGAGTTGAGGAACAGTTTCCAGTTGTAACAAAGAAACTCCTGTCCATAAGATAGGATTTTAGCCAACTGATTACAGTATGAATAGTAGGATGTTGTTGTTGACTATATTAAAAGCAGCTGATAAGTCGAACAAGATGAGTACCAAGGACCGAGCAGAGCCGTTTCACTGGAGTGGCCACATTTAAAGCTGGATTGATCAGGATCAAGGAGGTCATTCCATGAGAGGAATTCTGTGACCTGTTTGGAATATTAACTGTGACATGGTCACACTTTTGATCACACACACACTTTGTTTAACATGGTATCTGACCGAAGGAATGTGACTCCTCGAATCTATTCTCCTGCCTTTGTCCAGGGCCACCAACCCATTCTTAGGGATCGGAATAGTCATGATGTCATGATCACATCAGCCTGTCTCACAGCCAAATGTATTTGTAATAATACAGACCAACCTGCTGCACCATGCCCTCTGTGTGTTTTACATGGAACAATCACATAACCTTCACATAACCTTCACATAACATTATGCAAATCTCACCTTAAGGTTTAACCTCCGTCTAGAGATTAGCTCAACCATCACCAACATGTGCCTCTGAGAAGTAAAAAAGCTATAAATCTGTAAAGGAGTCTTCAGTGGAGAGACAGTCAGCCAGGGCTAGTGACATTGAGAGAATTCAGCCCGTCTGAGTGTGTGTGTGTGTGTGTGTGTGTGTGTGTGTGTGTGTGTGTGTGTGTGTGTGTGTGTGTGCATCTGGAGACC
This sequence comes from Alosa pseudoharengus, assembly GCF_046254945.1. Classification (NCBI taxonomy): domain Eukaryota; kingdom Metazoa; phylum Chordata; class Actinopteri; order Clupeiformes; family Clupeidae; genus Alosa; species Alosa pseudoharengus. The sequence continues at coordinate 32,716,028 of NW_027468598.1, forward strand.
AACAGAGGACACTACCTGTGACTGGGAGGGACGTGAGGGGCTCGTCCAATCAGAGTGGAGCGAGGAGTCACGTGACATGGCTGGCTGGATGGGGGTGTGGAGGGCGGCACATGCCTGGTCCTGGTGCGGGGGACAGTCGTGCAGACACACACACACACACACACACACACACACACACACACACACACAGGTTCAGGAAAGACTTAACTGCATGTGACAGTATGTCTATGTGTTACAGAATAACTGTAAAGTCAAGTCCTCCATTAACTAATGAGGTTTTGCTGTGCATGCATGCATGCACGCACGCACGTACACACACACACACACACACACACACACACACACACACACACACACACACACACACACACACACACACACACACACACACACACACACACACACACACACACACACACACACACACACACACACACACACACACACACACACACACACACACACACACACACACACTTTTACCCTCTGTCTCACACCAAGTGGTGATTAGGCCTCTGTCTCCCCTGCTTGTCAATCATTGACAATTCATTTTATTTTATCATTTTTCTTTTTTCCTCTCCATCACTCTCTCTCTCTCTCTCTCTGTCTTCCCTCTTTCTCCCTCCCACTCTACTACCTCCCCAGCCCACACACCAAAAACAAACACACACACACATAGACACACACATACACAATCCTTTTTATGTTCTTGCCCACAATTATGGAAACCATTAAAGAGCCAGTTAGCACCCTCGCTCTCCCTCTCTCTCACCCTCTGCTCTCTCTCCTTCTCTCTTTGCTATCTCTCTCCCTCTCTCTCTCTCTTTCTCTCTCTCTTTCCACTCTCCGTCCCTCTCTCCTCCTTTCTCTCTCTCTCTCTCTCTCTCTATCTCTCTCTCTCTCTGTACTCTTCGCGCTCCCTGTAAAGCTGCCAATTAGCTGCGAGGCACGGCGACATGCGAGAGGCTCTTTGAAATGGAAATGGCCTGCTTTCCCCCCGTTCGCACTGAGCTTTTCTAGGCTTTGCCGAAGCAATCAGGCCCCTCATCAGTTGAGCATCTCCCAGCTATTCTCTTTCCTGGGATTGTCTCTCTCTCTCTCTCTCTCTGTCTCTCTCTCTCGCCCTCTCTGCGCCTCCTCTTTTCTCTCTCTCTCTGTCTGCGCCTCCTCCTCTTCTGTACGTATCTCTTGTCTTTCTAGACCTCTCTCTCCCATTCTTTCTCTCCTGCGTTCACGTCTCTGTCACCCTTCTCCACATCAGTCTCTCTGCATTCCTTTTCCTTCTTTTCCAAACCTCTCTCCTCTCTCCTGTCTTCTTCTTCTTGTTTTAAATGTTTCTATTCAACCTCTCTTTTCTCCCCCTCTCCCAATAAGCTCTTTATCACTTCTTCTTTCCCCTCCTCATCCCTCTCTTTTGCTCACTCTCACTTCCTCTCTTCCTCCTTTACCCTCTTATTCAGTCTTTTCTCCTTCTTCCATCTTTCCCTCCCTCTCCTCCCTCTTCACTCTATCACTCTCTCTCTCTCCTCTCCTTCACTCTAAATCCATTTTCTACCTCATCTTTTTTCTCTCTTTTAATCGCAGGCGGAGTGACTCTTGTGAGGGAGCTTAATTAGAGTCAGTGAACAGGAAAAAGTGGCCGTCTGAAAAAAAATAAAAACGTCACCGCTTTAATAATATAAAATCACGTCTTTATAACCGCTGATTTGACAGCTGCTCACAGCTAATGTGCTACACTCAACACCCAGAGTCCAGTGAGTCCAGGCAAAAACAAACAAACTAACAAACTAACAAACAAACAAAAAACCAAACAACCTCCTTCACTTTGTTTTTGAGTATGGCCGGACAAATACGACAGGACCTTCTGTCTGGAATGCGATATTCCTGTGACTGCACGAACCACCGTGCGCTTGGCTGTAATGTGATTTGGCCAATTTTCCGTGTTTAACGGACGGTCACTAGTGTCCACACAAAGCCTGCATTCTGTGGAGGCATGGTGATGACCAAGCGCATGTGGCATCTCAGAGATGCATTACTGACCACGTAGGCATCCGCTACAATGGTCAGCCAAAACGACTAGAGCTCCTCTTGGCTTTTCAAAACAGAAACTGTTACTACGCTGTAACTACCGTAACACGGACAAGACATTTCATTACATTGTCTGAGCTATTTAGTAGTGATGGGCAAATGAAGCTTTGGTGAACCACTAAACCACAGCAGTGTGAAGCTAGCGACACTAATGAAAAAATCCAATATGGCTGCCACATGTAGATTTTTCAACATAAAAGTCCTTACCCAAACCAGTATATGTAGCCAAAAATATTTGTTACTAAGGACTTTTATGTTGAAAAATGACAGTGTGGCGGCCATCTTTTTGCTTTTCACCTAGTGTCGCTAGGTTCACACTGCTGTGGTTCAGTGGTTCACCAAAGCTTCATTTGCCCATCACTACTATTTAGTGAGGCTTTAATTGCATGCAGCTGATTGATGTCTGTTGAATTGTCTCATTGCCCTGTGGGTAATGGAGCACAGATAAAGGACAAGGTCAGGTAAAGGTCAAGCATGTTAAAATATCATAAGACAATCTGACACGTCAAGCCCTTGTCAATTTTCTATTCATCTGGTTGTCCTGGCAGCCAAGGATTTGGCACTGGGCTGCGGCCAAAATGGTGTTTTGAGATGAGAATTCATGCCGAAAACAAGCTGTTAAGGCCGGGGTGCAGATTAAAGCCTTGTCCTGGAAATCCAGCAGCATGACATCACACACTACCAGACATGCTGTCCAGACACAGGAAGTGCCATCAAAATGACCTGTGCCTAGGGAGAAATCATGTTGGATTGAGATCCTTTCATTCCTTTTTCATGATCCACTGTGTGACGGTAAGCGTCTCGCTCATCAGATCAAAGTGTAATCCAGAGAGTCATTACAGCAAAATGAGCCAATCAAACACACAGCTGACGCTCTGCACTGCGTAATGAAGAAGGAACAGAGAATAGACATTACCAGGCAGATTACAACAGCTGGGGAGGTAGAGGCATGCACACACACACACACACACACACACACACACACACACACACACACACACACACACACACACACACACACACACACACACACACACATACAGAGTAATGATGCATACCTCCAAAATGTCCCCCGTTTGGACAGACTTGGAGAAGGGCCCTCTCTCGGGTGCCTTGGTAACGTGGCACCCTGTCTGACCCAGCCACGCGCTGATGCGCTCCGGGTCATAGGTCACCGGCTCTGGAGCGCGCCCGGGTCCAGCGGGGGCGGGGGTGGAGGTGTGGCGTAGGGCATGCCGCTCGTGGATGCTGCCACCATCTCTGCCACCATCACTGCCACTGCTGCAGTCACTAAGGCCTAGGAGAGCAATCACACACAGAATCAGAATCAGAATCGGGATCAGAATCAGCTTTATTAACCAGGTTTGCGTAAACAAACAAGGAATTTGACTCCTTGTTTGAATCTTTGCTCTCAAAGTACAACACTCGTTTAACATATAAGAATAAAAAAATAAAAAACATAAAAACATTAAAAGAATAAAAACAGAACAGTAAGAATAGAACGAAGGGCAGTAGAATATGGCTATGTATAAGAATAAATACAGTATGGACATTTACAAATAAATAGAACACTGGGTAGAATAGGGTAATGCAATTGTCCGGAGGGGGAGTGCGGCTGGGGATGTCCACCTCCTTGTTGTCCCTGTCAAGGTTACCATGGTTGTGGACACCTCAACAGGCACAGGCAAGATGCAATATACCAGGGGTTTTCAACTGATTGTGAACCAGGGACCACCATTCTGACTAATTACGTAATGCCAGGACCACCACTGAATAAAAATACTGATTCCCACATTGCAACTACATTACTGAATTTATGGTCAGGGACCACCAGCAATGTCCTCAGGGACCACAAGTAGTGGCGTGGACCACTGGTTGAAAACCGCTGCATACAATTGAAAGAGGGTGGGGAATTGTGCAATATCAGTATAGACTGAGGTTTAAGATTAAATATAAATATAGTGCAAAAGAGTGTACAGTATACAGTACAGTCATTGTCACCAGTGGGCAGCACACAGGACGTCCTCTGGACAGTGGCTCTCCATTCTCACGGGAGCATTCCAATACGACACAACAAGGCACAGGCAGAGACTACAGCACTACAGCACTATACTTTAATATATTACTAGTAAGTATATAAAAAAGTATATTTTGACATTAGAGTTACAGCTTAAGCCAGTTAGGATCAGTTACTCTATTGCTATGATTATTTCACAATGCTGAATGACTATTCAATCGAAGGACTGGCTACAATCATGCACATGCGTGACCAGACCATGTGGTTATTGGTTCCTGTGCTCCTGCAGGAGTTCAGGTGATTGGTTCCTGTGCTCTTGCAGGAGTTCAGGTGATTGGTTCCTGTGCTCCTGCAGGAGTTCAGGTGATTGGCTTCTCGACGTGAGCACCGCTAAAGTAAACGAGTGAAACAGGTAAGCACTCATTTCCATATTTGCTGGGCTGAATTTGCTAGCTGGGCAACTTCCATTGAAATGAATGGGTGTGGTGATCCACCCTTCCTCCCTGCATGGAGGTATGGGTTACCTGTGGGTCATGGGGTGGGGTGGCTCACCTGAGGGAGTAACCGCAGGTGCTCGTGGGACTGGCGCGGTGCTCTCACCTCTGCTCGCACACACCTGTGTGAGGAGGAAGTAGCTCGAGTCAGTCTGATAAGTCTCCTGTGAAAAGCAGAACTCGTAAGTCATTCATCGCGTAGAATGTAGAATTCTGGTAGGAAGAGGGTATGCAAATGCAACTCATCCTGTCCAAACATGCATACGTATGCATGCCCACACGCACACACACACACACACACACGCACACACTCTTTTGGAGAGACAGGATGAGCCTGTCAATGGCATTTTTAGTTGTGTTCTGTGGCTCTGTGTGGATGTCTGTGTGTATGTATGGAGGTAGGTGTGTGTGGGAGTTAGGGTGTGTGTGCATTAGTACTGGTACTTCAACAGGATGCGGCAGCAGCAGCAGTGTTGACACTACACACACACACACACACACACACACACACACAACACACTACACACAACACATTATACACAACATACTACTGCACCTTTCGTTAAGCGCTTCTCTTCAACACAATACTGCACCTTTCATTAAGTGCTCCTCTTCTGCGAATGTTTCCTATTGCTTCTGCTCTGTTTGTCCTCTGATGCTTCCCTTCTATATCACTCACTTCCTGATCAACTCACGGCATGGAACTCAAATTGACCCCAGATCAGGGTTCTGGAAATAAAATCTCAAGCACCACCACACCTAGACCCTGGTCTCTGCATCACCACACCTGGACCCTGGTCTCCGCATCACCACACCTGGACACTGGTCTCCACCACACCTGGACACTGGTCTCCGCATCACCACACCTGGACCCTGGTCTCTACATCACCACACCTAGACCCTGGTCTCTACATCACCACACCTGGACCCTGGTCTCCACATCACCACACCTGGACCCTGGTCTCTACATCACCACACCTGGACCCTGGTCTCTACATCACCACACCTGGACCCTGGTCTCTACATCACCACACCTGGACCCTGGTCTCCACATCACCACACCTGGACACTGGGGTCCACTCATGGCATTCCTTTTTCAGGGCAGGGGGATGCCATGAGGTGGAGGGAGTCTTCATTATGCGTTCCACTGCTATGGAGAGGCTGCACCAAATGCACTGCTTTGAGCCAAAGCCACAGAAGTCAGAGGCTCAGTTCAATTATGCATATGTGTGAGTGTGTGGGTATGTGTGTGGAAGGGAGTGCATTCTCCCATGTAATAAAGAACACACACACACACAGCCACACACATTTTCTCTCCCCTCTCTCACACACATATATACTCTGTCTAACACACACACAAACACTCTCAAAGGCGAGCGTACGTGCACACACACACACACACACACAACAAAAGGCTTTTATGTATGAGGTTCAATTTTGAAAATGAGAATCTCAAGCATGCAGTATTTTTAGCATTTCAATTGCCCATTTGTTGCTGGCCAGATAATGTATGCACATATTTTATGTCAATATACATTATCACTGCATCCCTCTGACAGGTCCCAGCACAGCTTACCCTACCGATGCAGTACAGAAGCACACTAAAGATCTGTCCGCGAGTCTCTTCTGTCCCCTCCTGTTAGGAGTGGTCTCTTGACCCAACACAACTCACTAAGGTATTGTTACATGGAGATTAGACACGTCTGCTTGAGAGTGTGATCGTATTACTACAGAGTGTTCTTTAACATTAGAATGGTCTTGTACTTTTTTTTTTCTCATATTCTGAGGTTCTTTGTGAGGTTAATCTACACATAAAAATGCCTCTTTCAAGCACTATAAAGTACAATGGACTGTGCAATCCATGCATGACTAAGAATCAAACCAATTTTTATTGAGGATGTAGCTGAATATAAATGTATGACCACTGCAGAGATATTAGATGTATACTTGTATGTCATTCTGTTGTTTGTATGTAATTCCTTTACATGCTAGACAATTAGAATTTTTTTCTGTGTGAACTTTGTGTGTGTGTGTGTGTGTGTGTGTGTGTGTGTATGTGTGTGTGTGAGTGAGTGAGAGAGAGGGAGACCTTGTGTGCTGCATGCTGGCAAGGATCGTTGGAGCTCAGGCGAGATTTCCTCCTGCCAGCGGTGATTCGGCCCAGAAGTTCCTCCACCAGAGTCCCGCCTGACGGACGACACAGGACAGGATAGGACAGGTAGCACGCTACAGCACCATACCCCACACCACCCAGACACAAACACCATCATACAGATCATACACTCTGTACACTGAGAGTCTCTGTGTCTGTGTCTGTGTCTGTGTCTGTGTCTGTGTCTGTGTCTGTGTCTGTGTCTGTGTCTGTGTCTGTGTCTGTGTCTGTGTCTGTGTCTGTGTCTGTGTCTGTGTCTGTGTCTGTGTCTGTGTCTGTGTCTTTGTCTGTGTCTGTATATCTGTATGTACTGTATGTATGATCTAAGCGTATGCATATACACATGTATTTGTATGTCTAGGAAGTAGCAGTGACACTTGCGTTTGCCGGGTGGGACCCAGGTATTCTCACCTGTGATGGTGCTGAAGTAGCAGGAGTCTGCGTCGTCGTGGGATACGGAGCCGCCAATGTCCACTGAAGGGTCCCACTCCAGCAGGAGGTGGTCAGGAGAGGAGTGGACCGGGCCGGCCTTGGGCTTGGAGGGGCTCGTCCAATCACAGAGCTCCTCGTCATCAGGGGGCGTTTCTGATGGGCACCCGGAGTCCACATGTGAAGCCAAAGCCCAGTCCTCCTCAAACACCTGATACACACACACACACGCACGCACACAAACACACACACCACAAACATCTGAGTCACAAACATCTGAGTTCTACACGTACACAGAATTTGAAACACCTGAGACACTTCCCCACCCCACACCCACATGCACCCGCAGACACACACACACACACACACACACACACACACACACACACACACACACACACACAAACACACACACACAAACACACACACACCACAGAATGAAAAACACCAAAAACAGGCAGATCTAGTTTAGATGCCAAAACATCGGAATCCCTCTCTTACACACAAACAGAGCTTTGGTTCACAAATTTCCACAACACATTCACACATAGATCTCTCTCATACACAGACCCACACCCACACACACACACACAGCTCAGGTTCATGTACACCTAGGACACACATCCACACAAACACACCCACACACTGGATTAACATACATCGGAGACGTATACACAAACATACACACAAAGCTTAGCCTCAGAAACACCTGACCTCTCTCTCTCTCTCTCCGTCTTTCTCTCTGTCTTTCTCTCTCTCTCTCTCGCTCTCTCTCTCTGTTTCTCTCTCTCTCTCACTCACACACAGCTTAGATTAATCCTTAAAACAAACAAACTACAAACACGCTCAAAGACAGGAAGAAAGGCTAGAACACTCAGGGGATGAGTCAACAACACAAGCTATTAACCTTCTCTACCTGACTCAGGTCACACGACAGACGTGTGTGTGTGTGTGTGTGTGTGTGTGTGTGTGTGTGAGAGAGAGAGAGAGAGAGAAGGAGTGAGTGTGTGTGACTGTCTGCAGTCTTGAGTTCAAACGGTGTGCGGAAACAGACTGAACACATGTGATACCCGACGCTGGCAATACAGGTGAGTAGCATCAATCTGGTGGGTACAAGATGCCAGACCTAACCTTCCTATTTAATATGTGTGAGTGTATGCACGACAGAGAGAGAAAGAGAGAAAGAGAGAGAGAGAGAGAGAGAGAGAGAGAGAGAGAGAAAGGGCAATAGATAGATAGATAGATAGATAGATAGAGTGGCGACAGGGGAGAAAGAGAGAGAGAGAGAGCGAGAGAGAGAGAGAGAGAGAGACAGAAAGGGCAATAGATAGATAGATAGATAGATAGATAGATAGATAGATAGATAGAGTGGCGACAGGGGAGAAAGAGAGAGAGAGAGAGAGTGCGCGCGAGAGAGAGAGAGAGAGAGAGATGAGCATGTGATGAAATGCCTGACCTCAGTGGGTGTACTGTATCCATGCTCTGATAAGCTTGTGTGTAGACTGGCCTGTACATAAGTGTGCTTATCACTGCACCAGTGTGTTTGATAGTCCAACCAATGTGTGTGTGTTACATTAATGTGTGCATTACTACAAATAATGATGTATGTATGTATGTATGTATGTATGTATGTATGTATGTATGTATGTATGTATGTATGTATGTATGTATGTATGTATGTATGTATGTATGTATGTATATGTGTGTGTGTGTGTGTATGTACTGTATGTATGTATATATGTATGTGTATGTGTGTACTGTATGTATGTATGTATGTATGTATGTATGTATGTATGTATGTATGTATGTATGTGTGTGTGTGTGTATGTATGTATGTATGTATGTATGTATGTATGTATGTATGTATGTATGTGTATGTATATATGTATGTATATATGTATATATGTGTATGTGTGTGTGTGTGTGTGTGTGTGTGTGTGTGTGTGTAGTCTCACCAGTCTCATACTGAGCAGGCGTGTGTGTAGACGGCCCACTCCCTCAAACACGTGTGCGCAGTAGAGGAGCAGCTCCTGCAGCTGACTCTCGATGGTCTGGGCGTCGCACGGCTCGCTGCGCTGGATCAGAGCCTCGCCCAACTCTAGGAGTCCACTTAGGCGCGATGCGTTCTCCGCCACGGCCTCCTGGAAGCTCTACACACACACACACACACACACACAGACACACAGACACAGACACAGACACACATATAGACAAAAGAATGATGACACAGGCAGACCAGCACAGTGAGGCCATCTGTGGTCAGACTGGCACAGTGAGATCCATAATGGCACTAGTCAGACTGGCACAGTGAGATCCATAATGGCACTAGTCAGACTGGCACAGTGAGATCCATAATGGCACTAGTCAGACTGGCACAGTGCGACTGGTACCTGGAGCTGACAATGTTGTTTGTTGACATTCTCATTAAGCAACCTGGGCTTAATGTAGGCTAAATAGAACAGTGTTTGAGTTCTTTTTATCACTTTTGGGAGATAGGCTAGTAGTATGCTAAGCTATGCTAACGGCGGGTGCTTCAGACTGAGTTAATGCACTTGTATCTTATCCAACTCTGGGGGAGATGATGAATAAGATCATTTCCCAAAATGTTGGCGTGTTCCTTTAAAGACTGGCACTGGGGCTGCAAAGATTAGACTGGCAGCATGACTGGCAGCAAGACGGGCTTGAGACAGACTGGCATAGGGTACTCCGTAATGTCCCTGCTCATTTGTGTGTATCAGCAGTTGGTGCATGTTGATGACAATGTTGTTTGTGGACATTGTCAGAGTGGCATTACACATCCTGGCACTTAGACTGGCACTGGAGCTGCTAAGAGCAGCACACTGAGACGGACAGTGGGCAGACTGGCATAGCGAACTCCATAATGCCCCTGCCCATATGTCTTATGCCAGTTTGCCAAGCGTCACTCTCACTATATCCACCAACCACCCTGAGAGACTGGGGTAGCAACCATTAGCACAGAGAGAGACTGGGGTAGCACAACCATTAGCACAGAGAGAGACTGGGGTAGCACAACCATTAGCACAGAGAGGCTGGGGTAACAACCATTAGCACAGAGAGACTGGGGTAACAACCATTAGCACCCTAAGAGACTGGGGTAACAACCATTAGCACCCTGAGAGACTGTGGTAACAACCATTAGCACCCTAAGAGACTGGGGTAACAACCTTTAGCACCCTGAGAGACTGTCCAGTTAGTGTAGCTAGTGCAGCAGCTAGTGCAGCTGGTAGATCTTGGTGTGCTTATTGCCGCTCTCACTCTGCCCATTAACTGCCCTGAGAGGCTGGTGCGGCACACTCTAGCACAGAGAGATTGCCAGCGGGCAATGGTGACACCAGGCAGAGACTGTGCCAGTGCAGCGGGTACCTGGAGCTGGAGCATCCTTAGTGCCACCCTCCATCATCAGCACCACGAGACTAGCACTAGCACAGCAAAACTGCCACTGGTCAGACAAGGCCAGCGAGGCCGGCAGTGGACAGACGGGGATACAGAGATCCGTAATGGCACCAAACAGACTGGCCCTGTTCCCTGACTCTCCACCTCAAGCTGCTGTGTGGTGAGCGTTCTGGTGCATACTGGCTGTTGTGCGTCACCCAGGTGGGTGCTACACATTGCTGGTGGTTAGTGAGGTTCCTTCTTCACTGTAAAATGCCGGGTGCCTTTCGCTGTACAAATGCAAGTAGTTGTTGCTGTAGTTGTAGACTAACCCAGTGAGACCATCAGTGGACAAACAGGTGCGCTGAAATCCACGATGGCACTAGACGGGCACTAGGTGGGCACTAGGCAGGCCAGACAGGTGCTGGACGGGCACTAGGTAGGCCAGGCGGGCACTAGACAGGCCAGATTAGGCGCTGGACGGGCACTAGGTGGGCACTAGATGGGCACTAGACGGGCACTAGATGGGCACTAGGCAGGCCCGGCAGGCACTAGGCGGGCACTAGATGGGCACTAGACGGGCACTAGATGGGCACTAGGCAGGCCCGGCAGGCACTAGACGGGCACTAGGTGGGCACAAGGCGGGCACTAGATGGGCACAAGGCGGGCACGGTGTGGCGCATACCTGGAGCTGGTGCATCTTGGTGAGGGTAGTGTTGGTGGAGCAGTGCTCGACCTCGGTCAGCTGCAGGTCCATGTCTGCCAGCCAAACGCCCATGTCCTCTCGCTGGCGGTCAAACGCCTCCCTCTGGGACACGCAGTGCTGGACAGCAGAGGAGCACAGTACAGATGGACACACACATGGATTTAAAGACACACACACAGTGTTTCGAAGAAAACATGCACACACACACACACACACAGACATGCACACACACACACATATCCCGTACACACACATACATAAACAAACACACAGAAAACACTAAAATACACAGAATTATGCGCACACACACGCACCCACACTCACACGTGATGAGAGAATATAACATACTGCATGTTATTCATAATCAGATTGCCATCTGTGAGCCAGAGAGGATGATGGCAGTGGACAGACGACAGGAGAGGACAGACACTGTTGGAACCTCGGAGTGAATGAAAGAATTTATAGAAATGAAAGAAAGAAACAAAAGAATGAATGAAGGAAGGAAGGGGTGAAAGAGGCCATGTAACATGTGCAGACAGAGGTGGAGAGGAGGATTGTCTGATGCTACTGTGGTACCCGTAGCCGTCGGCAAATGCACTCGACAGCCTCGGTGAGGCGGTCCCAGCGCTGGCTGCAGTCCTTCGTCATGGCAACCAGCCGTGCCCGCATGGCTCCGTCAAAGAGGCGCAGCAGGGAGCGACTCTGCAGGGTCAGAGAGTCCAGCTGGGCCACGCGAGTCTGACACTCAGCCTGCAGGGCCTGGAGGAGGAGAGATGCAGACAAGAGGATGAGGGGAGGTAGAGGAGCGAGGGATGAAAAGAGGAGGAGGAAGGAGGGAGAGGGGGAACCAGAGGAGTGAAATTGAGGAGGGGAAGAGAGAGGGAAGGAACATGAGGGGAAGACAGACAGAAGAGAGGAGAAGAATAGAACAGAATAAAGAGGTGAAGAGAGGAAAGACAGATAGAGGTAAAGAAATGTAATGAGGAGAGGAGAAGAAAAGAGAGAGGGGAGGAGAGAGAGTTAGATCTGACACACCAATGCTTTCCTATCCTATCCAATAATATAGCAGAACATCATAGGATTAAGGCACTGGCAAACAGGGTCACTCTATGAAAAGAAAACAAGTTCTTTGAGAACAGTTCCACTTATATATTTACTGAGAAAACCGTCTTCGAAAATCCCCTATTAGAACTTGTTTGCCCATCATCAACACATACAACAAAGCATATTTGAGGAACTTTTTCAGTTCTTTGCGCCCTCACAACATGGCATTCTCTTGAATGTTTCAACCATAAGGGACTGTACATAAGAAAGGACAACTAAATAGAGCATGTAAATAGCTCCCCTCTACAGACAGACAAGCCTTTTTCTCCAGTGGGAGTCCCGCTGCAGTCTGATAGAAACGACGTTATCCAGACGGTTAGTGGAGGAAAAGTGGGCTCATTGTATTTGGCCAGGTTCTATCCAACGTGACCAAAGTAGAGTAAATGCAGATCGTTTATCAGTGCATCTCATCAGAGTTCCAGGAAAATGACCCCGTGTGACCGCAGCCCAGCCAACACGATCATACCCGCGGAGATGCAGCAGAGCAGAGGCGCTGGCAGGACAGGCTTGCAGGACACGCCGAGCAGAGGAGACTTTGACTTTTAAGGTTCCTTCAGTCAAACAGTCACAAAAGGAAACCAGGTAAACCAACCCATAATAAAACCTCCCCCCACCCCCCCGTCCTCCCCAAACTCACACCCACAAAATATGCAAAGAAATTACCACAAAAAAAAAAGAAAAACAAAAGAAAAAACAAAAGAAAACAATCAACCAGACAGACCGAGCAGAGGAGAGGAAAACAACAGAGAAAGAAAAGGCAGAGTGGATAAAGGGAGAGAATACAGTGTGTGATTAGCCCACGCTGCTGACCAAAGGTAAGAGATGAATGAAGAGGTCCTGGTGAATATGCATGTGCCATGACAGCCATAAACATGGTAACGTTTAGAAAAAGGAGGGGAGGAGAGAGGGAGGAAGAGACGACAGGAAAGAAAGGAGAGCAGGAGAGAAGTGCAGACCAGAGGGATGGCCGGAGAAGAAGGGAACAGGGACAAAGGAATGGAGGAGGGAGGGAAGGATAGAGAGAGTTGGTTAGACTGAGAGAGGAAGACGGACAGGGAGGAAGAGGGATGGATAGAGGAGTGCAGAGCAGAGAATTGGGGGAGGAGAGGGAGAGGGAGGAGAGAGGGGATGGAGAGAAGAGAAGGATAGACAGAGAGAAGGAGAGGAGAGGAGGGGGGACAGAGAGAAGAGGGGAGAGGAGACAGAGAAAAGAGGGGGGAGGAGACAGAGAAAAGAGGGGGGAGAGGAGAGAAGAAGAGACAGAGAGAAGGAGAGGAGAGGAGGAGAGGAGGGGGAGGAGAGGAGGGGGGAGGAGAGGAGGGGGGACACAGAGGAGGAGAGGAGATGTAGAGGAAGATGGGAGAGCACAGCAGCCTGGCGACAGAGAGGACGTAATGGTGCAGAAGAACGCAGCGCTGGCTGGCCATGGCGGCCCGGCGTAGCGTAGGGCAGTGCAGTCCAGCAGAGTGCCAGTGAGTGACACTGAACCCAGCTGACACGCAGCCAGAGTGCCCCATCAGCGGCCGGCAGGGCTCATGGAGGTCAGTCCTGCCACATGGGGGGCATCTGACCACCGTCCACTAAAAGCCCCAGCAGGAGGGGGAGGGAGGTGGTCCCATAAAGTGACTGCATTTGGAGTAATAACAGGCCTCCGGAAATATTTATGTCTATCTTGCAGGAAGGCAACATCTACAGAAGATTTTCATGACCAATTCATTTTTTTATTCATATATAAAAGATAATGAGATTTTGCTGTTGGATACTGCAGTTGTTTTCCAAATCTGAAATTAAATGAAGCTTGGGCTAAGGCTCTATAGACCGTTTCAATCTGTTCCTGTAGGGAACCAACACAGATACTTTACAATGACAATTAATCGGACATAAGTGAAATGCTCTACAAAATATCGACTCTAAAACTTGTTTTTCCAATTTTTGTTTGTCCTCAAGTTACCATTGGCTCAATGTTTTCTGTGCCACCGAAAAATACCTTAGGAACCTACATGTTTGTTTATGCAGTTGAAAGGCTCTATATGTAACAGATGCCAGCTAGCTTAGCTGTGCGCGTGGAGCGTTGGTAAACCTCACTCCCCGACACCTCACGAGTGCTGCTGGCATGAGAGCTAGTAGCCTGGGCTTTTAGCTCAATTGTTAGCACGCTCCACTCCCGATCCAAGGTGCTGCTGTTCGCGGGTTCAAGTCCGGGCGTGTGCAAGGGCTGAATCGCGCAGGATCAACACAACGTAGGTTACATATACATATAGCATTTACTCCATGCAAATGTGCCTCAACACAAGGGAGAGATGGGGAGATTTAGAAGAGGATACAGAAAAGAATCAGAGGCTGTGGCAAATTGGTGGGTGCATGTGGTTCAAATCCACAGTATTAACTGGAGTTATGAATGCTGTGGTCTAAAACTCTTGTGGTCAAACTTCCTGCTGGCGCACCTGGAACTTGTTGAGCTCCTCCTTGGCGACGGCGTGTGGGACGTGACAGGTGTTAGGGGCGGCGGCCGTCTGTTCGGCCCTTTGGAGCCAGTCCTCCAGGTGAGAACGATCGGTCATAAACTCATACCACTGCAGCCAGCGCCGCTCTAGCCTTAACCAGGGAGAGACAGAGAAAGAGAGAAGGAGGGAGAGAGGGTATGAGAGAAAGAAAGAGAAAGGGTTTACAACTCATTTGTTGAACCAGTAAACAAATCCTTGTTTTATTGCACCCTTAAAACACATAATGTATTAGAATATCCAAACACAGACATGGGAGAAAGAAAGATAACACATTCATGAATACATGAGCTTTGTGTTTCCATCCATTCCATAACCCCTAATTTGCATTAATATGACGTCCATGCACTTCCTCTGCACTGAGCATATCACCCCTCAGACTTTGACCCAGGAAATTCCAGGTGCTCACCTGCAGCGCTCTATAAATATGTGCATATCAATGCCAACTTAAGGAACTGCCAACCACACAAACACCTGCGAGGCCCTCCCTGTCCATAGAGTTTAATACATCACTGGGCGGGAGACTCAACAGGTAAATAACAGATGATGTCATGCATGCAGTAGAGTAGGGGCACACGGGAGAAACTCACTGGCCCTCCAGAGAGAGGGACCCATCCTGGCACAGGGGCCCAGGCCAGGGCCACTCCTTTGGGCTGTCCGGCTGGCTCAGTGCCCTGGTGGGCTCCAGGTACAGGTCCAGCCTTCCAGGGTGGAGCGGAGGGGGGGAGGAGGAGGGTGGCAGTGTCCCCTCCAGGTCTCTGGACCCTGGGCTGCTGGTCTCCCGGGTGACGGGCACGGGTGTTAGGGTGCTGGTCTCCAGGGTGATGGGTACGGGTGTTAGGATGCTGGTCTCCCGGGTGATGGGTACGGGTGTTAGGATGCTGGTCTCCCGGGTGATGGGCGCGGATGCAGGGGGGCTCTCCTCTCCTGGCATGATGATGGCATCACCCGCTGGGATCTGAGGGGACAGTGGGGGAGGGGAGGAGAAACAGGAGGATGAGAAGAGGAGAGAAATGGAGAGATTACATGAGAGGATAGGTAAAAGAAGAGAGAGGAGAAAGAGAGAGGAGGGATATCATAGGAAAGGAGGAGGTGGAGGAGGACAGAAGAGGAGGAGAGGAGGAGGAGAGGTGAGAAGAGAGGAGAGGTGTCCACAGGATAGAAGGCAAGGAGAAAGAGGAGGAGGAGAGGAGAGGTGACCACAGGACATAAGGCAAGGAGAAAGAGGAGGAGAGACAGGTCTTAATACGTTTTTTCATTCTGATAAATAAATGGACAAATCAAGAAATCCAAGTAGTTCTCTAACTATTCACATACTAATTCAATGTGTGAGTTTCAGAGCATTAAAACAGCTTGGAAAATATTTCTGTTCCTGACTGCTTTTCTTCCAGAGTCTAGAGGCTGCTTTAGTTTTAACTGTGTGGTGAAATTGCTTGTTGCACCTTTAAAAGCATTAAGACCAATAACTCTTTATTTGTAGGTTTGTTTTCTAGGTGGAAGAAACAACTTCTAAGGACTAGGGTGTTTTTACTAGGCCTACCCAGACGCTAAACTATGCCACAAATCATTTTCCCTTCCCCTTGTTCCCTGACTATGTAAACAAATCCTTTTAATATCACCAACAAACATATCTTAGAAGCAAAACGGCTAAATTAATAAGGCTTTTGTATCTGAGGAAAAGAAATGGGCAACCAAGGGAAATCTGGCAACCACTGGCAATAAAGTCTGGTTTCGGTGGTTTGTTCTGGAGAGCAGAGACATCTCTGGTTTATCTATGCAGAGGAGTTATGTTTTGTACCTGAGAGGCTATGAGAGTCATAACTCCTTTTAACGTTTTTTTTCCCTTTGAAAACGCAAACTCCCTATGAGATCTTGTACGGGACCTACGCAGAGGGCAGACGCTTCACAGAAAATGAATGTTCCACTTTTTGTTGTCTCCTTGCACTGCACACATATGCCTCTGATTGCAACATCATGTGACAGTCAAATAGATGTGCAGCATTTGAAGGAAGAAGTGCAGTGTTTGCAAGGTTGCAGGAACAGTGAAGAGACTTTGTGTCGACGGGAGGACTTGAGATTTCAAAGCAAATATTTGCAGCAAC
>NW_027468598.1:32742188-32759688 GCF_046254945.1 Alosa pseudoharengus
CTTTTACAACAAGCTCCCCGTCTTTGCCTGCAGGAGCTAGTTTCGGCTGTAAACAAAGGCTCGATAGGGTGTGTGTGTCTGTGTGTGTGTGTGTCTGTCTGTGGGAGAGACTTGCATTTGTGCAGAGTCTCTCTCTTTCTTTTTCTCTCTCTCTCTGTGTGTGTGTGTGTGTGTGGGGGGGGGGGAGGGTGGGGATGAATGACAGTCCTTCACTGAGGCTCAACACTGCTAACTGTTCATCAAAACAACCCAAACAGCCCAAAACAGACCGCTGGCCAACACAGGGCCCGGCTCCAGCGGACCGCCATGCTGGACAAAGGCTAATTACTGTTTGTGTGGCCTCATCAGTCAGATGCGGTTTTCGGGTCAGAACCAGCCAAGCTTCCCGGCATAGTGTGCCTCGTCTGTGAGCCTGAACTGGGCCCTGGCAGGGGGGAGGGGGGTGTACACAGGGGTTCAGCGAAAGAAAGAAAGAAAGAAAGAAAGAAAGAGGGAGTAAATAATGACCATGAGAGCGAGTCGAGTACAGGAAGTGTAAACAGGCTTGGCATGAGGGGTAAGGAGAGCCCTGGCACCCCATCACCCTCACCACCCTCCCAAAGAAATCCTTAATCCTTAAATCCTCCACCTGAGAAAGACAGAAGACTGATGCTAGGGAAGGGAAGAATGATGAAGAGAAAGAGGATGAGAAAAAAGGAGTGTGTTTGTATATGGGCATGTGTAGGTCTTTCTCTGTGTGCATCTGGGAAGGTTGCCTTTCTCTCTCTTTCTCTCTCTCTCTCTCTCTCATCCTGAGAATGACAGAAAGAGGGAAGATTGATGAGGAGAAAGGGAGGGGGTGTGTGTGTGTTGGTAGGATGATACAAGAGGAGCCTCCAAACTCAATCCACGTGCGTGGCACGGTCTGTCTCCGGTCAGGCCCCCGTCCCTCCTGAGCGAGACCTTTGTCCACCAACGCTAATCCATCATCTGATCGCTAATCAAATCAGACCCACGGGTGGACCGACCGACCGACCGACCCATGGGAGCAGGAAAGCAAACGCAACTCTCCAAATGGGAATCAATTAGGGGCCGCAGGAAACAGGGGGGCCAGATGAATAGGAGACCAGCAAACACACTGTGCTGTCCAGGAACGGGCAGGAGCACGAGGCTGTCCACCACTCCAGCCTGGAGCCATCCCAGCGTCCCAACGAGATGCGGGCGGGAGAACAGGACTCTACTGTAAGGCACGGAGTGCCAGGGGCAGCAACTGGATATGCTTTCTCAGGCTTTACACACACACACACACACACACACACACACACACACACACACACACACACACACACACACACACACACACACACACACACACACACACACACACACACACACACACACACACACACACACGCACACACACGCACACACACGCACACACACGCACACACACACACACACACACACACACAAATAATCAAGGCCACAGATCTTGTGAGTAATCAGGACCCAAGTTAACCCTTATGTTTGCCAGCAGAACACCCACATAGCTGAGAGGGCAATGCTCGTCCCAGATCTTAAACTACTGTACGTTGTGCACACACACACATGATCTGATTTAGACAATGGTGAGAACAAACTTGGTCAGAGTTCACAAAAGTACATGTCTAAAACAGCTCAGATTAAAGAGTAATTTTGATCGTGGATGACTCATATCAACACTTCAACCTCAACTATGTTATCAATCTAAACAATCCCAATGCGATGCACTTCAAGAGAGACGCTCAGCTGATCCTGCATTCACAAGCTTGGCTCCATCAGTCTTCCGATCGCTAGTTCAGTTGAGAAACTCAAGCACACTCCTCTCCTCCTAGTCTTCCAGTGACAGTTATCAACAAGTCTGATCTCCATCACCTGTATGTCATTTCTCCATGTTAACTAAGATTCCTTTTTCAAATAAAAAGAGTTGATGGGCAATCTTTCTCTCTCTCTCTTTCACTCACTCACTCACACACACACACACACACACACACACACACTTGCTCACTCACTCTCAGGGCTATCTCCCTCTCGCTGTCTCTCTCTCTCTCTCTAACACACACACACACACTTGCTCGCTCATTCTTAGGGCGCTCTCTCTCCTCTCTCTCTCACACACGTTCACTCTCTGAGCTCACTCTCTGGACGGTTTGGTTTCGGGATGAGCGCATTGTCCCAGCCCCTGCCAGACGCCATTCTCATGCTGATGAACGCTTGTGGAGGATTGCATGGTGGGAAATCGGTGCGATTAGGGGATTTGCACCCCAAAATGACGCAAGCAAGCGCCGTGTCAACACAGAGATACGAGAGAGCCACACCTCAGACACCCTGCAGGGCAATACATTCCACTGTATATCCTGCAGAACCAAACAAAAAGAAGGGATATGCTGAATTTAGGTCCTTTAAGGAGAGATGAAGGGATGAAGGGAGATGAACAGGGACAGACAGTGGACAGGGGGGTAGAAAGAAAGAGAGAGGGAGAGATAGTAGACTCTCAAAATGTTAAACAAAGCAATTCCCAAAAAGTTGTGTCAAGGGCTCCATGAATAATACAAAGTTTTTAATAAAGTATTCATATTACCCTTCTCCCGGCCCCAGAAGTAACTTGCTGCTTGCACATATAACATTCCCTATTTCAGATGACAGCTATGGCTGCAACCCTGCTATCTACCGCATCCTGGAGGAGGAGTGTCGGCAAACATTTCATGCAACTTTGCTAATGTAGGCTGCCTGAAGAAACTATCAAGCGTTGGCTTTGAATCACCAGCAAGATTATAGTTGAAAGCCTTATATTTCGACGTGCTCGACATATACCAACAGGCGAGAGAAAGATGTGAGGCATAGCCTATAGTTGACAACCACCTTGTATTTTGCACAGGAAACGCAGACAACCAGGTTAATTAATTCTGTTTTGGGTAACTTAAAACTCGTGGACCAATTTCCTCGCAAATCGATAGGGCTGACGAAATAGGCCAAGGAGGCGTAAAGGTAGTCATGGGCCTCACTGACCGCATCGTATGTCACTGAGGGAAACCTACAGGTTAAATGATACCCCTACCAGCTGTAACCTTAGGGCACTGTGTTATCGGACTCGTAGAATACTAAGGGAAGTTAGTAACGGTAAGGCTGCAACCTCGAAACGGGTTTCATTTCAAAAACAATATGCAGGGACATTCCTCTCGAGCTCCCTGGATCGCATTCCCAATCGAGAAACAATTTCTACAATCCAAGAAATTAAATCCGCGGAAGCCCAGGCCTCGTGCCTGGATGTGGACTTGGCGCTTGGCTGCACTCCGCTGCTGTAAAGTGATAAATTCAGCAGCTTGTTTCAGGACGATACAATATTTAATACAAGCTGCACAACTGCAAGCATACGACACTGTCAGAGGTATGATTGTATTATACTGTAGTCAAAAATGGAACCTAATTTCAAAAGAAATTCCACCTATCCATCAATGTTTGCAATGTGACTTCCAGAGACAGAAAGCGGGTTTGGTGAACTTACGCCAATAAAGTGCCCGGCTTTCCACACACCGTCCGCTTCGAAGTTCCGGCTTCAGGTAGCTCCCCTACAACACCGAGAAGCCCTTCAAACATCAGTTAGAACATTACAAAAGCGAGGCAATGCTCAGAGTAAACAGTAATTAATCTACTATCAACTCAAACTGCAAATAGGAGTCTTGTTCTCCTGTTGTACCACGCAGGAGAGCTGTCGTTACTCACAGGTCTCGTAATTCTACCTGCCTCAGGTGGACAGGTGAAAACCACGCCCCCGCTGCTCTTTGCATGGTTTGCTTGTAGTAACCCATTGCAGCCTTTCAGCTGCTGGCTGCAGGTAGGCTATTGTTAGAATGGGATGTGGTGCAAAAATATGGTCAAAACATGATTTGTCAAAATGTAATTTCTTAGAATTGCATTCATTGAAGGCCATTACTGGTTTCAACCAATAGTGGAAGGTTAATTAAAAACAGAACACATAGTGAAGCAATCAAAAATACAATGATTGCAAGTCATAGAAGGCCATAATACAATTATTGTAAATTTGAAACGATAGAAGGCTATATTTAGGTAATATCTCATGAACCATGTTTCTCAAAGAACAATAGAAATGACCAGAGAAGGCTTACTGCTCAGAATCACTGTCCTTAAAAGAATTAAGAGATAGAGTGTGCGGTGACAAAGTTTTTTCTTAGTTTATTTTTCCTTACTAGCACCTCGGAGGGTGTGCATTCTTTTCTATATTTATACAGAATCACTGTCCTGCCATGTAAATTTAGGGGCTGTAAGTATTCATAGTATATCACAGACACGTGTGCTTATTTGAATACAGGCAAATGTCTGTGCGTCGTAATACCTCACTGTGATTGGCTAAGCTGGACTTACATATTCAAATGATGACCCATTTTTTAGGCCAGTTACATAAGGACCGTGTTTTCACAGAGATTGCAGTGAATTACACAATTTGTTCATAGACCGAATATTTACCAACATGGAACAGGGCTGGAGGATGCTGCAGTGAGGTTGGACCATATATGGGAAGCAGAAAAGCTCTGTAGATTGCTCTGTGGTCTACTCAGGGGCATCAAGTCCAAAGGTGTGGCGGCCGCGTTCAGCAGGGTTGTTTCTTCCCGTGTTATAGTGTGAAGGCTGTACGGGGGGATTAACCTGTGCCGCTTGCGGCTGTGGAGGCTTGCAGCTTACTACAGTACAGTACAGTACAGTACAGTACAGTACAGTACAGACAGTTAGAGAGAGAGAGAGAGAGAGAGAGAGAGAGAGAGAGAGAGAGAGAGAGAGACAAAGAGAGAGAGAGAGCTGAGAGAGTTGAGTCACTGGTGGGAATGAATGACAGTCATTAGTGACCTGACAGTCAGTGTCTGAATGTGGAGAGAGTACAGGCCAGATGTGGCCCGTGCGCGGGCCGGATGTACGCCAGCTCTGGACCAGATGCGGGCCGGATCAGGGCCAGAACTGCCGCTGAACAGGCAGCCTGCTTTTGTGAAGTGGCTCACATGTTTGGAACATGGCAAGCATGTGGAAAGCATGAGCTGGGGACGCTGCAGTGCAAGAGCCGTCCGATTGGACATTGTCTTTATGAAATGGAGAATAATAGAGGAGGAGGAGGAGAAGAAGAAAATGGAGGCGAGAGAGGGGAAGAGGGAGGGAGGGAGGAAGAGAGAGAGAGAGAGAGAACGAGAGTAAGAGAAGAGCAAGAGGGAGAGCTAGAGAGAGAGAGAGAGAGAATTTGAAGGGGAGCTTGAGGAAGGGAGGAGATAGAGAGAAAGAGGGAGAGAAAAAGATAGAGGGAAGTAGAGAGGGAATGAAAGACTGAGTGAGAGAATTGTGTAGAGATGGAATGAGAGAAAGAGAGAGTGAAAGATAGAGAGCGAGAGAGAGACCCTCCCACACAAACCAATGTCTATCTCAAACTGAAGTGGAGCAACCACTCTCATCCATAGACCCTTTAAGCAGTGGTGTGTGTGTGTGTGTGTGGGGGGGGGGTAGTTTTTTAGGGAAGATAACTCACTGAGCACACGTCTGAATGGATTACGCACTCTGCTAATTATAAACAACTTAATTATGCAGGAGCCGGAGAGAGGGGCTCCCAACCCAAAGTGGCCCATCCACACAATGGCGGCCAGGGAGGGAGAGAGAGGGAGGCTGGGAGAGAGAGGGAGGGAGGGGGAGATAGAGAAAGCAGCCAGGCGGAAAGGTGAGGGGGACCTGTAGGGGTGCTGCTTACCCAGGGGTTCAGAGGTGGCTTTATGGTAGTAGGCTACATAGACACACATTCACACACACACACACACACACACACACACACACACACACACACACACACACACACACACACATTCTCTCTCTCTCTCTCTCTCTCACTCTCTCCTCACACAAACACACGCACACACACACACACATACAGCATACAGTAGGCCACATACACACATACACACACACACACACTCTCTCTCTCTCACTCTCTTCCCACACAAACACACACACACACATACAATAGGCCACATACACACAAATGCGCACTCAACCCCCCCCCCCCACACACACACACACACACATATACAGTAGGCCACATACACACACATGCGCACTCAACCCCCCCCACACACACAAGGACTGATGAGGCATGCCATCAGAACCTGCCATCAGAACCTCCCATCAGAACCTGCCATCAGACATCCCATCAGACATCCCATCAGGTTAGATGTCTGTCTGCTTTCCCCTCTTGTGTTGTAGTATGTAGTATATTAGGCTACATGCCTCTTGTGTTGTAGTATGTAGTATATTAGGCTACATGCCTCTTGTGTTGTAGTATGTAGTATATTAGCATGTCTCTTGTGTTGTAGTATGTAGTATATTAGGCTACATGCCTCTTGTGTTGTAGTATATTAGGCTACATGTCTCTTGTGTTGTAGTATGTAGTATATTAGCTTGCCTCTTGTGTTGTAGTATGTAGTATATTAGGCTACATGCCTCTTGTGTTGTAGTATGTAGTATATTAGGCTACATGCCTCTTGTGTTGTAGTATGTAGTATATTAGGCTACATGCCTCTTGTGTTGTAGTATGTAGTATATTAGGCTACATGCCTCTTGTGTTGTAGTATGTAGTATATTAGGCTACATGCCTCTTGTGTTGTAGTATATTAGGCTACATGTCTCTTGTGTTGTAGTATGTAGTATATTAGGCTACATGCCTCTTGTGTTGTAGTATGTAGTATATTAGGCTACATGCCTCTTGTGTTGTAGTGTGTAGTATATTAGGCTACATGCCTCTTGTGTTGTAGTATGTAGTATATTAGGCTACATGCCTCTTGTGTTGTAGTATGTAGTATATTAGGCTACATGCCTCTTGTGTTGTAGTATATTA
Source organism: Alosa pseudoharengus (assembly GCF_046254945.1). Lineage (NCBI taxonomy): Eukaryota > Metazoa > Chordata > Actinopteri > Clupeiformes > Clupeidae > Alosa > Alosa pseudoharengus. The sequence continues at coordinate 32,749,090 of NW_027468598.1, forward strand.
GGCTACATGCCTCTTGTGTTGTAGTATATTAGGCTACATGCCTCTTGTGTTGTAGTATGTAGTACTAGTATATTAGGCTACATGCCTCTTGTGTTGTAGTATGTAGTATATTAGGCTACATGCCTCCTGTGTTGTAGTATGTAGTATATTAGGCTACATGCCTCTTGTGTTGTAGTATGTAGTACTAGTATATTAGGCTACATGCCTCTTGTGTTGTAGTATGTAGTATATTAGGCTACATGCCTCTTGTGTTGTAGTATGTAGTATATTAGCTTGTCTCTTGTGTAGTATGTAGTATATTAGGCTACATGTCTGGTTGCCCAGGGTGAGGAAGCACATTTGACATGAGATGTAATGTGGTGTGTGTGTGTGTGTTGTTCCTGTATTGGTGAGGAATAATTTAATGTGATCCGGGTTGTGTTTATATTTGTTTGTGTAAGTGTGTTAGTATGTGTTTTCTGTACGTGTGTGTGGTTTTGTGCATTGGCTAGGGATGGTTGCAGGTGGTCAGGACAATGTGTGTGTTTGTGTGTGTTTGTTTGTTTGTTTGTTTGTATGTTTGTGGGTGGGTTTGTTTGTGTGTGTGTGTGTGTGTGTTAGTAAGCAAGCTTCAGGGCAGTGTCGCCTTGGCAGACACACAGCTGCTCCTGTCCTGTCCATTTGAGGGTGTCTTGGGGGTTGACAGACACCGCCTACTGAAGGCACAAACTGCTGATAATGTTGTCAGATAGAGCTGGCACAGAAAGACATGTGTGTCTTAGCATTATGTCTATTCCTATGCCTGTGGACAAACAGATACAGTTTGCTGGAATACCCCTGTCTGTTGTTGCAGTGTCTAATCGAATGTGACAAAAAGGTCCCATATTTGTATGTGCTGCAATCTTGCCATACCAATGTAAACTACACTAAATTTGGTAAGTGTCTCCACCCAATGGCCATTTGTAGGATTGCACCGAAAGCCTTAGTTTTTATGCACTCTTTGACATGTTCATCCCTTTGGTTCTCAGCCGCTTTTCTGCGATTACGTAATGTAGGCTATTTTTTTCAGGCGCATCAGATAAAGCGTTGTCCTACTGATGTACGATAACCTGTTTAAATGCAGTTCGGAGAGAGGATCTTTGTTCCAATCGTTTAGTGGATAGAGCCATGAGCTAATAGCTCAGTCAATCACGGGGCTTACATTTGGAGAGACGTCTTGGGTACTATGGCGATCTCTGTCCATTTTGAGACACACATGTTTGCATTTCCCCCAGAAAAATTAGGGCTTGCGTCGAGTCTAATCTTCGTCTTTACTTGAGAGTAAATATTTCAGTGTACACTAAGCAGTCCTTGTGTAACCCGGCCGCAGCGGATTCAGACGGAGCGTTGTATATTTAGAACCGCCGTGGCGCGGATGACTAAACGAATCACAGAAGATGGAGATAACACAGGAATGCAGTTGACAAAAGATGCTTAGCCTATTTCATCAGATTGATTCACGTTGATCGGACAGTCGAGAGAGGGGAAGGATCAAAAGAAACTCTATTCGAAACAATCTTTTCTTTGACCACATGCACAGTTAGACGCCATTCATCTGTTAATCTGCACCGGATTATGCGAATAGATCAATGGATTAGACCGCATATGTTTTTAAAATGTTGGCAAAAAACGAGGGATTGGCTTGGTTACGGGGTTGTTTACTTTGTTCATTCAAATGAGCGGAAGTTAAATCGGGTAAAGCAGTTGAGCAGAGCTGTCCATTTCAGACTGATTTTAATCTTAGTCTAGAAATGAGCAGACAATATTCTCAAAAGGGTGCTATTGGTCTCACCATCACTGCACTATAGGCTACTGGTATGGTAAATGTGCACTTAAATGGATTGATAATTTAAGAAGAAATGAACCCATGGCAATGACAATAACCTTAAATTAAAAATCAATTACAAAATTCCTGGAAATGATGACTCAATACTTAAATATGAAATATAAATGCAAAAAACAATGCTGATTTTGAGAAAATCATTACACATTAGACTGTAGCCTAGTAAAACATAATGGCTATTCTCAAATCCAAACAATAACTAGACATTCGTTTCAAACAGCTAGATTTGTTCATTTATTCATAACAGGCAGATTGAGTCAGCAAGACAAAGGCCTGTAAGTAGGTCTGTAAGACCTGTTGTCTGTTTAGAGACACAGCCCTCTCAACTAGGTCAACACAGATTAGTGCTTTAGTTAAGTGATCCCTGGCACGCTGAACCAAGAAATCATGCAAACACTTAACATTTTAAACTTTATTCACTCAAAGCTTCCATACCTGCAGGGGTGCTCTACAGCCAACTCAACTCACTCATGAGATCCCAAAACATTTTGATTTAATCAATGTACTAAAAGGTAGGTCCCAATTACCAGAAAGTGTGTGTGTGTGTGTGTGTGTTCTGGATCTTGAACCTACCCTGCTGGTTCTGCACTTTGAGCTCTCTCTGTCCACTCCCATCTCTGCACACAGTGTCTACCTCATGCACAACACTGAATGAACGAGACAACCACATTTGGTTTCTTTTATTCTTTTATTTGGGCTACTTCATTTTGAAAAGCCACGTCTATTCCTTTTAATATGTAATGGATGGGCTACAGAATGTTGTTCAAGGAATGGACACTTTTTACTACAGAATAAATCTATGTGTAAATCTAGGCAAAATACAGTAGCCTACATCAGAGAAGTATAATAACTGTTGGACTGATAGGCTGATTGGTCCACAAAATTAATATGATTTGTTATTGTATATAGGGCCTAGGCCTATGTCCCAATATTGAGTTGCAACACTTTTTATTGACCACATGATGGCGAAAACATGACCTGCTTGCCCTGCATTATTATGAATGTAGGCCAATCTCCCTATTTTTACTTATAAGACAAATTTATAAGAATGTAACATGTTGTTTAATGTAAACCTAATAAACATTAGGCACAATTTAAATTGTAACATTTATTGGAGAATACACAACTCAGATTATTTTTTATTTCCCCTTATATTTCTGAACGTCCTTCACTCCACTATAAGCCTATCGATATGTCACTTGAAATTAAATAACAAAACCTGCTAGTTAACCTTACTTCCTAACACCTTTGATTATTTTGTGTCGTTCTGATTGATGTTAGAAAGATGAAAGCGCATAATTCTGTGATATGCTAATCATTCTGTTGAAGTCCATCGTTCTACCTTATCAAAGAAGTTTCAGCTCTTCGCAGAACTCAGAACGCTGGTTTCAGTGACGTGGTCAACATGTTCAAGCAGAACTTTCTTAGTAGGTAACCAATATTACATTTGTTTATTAGGTAGGCTATATAAAAAAACACATCATACAAAACTGAGAACAAAAAGACAAGTTATTCACTCCAGACACTGAGTAAATGCCATGCGATATTGGGTTACTTTAGGCCTACACTTTATCTGGCATAAGGCAATCTGAGCTATGTACCTGCATGCCTAAAACGGAAATTCATATAGCGTATCATTCTTAGATTCCATTTCCATAATATTCAACAACATGCCCTAAGTTATTGATCTATTCGGTTAAGCCTACAGCTGCAAAACGGGGAACACAAAGTTTAAACATGAAGTCTATGAATTTGCTTATTTCTTAGGCAAATAACTATTGGATGTAAAACTCTTAACTCCAAACAATCCCACAGTTAATTCCATACAAACCACTGTAAATACTTTAGGCCCACGTCATTTCTTAAGGCTTAAACAGTCACTTGACTTCAATCTAGACATGATAACACCATCAGAGCAATATCCTTTGAATCAAAGCTTTTCATAATGGACATCAGAGCGTCTTCAAAGGTTAATTGGACTTTGATGCGGAGTGTCACATTACGCGTCCCATTATCAAAACAAAAGGAACGTTATTGATCTATAATGAGGTATTTGATCGTCTTATTCCTTAAGTCCAAACCATGTAGTCCTAGGCCTATAAGTATGTGAAGAGTTTATAAGGCATCATAACCTCCGAGACAGACAGAGCAGACACAAGTCAAGGATTCACCCAAACTGATAGCACTATTTCTACTTGACTTTCTCCGGATCGGTTCTTTTTTTGCACCATGGAGGTCAAGTTCTCCAACTTTTCCATCGACCACATCCTGGACAAATCTGCCGACGTGACTACGCATCACTGGCCGATTGACAACTACACGGACGGCGGTTCTTCTCCAGCCCAGAGAGGTAATCTCTACCACTCTGCCCAGCCGGCAGGTCTGAACGGATTCTGCACATACGGGATGCAAATTGGTATTCCAGTTTACCAGGTCAGCCCTCAAGCGTTCTCATTCTGCAGTGTCTGTTGCTACAGTAGGCCTGCTCCTTCCAACATCAGCACCTTTTCCCCAGGCCATTCGGAGGCATACGCGTATGAAACAGGTACGAAACTTTGTATTAAAGTTTTCACAGTGATATATCTCTGTCAACGCAAGTTTTCCTTGACAAATGCCTTGCATTAGTCTCATGCATTGTTGTCGTTTTTTAAACACAGGGTCTCAAGCTGATCAGATGTGCTGCCCTCATGCAGTCAATCCGCGACACCGAAGCAGGATGCGCACAGTGTTTACTGAGTGCCAGACGAAACAACTGGACCATCTCTTTACTATGACCGACTATCCTAGCGTGGAGGCCCGGGCAGAGCTGGCTAGAAAAACCGGCCTCACTGAGGAAACAGTTAGGGTAAGAAACCATCTCTTGACAATACGGAATATTTTATTTGACGTCTCGGTGTATTCTCTTAAGTCCCCACACAATTATTTAGTGTCTGACATATTTTCAATTAATCTAACAGGTCTGGTTCAAGAATCGTCGTGCCCGACGGAAGAGACAGAACACCAAGGTCAAGAGTCCCGAATCTTACAGCGAGGACCGAGAGGAGACACATTGGGGTCGCGAGGAGACCAACGGTATCCAGAGAATGTCTAACGTCCTGTAGAGATACCGAATAGGCCAACCCTATACGGAGTCATTACTTGCTTTTGCCTCATCTTAATTTATTTGTTTAGCACAGCGTCATTATCACGTTTGGAAATGGACTGTTGCGTTCACTTGTGTAATTTGTTATATTTTAAAAAAACTCACTTTATTGACCACACATCATCATATGTTACTTTACATCATTATGCTATCTTCGTGAAAAATAAACAATTCACTCCCATTGTTTTAAAAAAACATCAAACTTTTATTAGTGTCCACGGTCAGTATGTTAATTATAAGCATTTCCATGCTGGTACACAGTTGGAAAAAGATATATCATGAAAGAGAGGAAGAGAGAGAGCATGCATTAGTTTATGACACCGGTAACTAATCCAGCTTTAACATTTCCCACATATCTGAAATCATTGAGACACAAAACATCGATTTGGATATCGTAACCGGTTTAACATAAACACGTAAAAAAGTTTGTCCTCAAATTATTAAAATATATCTTTTTCAGACAAGACAAAAACGAAAAGTTGAAAAGCAATGGTTGACCAACTTCACAGCTGAATGAGATGCGCGATTTACAGTGTAACGACGTTAAAACGTTTCATTATTTCCAGGGGATAAGGATGAAGTGGCAAGGAAGTTGTTTGTAAAACAAACTTGCTTCAATAGTGAACAACTTCACAGCTATTTAATCCGTTGACATCCTGCAGACCTGGAATGTCGCTGCAATACAAACTCTTGACACATGAACAGACTACTTTGTCATTGAACAGTAAAAAGTATACAGCATCTTACATTATCCATCTAAAACATTCATAAATAATATTCCAGGACCTCTTATATGACAATTTCAAGCACTACAAAAAATAAGAATGACCAAAAAAACAGGAGTTCTATGGTGTTTGGTGGTCAATGTTTTGGTGCCACACAATTCTAACCAGAATAAAGTGATTATTTCAGATTTCACACATCTATACAACCAGAACTCCACAAGGAGTAAAAAAAAAAAAAAAACTCAAAATTTAAAAGGTGAATGAACTATGAAGGTTGTGGCACAGCGATTGAGGCCACATATGTGACTATCTAGACATCAGTCAGCTGTCAGATGTAGTGGTCCATGACTCTTTTTTTGCAGTTTCAAAGTGTTGTTGTTGACAGGATATGATCACGACACGTGTGTGATTAAAGAGATTTCCGGAGTGTTTACACCCCCTCTTGATGTGCTTTCGCTTCAGGTGTCAGAAGTACCATTAGTATGTTTTAATATAGAGAGTGGAAAAAAACAACACTATCCAGAGTCACGTAGCAAGATAACACAGATTAAATATCGTCAGTGTCAACATACTCGTTGAGTTAGACATTAAGCACGGACCTATTGAAGTCTATGGACTGTCGCTTATTTTTGTCCACTTTGTTTTTTCGTCTTGAAGAGGCACACACACACACACAGACACAGACACACACACTCACATACACACTCTCGTTAAACCTAAGTGTGACAGACAGATAGGCAGGCAGGAGGCAGAGGAAATGAGAGAGAGAGGGAGTGGGGTGAGCGGGTCTTGAGGTTGAGACACTAACATCAACTGCGATGTGTTAGCACTAGCAGGCATTCCTGACGTTTTCACACAGCATCTCCCCACTGCCATGGGCTCTGAACGCTAACGGCTGACGCACATCACACACAGCACCACTGCACCAGCGTCTACCTTGGCACACGGTGACCATGCGTGGTGGTAGCGGGCGTGTCTAGGACAGAACTATGCTCCCTCGTTCACTTGTACAAGGTCCCACCAGCTCAGGTGCTTTTCTGACTGTGACTGTGAGATTGTCAGGGTGTCGTCCATAAGGAGGAGAGCAGAGCAGCATTTGGAACATGTGACTCTCTGATACAGGGTCCTCTAGGAAATCCCCCTTCCCCACGTTTTGGCTAAAACTGGGGTTTAAGGGGTTAAAAAAGGCCCCATCCCTCAAGCTCTGCTCAACAAAGCTCAGTCCTTTACACTCCTCAAAACAACTCACCCTGGTTTTGCTAATGATTCCAGCTCAACCTGCTTCCAGTAAGGGAGCTTAAGAATATAAAAATTGAGGGTCTCTACAAGTGTTTCTTTAACAAGGACGAAGAAGCAATTAAGTGGCTTAAAGCCTTCCAGAAAGAGGCCTGAAGCTGAGTTTTGTCTATCATGTATGCTGTGTGTATGCTACATACTGTACGTCCAGGCTGCCGCATTCCCACACACGAGAAGTTGCACACAGGGATGCAGATATGCACTACACAGCACACTCCATGCATGCTCACTGTTACACCAGCAGAGGGCAGCAGTGAGTCGTGTTAAAAACCCTGTATAGTCTTAGATAGTTTAATCCATGTTATTTGAATCCCTGCCCATATACGCGGCATGCTAATTATTGAGTAGATTATATTCTACGATGCCTCTTAGGTTCATAATATTACATCTCACAAATCGAAAATTCTAATAATGCTGACACAAAAGATAAAGAGTTTCCTTAGCTTGAGTTGTTTGTTCTGAGCACACAACCAATCAGAGAGAAGGTAGCTGGAGACACCAGTCTGATACTAAAATGGTGGAACTATGGAAGGACACTGTCAGCGCTGCGCTGAAGACTCTAAACAGGAAGCAGAGGGAGCAGGCAGGCATTTAGCAGATCTTAGTCTACACATACACTCAGACACCGTCTGAGTCCAGAACGGGTTCTGGCCCTGACCCAGCTCTTGTCTGACTGAGGTCCGGCTGACCTGTACCAGATCGGTACCAGATCGCTTCCAAGTCCAGCTGATCTTTTAGCGTAGTCATGGTCAGAATCCCACAGGAGGGGGATGTGAGAGAGCCTAGGCAAGTTGGAGGTATATCCTCACAGAAGATCTGATTGGCTAATAGCATATTTTGGTGGTCTAAGTTCTTTAGGTGGTTTTTGGCAACTACTAAAAGAGAGCTTTTCCAGCAGTTAAGCCCAAAGCAACCCAAGTCAATGATCAGAAGGCTTTAAGATTTCACGCTGGAGTCACTTAGAAACAAATGGCTTTTGTAAGGTTCTTATTTTCCAAGGTTTGCATCTTTCAAGTCTGTTTTTAAGTATTGTTTGTTCGTTTTATTAGTTTAATAAACGGAATGCAGGATGTTAGTTAATATACAAGGCACTAGTTTTTGCTATTGAATTGCAATCAAGGGACAGGGAGGGGGAGGGAACACTGCAGTTATATCCACAACAGTTTGATTGGTTTTCAGATCAAAGCAGAAATCAAAGGTGGCAGACAGTCCAGGGGAGAAGAGGGAACGAGAGACTAGGGGTGGATAGAATAAGAAGCACTGATAGATAGATAGATAGATGATAGACAGATTGATAGATAGATGCACAGACTGTGGTGATAGGGAGAGAGAGAGAGAGAAGAGTTGGTTTATCGTGAGAGGGAGGGAGGAGGAGAAGAGAGAAGAGATGGTTTAGGACTGCATCTCTGCACGCAGCATCCATGGAAACCAGCAGCAGAAAAGCAACCTGAGAAAAACAAACAGGACAAAACAAAACAAAAACAACGTTGATTATATGACTATTGCAGAAGATGCTACACGCTCATATACAAACATGCAAAGGAGCAAGCACACACACGCACAGATGAGGACACAAACACGCACACACACACACACACACACACACACACACACACACACACACACACACACACACACACACACACACACACGCACACAATCATCCGTGTACCTGGATATGGAGCTCTCTGATGTGATGTCTTTGGGAGACCTAACCGCATTGAAGTGACGCTTGGGCTGGGACACTACAGCACATGAAACATGTAAAGAGCAAATTACACAACAACAACAACAACAACAACAACAACAACAACAGCAACAGCAGCAACAACAACAACAACAAGAGTGCAAACTAGTCAAAGATCACAGAGAGCAACAGCAAAAACAAGAGTGCAAACTAGTCAAAGATCACAGAGAGCAACAGCAACAACAAGAGTGCAAACTAGTCAAAGATCACAGAGAGCAACAGCAAAAACAGGTAAGGGCTATTGCTAAGCCTCAAAACAGTGACCCCATCAGAAGAATCACATTGCATATTTAGGTTATTTCTTTAAAGAATCAATTGAGCTTAATTACTGCGTACAGCAAACTAAAGGACTTTGAATATAAAACTACTGAGTAATGTGACTTGCTTTATTTTTACTATGATATACAGTAGATCACAGTAACACTCACCAGACATATCCTAGTACGTACATGTCTCAGACTTACTTGTCACTTGATGGACTTTCTTCACAAGAGTGCCGTCTCCCTGGGACTCCTTTGGGCCGCCGAGTCTATACGGATGCAGAAGAGACACCGTAAGGAGGTGCTTACAATGGCAAAGCTTGGAACAATTAAAGTCAGAGAGGATTCATATTCTGAACTACTTTGTCAGCAGCCAGACCTACAGATACCCTGTCTCTGCTGAATCATAGAAGCTAGACAGGTGTGGGCTTGGTAAGTACTTGGATGGGAGATCTCCTTGAAAACTAAGTTGCTGCTGGAGGTGGTATTGGGATAAACAAAATTATGTTGCTCATTGTAAATTTATGACCATTACGGTCTGGTGATACACAGATTTGGTGATTCACTGGCCTGCTCCAAAGACAGCTTTAAGTTCAGTTTATGATGATGACCAAGATAAGGACATTTATTAAATCTAATAATGTTTATATGTGTTTTTTCATTATTCCTGTGAATATTTTAGGAATACAATATACAATTTGTCATGCCAATAAAGCACATTTAAATTGAATTGAATTGATAAAGTAGGTGTGCATGTTAGTCCTGGCTGTGACTTGACTCCTGTGCCTATTCAGCCGTTGGGATAAGTGTGTGTGTGTGTGTGTGTGTGTGGGGGGGGGGGGGGTGTACTGTACCTCTGCACGCGGGAGGGAGGTGCGAAGACGCCATATTTCGGTAAGCAGCTGAAGTAGCGCACCCCGAACACTGAGCCGTCATGCTTCCCCGTCGGCTGTTCCAGCTCGATGCCAAACCAGTAACCTAGGCAACAGCAAACACAGGGTGTCAACACAACATCATTAAAGCGGAGCCTTTACTGCAGGCAACTTAAAAAACAGGTAAGATTCAGTATATTACTACTATCTGTACTCTTTGAGGGTTGAACCTTGATGCCATTAATACCTTGATCTACTGGTTGAGCTGCAGAAATGCACATAATTTACTTCTGGTTGTTAATGCTGGCACCACAATATAGTTATGAACAACACATTGATAAAGATGTCATTTGTGAATTCATTTTTAGACTGATTTTCACGTCTTTATTAATTTCTCTACCTGGGGCGAAGTCTGTCTTTCCGTAGAAGCGGATGGTTCCCTTCTTCTGTCCAGCAACCAGCACCTGGTCTCCCAAGTCCACCCTCACCCCATCAGGGTCCAGACTGGCCATGGACAAGGACTTCTTCCTCAGGGCTGCCAAACACACAGGAACATGTCATCTACATACAAAACATCTGTTGGCCATTCTGAACCTGGTCGGGATAAGTTATAATATATAAGTTATATATATATATGTAGGGGCAGCCATGGCCTACTGGTTAGCGCTTCGGACTTGTAACCGGAGGGTTGCCGGT
>NW_027468598.1:32769334-32904334 GCF_046254945.1 Alosa pseudoharengus
ATGTTTGTCCAGCGGCTGCGTAGGCTCACGTCTGCACCCAGGGAGATCAGCTGGTTCACCAGACGCTGGGCCGAGGCAGGGTCGCCTGAGGAGAGATATAACACACACACACACACACACACACACACACACACACAGACAGAGAGACAGAGAGACACACACTCCTTCACATATCTGTATGTCTAGTACATTCTCACAGATCAACTCATGTGTTTGTGTGTCTGATAAAAGACAAATAGAATCCTCCGTTTGTGGACCTTGCCCACCATGATGCCTGACTGACTATATTTGGCAAAGCAAACATCACTAACACAAAAGCAGACGGAAACCAGGTTGCAGTCTCAGCGTATGTCCGCTAGGCTACATGTCACTTCTAAGACAGGCAGCAAAGGCCATTTCTGCTGACTCCCGACGAGGAAACTGTCACGGACTAAAGACTACGGCTTTTGCTCCTCAAATCTTCTTCCTCCTTTTCGGGCCCTATCATGACATTCTAAAGTGCATCGTCACTCGTCAAAAGTCTATTCAAATTTAGTAGGATGTCCAGTTCACATTGGGAGGGGTTTCGTTCTCAAAAGTGGAGCGCATGGCGTAACAAGGTGTTCCTAGGTCTTTTAATCAGTCATATGGGTGTGTTTGGGGCGTAACATCATTTTAAACCATTGAGAATGACATCTGTCATTCCCTTTAACGGCGCAACGCGCGATATGTCAAATAAATGCATCGGTATTTTGGCATTCAACGGCGCATTTGAAAGAGGCTGCTTGCAAGACCGTATGGAATAGTCATTCTTAAACCATGCTTTACTAAAATCTAGCATAGCATTCACGCATTTGCACTCGTCTATTATTTGAACTCATTGGCAAAGTGTTTAGTGTTGGCATTGTCAGTCAACGACAAGACAGTTATATGCAATTACTTTCACTATTGACTGACAATGGGTTACCATCGAAAAAATAGGCTGGAAAAAGCAACACTTAGCCTAATGTTGCTCAAATGACTGAATAAAACAACATTTATCCTGCAGAGGAGTTGCTTATATCTCGTGACAGTGCGTCTTCAGCTGTGCTCCATACGTGTCTCTCGCCTCTCCCCTAATCACTTTTAACCGTCATTGCCAATTTGCAAATGATGGTGAATAACTACTCATTATGAGATGTACAGTATTTCGTAATATCTTTATTCTAATTATGTTTCCCATTGTAATCATGCAATTTGTAATGCTTTGCATGGACGTGCGCTGGTGTGCGTTCATGAATGATAGAAGGATGGTGCGTGCACCTTCCAATATGACTGTTGACATGCGCTCTTAAAATAGCATATGAACATCTCGCCATTGACTTCTGACCAGGTTTAGGTGGTGTATGATAGCGATTTTTAGACAACGCGCTAGGTCCCTCCCTAGGTTGTTAATTGCCACACCCCTGGGCGCAATGCTTAAAAAATAAACGTGCAAAATACCGAATTCAACTTTCCGCGGGTGAATAACGAGTATTACGCCATGCGCTGGTGGCCCAAAATACAGCCCTTCAGCTCTCTCTCTCTCTCACTAATCTCTCAGGCGCTCACCATTAACAATAACAAAGAGGACCTGTCAAGATTGGGCTTACCTGTCTGACCTTCCACTGAAATGACAATAACAGACTCTTATCTTTAGCCCATAATCAAATCCACCACTTTCACCTCTTTTCAGCGGATCCTACAATAAGTCAAATACATTTTCAGGCGTCTCTAATGAAAGGATATTTCTGGCAAACCAGTAAGTGTCCTCCATGTGCCATTTCTTAGAAAGCCCAAAGGCCACTTTTGCTGACTCCAACTGAAGAAATATTCAGCTTTAGCTGTAGCCCCACTCCAGTCTAGATTATTCCCTTGCCTTTAACCTTTCTCTAAGAAATGATGGGCTTCAGCATACCCAGTGAGCATGTGCCAGTTAAGATTGTTCCTAACATTCGACAGCGATTACAATAACTCAATAACTTAACACATATCTTCATCAGTCCACTAAGTGCAGTATTAGACTAACCCTGTTAACTCATAGTCAGCGATATATCGGCAACACTTTACCTGGCGAGTCTGCCCACAGAGACATGACAGATCATCTGTTAGGATTCAAGTTCAGTAAGTGACGTTGTTATTGAATAATTACTGAACATCACCTTAGCCATAACCATAAAGTGTAGTTAAACAAAGTGTCAACAGATCGTTTGATGATAATCTGAGCATCGTGTGATCGTCTGATGGCGGACTATCCAAGTGAAGTGTGACTGATGGTTTAATTCTCCTGGCAAACCAGAACCTCTTCTTTGTTTCTTTGGGCTCTTATAATTAGTCAATAAACCATGTATTTGAAATACTACTATTCCTCCCCTAATGAAAAAGAACCATTGAATCTTATATGGACATGCTCTGACATGAAGTATAAGACTGTACTATAGGAACACTATGGAGGGCAGGGATATTATAGAGATAATACAGAATATCATAGAAGTATTCTGCCCTACTATAGAGCTACTATAAAAAATCATACAGTATTACTCTAGTTCTCAGCTTGTATCCTATTCTTATCCCGTGTGCAACACAAAGTTTAATTTTGCTGTAGAAGAAACAGACACTGACAAAACACATTAGCGTGAGAGCATCAGCTCTCCCCACTTTCTCGTCCACTACATCAGTATCTCTCAACGTTGTCAATCTCCACAGTGCACTTAGTGTCTCCACTGCCCTACCTACTCAATCCAGCCACTTCGTGGCATTCCCTTCTTATTTCCCCCCTACTTAGCTGCATAAGAACTTGAACCTCAGTTGCGAGCCCCCTGCTTGCCCTAACAGGCTCTATGAAACCAAGCCCTGGCCCTGGCTGCCTATAAAGGGATCAGCTTTCTGTTCCAACTATAGCCGACCTGGCACCAGGCCATAGAGGCAGCAGAGCCCTATAGATTAGCCTCATGAGACCACAGCTAGTTTCCTAGTTTGTTTGTTTCTACTGGCTCTCAAAGCCAATTGAGCTGTACGTAAATATTTATACATACTTTAAATACCCACAATGTACACACATAGTATGGTAAATACAAACATTGAAACAACTATGATAAATCAGAGCATTTGTGTATTGTCAGAAGGTCAGAAATGGTCTTTCATGGTAGAAGAGACTAAACTGAAGTCAATCAATGCAAAAAAGGCCAGAGAATATTCAAAAGTAGGTTTCTAAGTACGAAGTCCGATTGTTGTACAAAACAAGTTCTGAAGTAATGCCCTTCACAACTTTGGAGTTAAAAAATGATGAGTTAACTGTTGAGGCTTTGCAAAGCACCTAGGGACCTGTGACTTCACTTTAATAAAGGGATATTCTGCACCTTTTTTCATTTTGGCAAGGTAAGGACTTAAAATAGGTGACCCAAAAATGGAAATGCACTCATTATCTGCTTATTCTCCAGCTAGTGGAAGCTCACAGTAGGTACTCTGTAGTGTGGGACACTAAATAAGTTAAACAGCAGGGTGCTTCTGGTAACATAATGTAAAATGTGGAGGTGAACAAACTTTCACAGTGGTTAGGAAATCCATGTATTACTTCAACTGATTATTACATGTTCTTGCATTAAAATGGCCTGTAAAAAGGCATAATTGTTGACTTCAGCTAATACTATATTTTCTTAATTTCTTTGTCATACATTCTTAGTGGAGGCTAAGAGTAATTACTGTGATATTGAAAACTAGAAACCAGACAAAGTGGTTATCACAGTCCTTTATCACATGAACAATGTCCACTCATAGCCAATGAAGGTGAAGGTAAAGGTGATGAAAGAGTGCCTCACCAACACCATGGGCTCCAGCCTTGCAGCTGTAGTGCAGCAGAGTCATGTCCGTCAGCCCATCACGGTCATTCACATGACAACCACGCTTCAAAATCTGAAAAGAGAATCACAGCATACATATGTAGGTTACAGTACGTTGAGAATCACAGCATACATGTATAGGTTACAGTACGTTGAGAATCACAGCATACATGTATAGGTTACAGTACGTTGAGAATCACAGCATACATGTATAGGTTACAGTACGTTGAGAATCACAGCATACATGTATAGGTTACAGTACGTTGAGAATCAGAGCATACATATATAGGTTACAGTACGTTGAGAATCAGAGCATACATGTATAGGTTACAGTACGTTGAGAATCACAGCATACATGTATAGGTTACAGTACGTTGAGAATCACAGCATACATGTATAGGTTACAGTACGTTGTGAAGAGACAGTGAGTTAGTGAGTGCGGGAGTTTTGTTTTGAGTGAGATTGAACGTCAGAGAGACCTGGAAAGACATAGCTAGAAAGACAGAGACAGAGAGCTTAAAAGACAGAGAGAAAGAGAAAGAAAAAGAGACAGCATCACCTGCCATCAGACACATTGACCCTTCCTTAACATCACCTGCCATTGGACACATTGACCCTTCCTTAGCATCATCTGCCATCGGACACATTGACCCTTCCTTAGCATCACCTGCCATCGGACACATTGACCCTTCCTTAGCATCACCTGCCATCGGACAACACTGACCCTTCCTTAGCATATGCAAAAATGATGCCCTTAGGCTACACTCATCCATTTCATCTCTTTCCCTCTGTCTCCTTTATCGATATGCGCTCCACAGTGCTCACAGCTCGAGGGCACAGATGGCAGCTCACAACGCAGGCGAGCGTTATGAAGAGCTTGTCATGACTAAGAGACGAGGAGTCATCACGCCTGAGACACTAGAGCGATCGCTGATGAGGAGTCGGCCCTCTCCTTCAACCCTGAGGAGTGGTGGCGGCCATTTTGTGAGAGTGCAAAAAAACAAAAAAACAAGCTGCTGTTTACTGCTGATAACTCAAGCAGTGTCAAAAACAAGCCTGTTTCAAGATGAACTGTTTCAAGTTTTTCTTAGAAGTATTACCGGTACAGTTCAGTGAGCAGGCACTAATTATTCATGCAATATGTACTGTCTCTCTCTGCATGAGAGATTAGAGATGCAATGTCACCAACCACAGTGGCAACACACATGTAATGTCAGACACCAACATGATATTATTGATATGTTGCAACACAAAGAAATTTGATTTGGACACACTAAAAAGATGAAATGCGGTCAAAATCAAAACCATGAAAATCAAAATATAGGCCTACTGTATATGAAGAGATTCCAGGCTTAACCACTGACAAGATAGTTTTTGCTGCCATGCAACAATGTTTGTGCTAATTGTTTGGTACAGCAAGAATTCCAGTTAAAAACAAACAAACAAACAAACAATCAAACAGTGGTTGATGTCCATATGACCAATGCAAGTCCCCACCACCACCTGCAAGTCTTTTAAGATGGCACTTGAAAAAAAGAACCCTGATCGTAACCACAGCTGAAAGGAGGGCAAACAGAAACCAGGTCACTTCCTCAGCATGTGTCTTCTCCTCCGTCACCTGTGTGGGGGTGTGTGTGTGTGGGGGTGAGGGGGGGTGAACAGAACAGACCGCACATTTTTCTGCTGACGCCTGCTGCTGAAGTGACACTCACTGACTGAAGACTGCAGCTTCAGAACAGTTCACATCATTTTCTCTTTGTCTATATTCATGGCACACACCTGTAAAGGGTAGTTTCAGAATACTTAATCCTCTCAAGTCATGTTTTTCGTTTGACTTGAGTTCAGATATGCCAACATGTAGTTTGAAGTTTAACTTGAAGTAAAACTTTTTTGTGTACAGGTCATGAACATAGTTTCAGTTTGGTGCAAATCATTTTCTACCAGTCAGTTCACTTTAACTGACATTTCTGTTGGGGTTAAGCATACAAAATAGCACTTAAGCACAGAGATAATCTGTTTGTGCTCGGTAGACTCTCCATTACTCTTAATCTTCCACCTGACAAAGATAAAACTTTTGTGCTTAATAGGAATATCTTCCAACGAGAATAGATGAACTACATTCTTAAATTCCACTCGACCAAAGCAAACTGTAATATTCAATTCTGCGGGCCCGATATAGTCGTTGTGATGGGCAGCAGTGTCCAACGGCAGTGTAAGAGGCTGCTTCCCCTCACGGCTGAGACGGACAGACAGCGGTGATTTACTCACTGTGTCAGAGAGGCGTGCAGCCTGCCTAATGGAGGGAGCTTATTATCGCCACCATCAATCCCAGACTGCACCGGGGCCTCTAGGGACGCCCAAGAACAGCAGCCAACATCCAGATCATTGGTCACACACTCCAGAAAGATGTTTATATGTGTGCGTGTGTGTGTGTGTGTGTTTGTGTTTGTGAGAATGCAATAATACATTCCAGAGTTGACATGAAAGAGTGGAGCCAATTACATTATGAGTCTGATGATTGTTCTCTTCCTCAGGGTAGAGATGAACTAACAGGATGAAGATGAGGTAACAGGGTGGACATGAACTAACAGGGTGGAGATGAACTAACATGGTGGAGATGAACTAACATGGTGAAGATGAACTTTACATGGTGAGGTTGAACTAACAGGGTGGAGATGAACTAACATGGTGGAGATGAACTAACAGGGTGAAAATGAACTAACATGGTGGAGATGAACTAACAGGGTGGAAATGAACTAACATGGTGGAGATGAACTAACATGGTAAGGATGAACTAACATGGTGGAGAGGAACTAACATGGTGGAGATTAACTAACAGGGTGGAGATGAACTAACATGGTGAAGATGAAGTAACATGGGTCCATCACTCACAGGGAGAGAGAACACATGCACATGCTATTGGAAATAAGCTTGGAGGCAAAATGGACAAACTCAACAAATCACAGAGATATTTATGATTCAACACTGTCAATTCACTGCCATCGTCATACCCCTCAGGCCTGAGTCACACATTATGTTATGTTAAATTCTGCTCCTTCCATGTTAGCTATGAAGTTCAGGGGGTATTCCAAGTACATGGTTTAGTGACAAACCTGGGTACGTTAACTAAGAGTAAGTGCTAAACCTCCTAACATAAGAACCCAATGGTGTTGTATTATTAGGGAAATGAGGCAAGCAGTATGGTATGTCTGGTCACGGCATGCCTTTGTCCTAAAACACAATACATCTTTGAATAAAAAGACACTGGTAAATCATTGCCTGGAAGACAAGTGACACATGAGAAGTTCATAGTCAGTTTATAGGTTTAAAGTGATCTTACATTTCCCATTCTGGAGAATTTATAATCTCTAAGTGAACTCACTTCCTCTTCATTAAGTGTGCACCCAGCAAGGTCTGTTTATTTACATACATCTTTAGGTTCTTTCATGACATTTACTGTATACACTGGCCTCTACAATATGTGAGATATGAATATGTGCTTATCCTACACATACTCATGTTTGACGCTGGATTTGATGACAATGAAGTAGGTGCAATAAGAAGAATAAAGTCAAGATCCACAGTGTCTTGTATTTCCTGTAGGGAGTGATATATTATTTACCAATATGTATATACTGTATTTACAAACAAATCGATGGTAACTGAGGCAGATGCCGACCGCCAGCAACTCATCTTCAACCTTTCCAAGACGCAGTTGAACACACATGAACAACAGATACTCAACAAAGGTTTGTCCTATGTTCCCCCTACACCTACTGATCCCTTTAAACTGAAAGTAGAAATGTTCCGATTTTACAGATCATTAAGATTAAAATGTTTTTACAAAAAGGATGGCCCACAGACAGACAGCCCCCAACATGACCAGATACGAGCCCTAAGACCTAAGAGTCAGTTTTGCCCTCCCGTCAACAATGCAGCAATCACTACATTTTGCAATTTAGTTGACAGAGATATTGACAAGATTATATCTGACACCGACTACAAAAGTTACGGGAACCAGGAACGCAAGATCCTCACTCAGGTAGGCAAAAAACAGGACGTGGTCTGGAAACCAGCCGATAAAGGTGGCGGCATTGTACTTATGGACAGAGACGATTACAGAACTGAAATAGCATCTCAACTGTCTAATGCCAGATGCTACATTAATCTAGGGAAGAACCCAACACTTGACTTTAAGAAGTAGATTGACGATTTTCTACACGTTTCTATGGATAAAGGCTACATCACCCAAACAGAACTGAGATTCTTTACAGTTTTTGATTGACATGATTTCTATGTTGTTATATAAGAATTTATTTTTGTTTGAAAACCAATTCTACCTGCAGACACAAGGGGCGGCCATGGGATCTAGGTTCTCACCAGATTATGCCTGACTATTTATGGGATATTTGGAAGAGAGATATGTTTGGAACAACAATCCTTTTGAACAAAATATTTTACTATGGAAAAGATATGTTGATGATGTGTTTTGTCTAATTAAAGGCTTGAGTGACCAATTTAATGATTTTGTGACGCATCTCAACAATATGATACATTCAATCAAGTTTGAGGTTGTGATTGATCCGAAATCTGTTTCTTTCTTGGATACTGTTGTACACCTAGAAGGGGGGAATTTACTGACGACATTCTACACGAAACCTACTGATAAGAACAGCATTTTACATGCAACTAGTGCCCATCCTTCCACCCTGAAACGTGGTCGACCATACACGCAGTTCCTTAGGGCAAAACGTATCTGCACCAACACTTCTGATTTTAATACTGAGGTCACTAGGATGTATAAACAGTTCAGTCTAAGAGGCTATCACCACACTTGTTTGAATGAGGCTCTAGAGAGAGTGCGCAACACCCAGACCCACCCTAAGAAGGAAAAGCGCTCCTCGATAGTATGCACCACGACCTATAGCAAACATAGCGCACAGATCAAGGGAGCCATAAAAAAGCATTGGCATGACTTAAGTAGTGATCCTGTATGTCGTGCCCTCTTCCCTAACCCACCTTTATTCGCTCATTACAGGGCCAGAAATATAAGGGATTTTTTGGTCAGAGCAGACAATTACAGCGCACGTAGTCATATGGAGCGCTTGAGCAGAAGCACAGGCTTCCATCCTTGCCGTACGTGTGCTGCTTGCCAGAACAGGTCTGGTAAGACCACTACATGTGTGTGTTCTACGACAGGAAAAAGTAATACAATCAAACAGTTCACCACTAGATGAAAAATCCCCTGTCGCACGACATTTCAATGAAGCAGGCCATCCTATCTCATCCCTTGCATTCACGGTCATTGAACATGTTAGACCTGTACGTAGAGGAGGGGACCTAGAAAAAAGATTACTACAAAGGGGAACGTTACTGGATGTTTACCCTGAAAACTCTCCATCCTTTAGGGATGAATGAAGAACTGGTTCTCTCATGTTTTTTGTGATGCGATAAGCACTTATGTGGATCTTGGATTATGGTGTACACTGCTGTCTTGAATCCAGATGTGTATACATAGTGTCTGTATATGTTTTTAATGTTAATTGCACATATGGTTGTTTTTTGGTTTTGGGTGTAGTTTATACGATTTGTCTTTTGTGTTGACATTAAGCATTACGGTAATTAACACATCACGGCTATAAAAAACCTGAACGCCCCGTGACGCATTTCATAATGGAGACATTGATAAAGGGCTAAGCCCGAAACGTTTGTTTCCCAGTTTTTTGTCTGTAGACTTGTTGAAAAAACCTCGGCTCTCAATACAAATTTGTATTAGAATCAAGCCCTTGAGTGCGCCTCTGCTTTTTTTTCTACTGTACTCAACCTTTGGAGTTCACGCACCAGGCAAAACATCACAGACTTAAGGCGCAGACGCCTATTCGCCATTGCTCCTATACTGTATTTACTACATTGTTTACCAATATGTTTATGTATTTACCTGTATCTGACACCAACACCAACAGTCCACCGTCTCCCCATTCCCTCAACCTCTTCCCTGTATAGTACGGTGTCTTGTGTAATTCCGCTGGATTTTCTTGTAAAAATTGATTTTTTTGCATATTTTGCTAGTATAGAGTCTAAGGAACAAGATTTTTTTTGTCTTCAAATTTTCACGATCCATTTTCACACTTAGATGACATCATCATTTATATAATGCATAATTAAGACTGGGACTACTATCACTTGGGGGTCAAATGTGAGAAAACACTGGCAAAGAGGGTATTCTGCCTAATTTTTGGGTGCTGATTCTGAATATCATATTTACTTAGCTGATTTTTTAGTTTTAAACCTGCTAATTAGCATTTGCGGCCTAAAACTGGCCTCCATAGGCAACATAGAATGGGTGAATAGGGTAAAAAATGTAACTCTTTGATATTCTTATGAAACTTTACTAGTTGATTATTTATGTAGAGACAATATTTTTTTGCATTACAAGTTTTCTGAAAATATATGTTTATGCATGTAATTTAACAATATATCATTAATTATGCGCTAATTTGCATACATTTCAATTACAGACATCTGAATATTGGATAGTTAACATTGAATGAAGTGACGTTCAGGTTTGCCTTCAGAACTTTTTCTGGATTCAGAGCCTGAAAAGAATGGCTTGTTCAGTCCTAGGTTATGCCGATTTCAGTCGTCCCTTTATCTTAGAGACGGATGCATGGATTGGAGGCAGTTCTGTCACAGGAGAAGGATGGGTTACAGCGACCAATAGCCTTTGCTAGCCGGGGCTTGCGGCCAAGTGAGAGGAACATGTCAAATTATAGTGCCATGAAACTCAAACTCCTTGCAGTCAAGTGGGCAATCACAGAAAAAAATGGCAAGTATCTCCTGGGCAACACGTTCACCATGTACACTGACAACAATCCCCTCCAATACCTGCAGTCAGCGAAACTGGGCACTCTGGATTATTGCTGGGTTTCTCAGCTTGCCCTCTTTATTTCATCAAATATCATCCTGGGACAGCTAATTGCAATGGCGATACCCTTTCTAGGCTTCCCAGAAGCCCCACTAACACTTTGCGATCTGTGTCACACGGCCTGGACGTTCCCCTGCCGCTTGCCATAGCCAACATGCAAGCCTCGAGTGCACCTATCCAAGACTCTTGGATGACAGAATCTTGTATGGTGGACACCATCCCTGGTCGAACCAAAAGAGACCTGAAAGTCCTGCAAGGGACTGATCCCTGTATTTCCAGATACCTGTGGTTTTGGTGACCGGGACGACCACATACCCGTTAAGACAAGTGGAGTGAACCAAGGGAAGTCCGCAGTTGATAAAGCAGTGGTCCCAGATACAGGAAGTGGGTGGGACCTTGTACCGAGCGATCTAGGCTCCTCCTTCTAGGGATCCAGTGCTGCAGCTTTTACTGCCAAAGGTGTTGCGAGTCGAAGTGCTCACTAGCCTACACAACAACCACGGCCATCTGGGGGTGGACAGGACCACAGATTTGATATGACAGAGGTGCTACTGGCCCCAGATGTGGCATGAGGTGCAAAAGTGGTGTTCTGAGTGTGAGCACTGTGCTTGCTAAAGCAAGACAACCCATTTCTTGGGAAATATGTTAGCCACTAAGCCTTTGTAGATAATCTCCATTGACTTTACTCTCTTGGATTGAGCATAGGACAAGAGAATGTTCTGGTTATCACAAATGTTTTCTCAAAGCTTACCCAGGCCTTTCCCACCCCTGATCAGAGAGCTTCCACCGTATCTAAGATTCTAACTGAGAGATGGTTCTATGTGTATGGCGTGCCAAGGAGAATCCACTCTGATCAGGGGCGCAGCTTTGAGGGGGAGCTGTTGAAGCACCTGTGTGACACCTACATCATAACAAAGACTAGAACCGCCACTTATCCTCCAGAGGGGAATGGTCAATGTGAACGTTTCAACAGGACACTTCATGACTTGGTCAGGACCTTACCCCCTGAAAAGAAGTGTAAATGGCCCCAGTTGCTCCCTCAGCTCGTTTCGACCCACCAGGGTCATCATCAGGCCTGATAAAGACCCTGGTGGGTCGAAATGTTGCGTTATGTTTTTAGCTCAATAAATGTAGTTCTTCTGGGAGATTGCAGTGTGCGGTCCTGACACTGTACCCATATTACCACCTGGCACTCTAGTCTTTCAAGTGGGCAGTGGTAGTGTAGTGGTTAAGGAGCTAGGCTAGCGTGCAGTAGCCTGAAAGTTGTCTGTTCAATTCCCGGCTTTCACTGTTGTGCCCTTGAGCAAGGCACTTAACCCCAAGTTGCTCCGGGGACAATGTGATCCCTTGTAATATAGCTGACATACAGTATGTAAGTGACTTTGGTCAAGTAGTGTCTGCTAAATATAATGTACATGTAAACTCTTTTGCAAGAACCATTTTCACGGTCGCCACAAAATCCAGGATACATGGGTGTCTACCAAGTATTAAATTGTGGAGTGTCTTGATGGAATTGGCACACACTATAAGATCAGGCTGTATGGGGAAAAGGGCCCCCTTAAGACGTTCCACTCATAATACTGCCGGACCGCATTCAATCCCCTTCCACCTCCCACAGTCTGTTTCACATGAGTATTTAGCAGAAGTAAATATTCTCCCCGTCCCCTTCAGGCCTTGGCAGATAGGTATGCTACAAGGATGGTGAACTTTAAAGCCAGGTGTGTACTGCATGCAGAAAGGCTGACCTGCAGCGCTGGCGCACACGCCCACCCGTGGGTGGTGATCATATACGTAGCTTCCTCTCTGGGAGAACACAGCCGGTCATTTGATATTTTTGCCGCATGGGTGTTTGTGGTTGTTGTTGTTGGAAGAACATGGCTTTATTCTTAATTCTAAGACTTCATTGCTTCTCTCAAACGCCCGGCCTGTTGGCTGTGGATAACCCGTTGCTTTTAAAGAGAGCAAATGCACATGGTTTAGTGTCTGAGCAATGTTTCCCTTGAGTTATTTGTTTTTTGTATTAGTTCAGGCTGTGAGAGGGCCATCCGTGGTTTGTCTGTTTGTTTGTACCTTATATTCTTTTGTTTCTTAATTTTGCCTACTGTTACTCAACTACCCATGCCTATGACCCCTAGTGGTGTACTGTGTTGCCTATTTGTACTATTATAGATTATTTCCAAGACAAATTTCTCTTAAGGTAGACAATAGAATGACATGGCAGGTCAAGGAAAGCATCAAGAAAAGCAAAGATTAAGAAATCGTTTTTTGACATGGGCAACAAGGGTGGAGGTGTTTTTACACTTTTCAGACACTCAAAGTTTGAAAACTATGGATATTGTTTTAGAACCAACAACCTTTCTACATTATCTGGGGGTTTTGTGTGCAAAAAGTGGAATTAATTGTCAAAAAATTAGAAGAAAATGTGAAAATCACTTTTCGGACTAGATATAATCGCTTATTTTAAAACATACAGGAAAAAACACTAAAGATGGATCGTGAAAATTTGAAGACAAAAAAAATCTTGTTCCTTAGACTCTATATTAGCAAAATATGCAAAAAAAACAATTTTTACATGAAAATCCAGCGGGACCCTATTTTCCAAACACAGCGTACTGTACTAGTATCTCTACAAGGTTCGGCTGAATCATTAACCTAGTACACACTATATACTCCACCAAGTCACTTACTTACTCTGTGACTGTCAATAAATCTTTAAACTTGTGGGAGTGTGTGGTGTGGTCAATCGACATCAATAAATCTTTACAATGCTGTGGTCCAATATGTGGTCATTTGAGCTCATAAAAACTCCAAACGAGCTGCTGTAATTGGCCTTCACCAACAAGTAGCAAGCAGCTGAGATGAAACCTTAACTGCAGAAAAACAATAACAATCCTCTATGCAAAATTCAACACAGTAAACTACATAACATAACACATTGTTAAAAGCTTACATCAAACCACCCTATGATGTTACTAGCCCACAATATAAAGTGAAAGATCTACAACCACACAACATACCGGTATAAAGTAATACTCCTCTTTCCAGTTCAACAGCTTCCCACACTACCTCCATAAATATAATAAATTAATAAATGAACATACAACAACCCTACTTCCTATCTCTAAACATCTCATCGCAGCTCCACAAACTCTGTGGCAGCATACTGCCGTACATTCAACTACAGCAGAGCTTTGTGGTCCGGTTCCCATGAGAACAGGTCGATTCTGGGACACATCTGGTCCTAATATGGTCCAGATCAGTTCTCAGGTTGGCAGCCATCTTGGATACCTTTCCTGGTGTCCTCTCTCGTTCTTGAAACTTATGTGTGGTTTTTTTCTCTCTCTTTCTCTTTGCTCCCGTTGGAACAGCAGAGGACAGAAATAAACAGCTCTGACGACCGCTGACCGGTCAAGAACACACTGGTGTGCGCCGTGGTTGGCCAGAGGAGGCAAACATCGTGACGACGACGGCCCCAATATCGACCGCAGTCCCTCTGGGGACGAGGCAACCTGACTCCTCCACTCTTTGAGCTGCTCTTACAAGCTTTCTCCCCTAGTGCAGATCGATAACTCTCTCTCTCTCTCCAGCACTCCTCGCCTGCTAAACAGTGCATTCTAACAAACAGCTGAGAATTTAGAAACTCTCAGCCTAGAGAGAGACAGGGAAGGAGAGAGAGAGAGAGAAAGAAAGAAGTGACCCATGCTATTTGCATTTCGGAGAACACATCTGCACAAATATTTACTGCAATGAATATGTGTGCGCCCGTGTGGGAGAGGAGTAAACTATTCTTACAAAGTAAAGGAAAAATGAAAAGATCTCATGATTCACATGGTCTGTTGTTTTAGCATTTTCGCCACGAGGATGGTCTGAACGGCATCTCCTGAGTGTGTTGTGCTTGAGATTGTTCTAGAAACTTCTGAGCATAAGTACCTCGTTTCCGATGATGTCGATCTTGTGTTGCACCTGTGGAACCCACTGGCGGATGATGGCAAACAGCTCTGGGATGGTGGTGCGCGGGTCCGTCAGAATCTCCAGGCAGGCCGGGTCATTCGGGTCAAAGAATGTGAATGCTGCGGCAGAGCATGAATGGAGTGAGTATGACAGAACACGTGTTCATCTCTGCCATGAAAAACATAATAATGTCTGAAGAGGAACATTTGGAGAAATGGGGCTTTATTGAACACTTGATACAACACAAGTAACAACACACAAATGACCTCTAGATCGTTTTACTAATAGGACAATTAACATTATGTGATAAATTATATAATTTATACATACTAGTGCAGTGCCCATTCAAACATGCTATTCCTGTAGAAAACCCGTAGCCCAATTACATGCCCGCAGGTGTGCCTGCTTTACAAATAGAATGATAGGGGAAATAAGCATTCCAGCTAAGCATTCAATAATGAATATTAAATATTAGGGTATTATATTATAATATTATAATAATGTGCTGTAAGCAGAATAGCCTATAAAGATGGCTGCATGTGACGTTTACAGATAAAAAATGACAGGCCTAACAGCTAAGGTGCGTTAAAATTCGCAAACGTAGGAAAACGTTTGCTTTATATATCGGTAAAAGAAGCACACATTGGCTTTTGCTCCTCTACTGTAGCCACTCCCTCTCTCACACAGCACTGTAGGCAATATATTTTGCATTTATTATCCAAACAACAACAAACTTGGATCTGCACTTACTCGTGCATGTAGCAAGACACCTGGCAAGTTTGAAATCAATTGGACGAATGCGAATAACAGACAGACAGACAGACAGACGTTTCTGTAATTTATAGATAGATATGTACATATTGTATATATATACATGAAGACATATTGTTGATATTATGGTTTTGTTTCTGTCCCTGCGGTCTACTATGGGACTGAACAGACAGTGATTCTATTCCCCAACTGTTGTCATTGTTTGTACTAGGGCTGTCAATCGATTAAAAAAATTAATCTAATTAATTACATACTCTGTGATTAATTAATCTAAATTAATCGCATATATAATTTTTGCTGTGAAAGTATTTTAAATATTTAAATTCAAATGAATCATTGAATAATCAGCATTAGTGACAATAAAGTTCAAAGACTCTTTTATTATTATTTTCACTGTTCAAATAATTGCCATAATAATCTAAGATATGACCTAATATGCTGAGGAAATGAATTCAAAAGATCTTAGGGAAGAAGTTGTTTTCACATACAAGGCATTTCAGGCCACAGATATAACCTAGGGGACACAATGAAAATAAATGAACACTCCCCTCAATGTCAACACTTATTTCTTTGCATTGATGTGCGACTACAGAGTTGATGAACTCCGGTGATATGCAAATTCCTTGCTGCAGACATTGCTGAGGACTTTATTTTCAACACTTTATTTTTTATCAACACCATCAGGCCGTTTTTTAAAAGTAAATGTTCCAATCAATGATCCAGGCAGCACGTTTTCTTCTCTCTCCTTCATTTTACAGTCTAATTTTTACTGACTAGAACGGCTCGGGGTCAAAGGTCATACGGAATCGATTAATCTGCACTAATTTTTTTAATCAGTTATTTTTTCTCAAATTAATTAATCGAAATTAATCAGTTATTTTGACAGCCCTAGTTTGTACTACTGTTCTCATCAGTAGTATAACTCAATATGGGACCAACTTCTCCATTTCAGAGACTCATTTGTGCTCCATTGCTATGACTGTATGACACTAGCCAGAGATCACCAAGGGCCACTCTGTGCTCTGAGCCCAGCAACCTCCATGGGAGAGGACGATTGGAGTGGAGAAAAACAGAGAGAGGGAGAGAAAAGGAGAGCGATGGCAGAGAGAGAGAGAAGGGAAAGGCAGATGGAGAGGTGAGGAGATATGTGTGGAATCAAGAAAGGACAGAACAGTGAGAGGCTTAGATGGAGAGAGAGAGGGGGATAAGAGAAGGACAAAAAAGGAGAGATGAAGAGGCAGACAGACATAAAGATGAGAGTTAATGAGAGAACGAGAAAAAAGATGAGATACAAATGAGAGGAACAGAGAGAGAGAGAGAGAAGACAGAGGAGAGAAAGAGAGAGATAAACAGTGAGAAAGAGGAACAGGGTGGGAGAAAGAGATAAACAAGAGTAACATGGAGAGAGAAAAGACAGAGAGAGAAAGATAGATAAACAGATGAGAGAGAGGGAGAGGGAAAAAGAAAGAGAGAGAGAGAAACGAGGGAAGCAGAGAGTGCTGTGAGGACGTACCGTAGTCTTTGGGGAGGGGGGCCTGTGCGGAGGGGTGCACCATGGGCCTTCTACGGGGCTCGTGGACGGGGCTGGTGAACTCGGAGGCCGGCTGGGCCTCGTCCACCTCGCCGCTCTCCTCTTTAGTCATGCTGCTCTGCGGATGGGTGGGCCTGCAACACAAGATGGCCGTCGGACGCCCGTCACTCTCTTCCCACTGCAGCATGCATGTTTACCATCTGCCAGATGTTGTTTTAGTCAAAAATGTGTATAATATGTATACCACCTGGGGACATGAATAGTGCAACCACCTCATTTTACTTGCCTTGAGTAAAAAGACATTTAATCATTCAGAGAGTGGGGACTATACTCTAAAGTTAAATGGGAGCTGGATAGTGTCCACAAAAGTACAACATGCCAGAATGTTTCTATTCAAGTCACGGTGCACTTGGTTCCCCTGGTTCCAGTGTTCTGATGACCAGTATGCCGTATCCGCTGTGACACTTTGGTGCCTCTGTGAAACCTACCTGAGAGCTTTGTGGGATACTATTTCCTACCTGACCATACGGGGGTGTGTTTCCCAAAACCATAGCAACTTTGTTTGTTGCAATGCAATTTCCCATTGACAACCAACTAAGCTGCTAACAGGTTAGCAGTTTTGGGAAACGCACCCCAGATGAGCAAACCAAATGCTGTCCCCACAAAAGGAAATCAGCTGTGTGATGATCAACTGCTAACAGGGGTTGCCAAAGCACTCATTAGGGAATGAGCTAGTATGGACATACTTGCTGTCAGCCATAAAACGTATCCAGCTCTATTGTATTTACTCTGACTTAAAGGACAATTCCGGCGCAAAATGAACCTAGGGGTTAATAACACATGTGTACCGAGTTTGACCTTTCGCTGGGATTTGTTTTCATGCTAGTCGAATGTGATCAGTTTTATTGCAAACCGCTTATTAGCGTTTAACGCTAGCCTTCGGGGCACACGTACAGTAGAAAGAAATTCTATACCACTAACAAGGCTCAAAATACCACACTTACACAGTAGCATAATGAGGGTCTCTACATGTAAACCGATGCATTGAGAACTTTGTAAGTGTACAGGCAGTTTATTAAAAAGAAACACATTACCGTTCACGTCTGGTTCACATATACAGACAGGCGATGTGAACTAAAATCAAACGTAATTTGCTCAATATAGGCCTATCAGAAATAATAGCTCCGATGTAACATAACTTGTATAGTGTACTTACTTAGTGGATGTCCTGGTCCCTCTGGTATGGATCGCCGCCGCCTGTGTGGCATTGACTACAGTAGCTTCTAGCTCTCTCTCTCATAGCCCTTTCACAGAGCTCCCGCAGCTCTTCGTTGGTATATTCCGACTCGAAAAGATAAGGACGTCCAATAAGGGTTCATCCTCAATGTCTTCAAATTCGTTCGAATAACCTGCCATCTCTTATGTCTCCTGTTGCATTCAGTGCTTCTCTTTTGCACAGTCCTTCTGCAACAACGTTTCACCCAAGATTCACTTCACATCCCAGAGTTCTGTTTAACCAAGGCGCCTGCCTGTATGTGAACCAGACGTGAACGGCAATGTGTTTCTTTTTAATAAACTGCCTGTACACTTACAAAGTTCTCAATGCTTCGGTTTACATGTAGAGACCCTCATTATGCTACTGTGTAAGTGTGGTGCTGTTTTGAGCCTTGTTAGTGGTATAGAAATAGCGATTTCTTTCTACTGTACGTGTGCCCCGAAGGCTAGCGTTAAACGCTAATAAGCGGTTTGCAATAAAACTGGTCACATTCGACTAGCATGAAAACAAATCCCAGCGAACGGTCGAACTCGATACACGTGTTATTAACCCCTAGGTTCATTTTGCGCCGGAATTGTCCTTTAAGAACATACAAACTCACACAATCCAGGACAACTACAGAACAACAGGATAAGAACCTCTCCCATGCCGACCAAAACAGGATAAGAACCTCTCCCATGCTGACCAAAAGAGAAGTATGGAGGAAGAGATTAAGAGCACAAAACCTGATCATCATGCAACAGCTCCTGGAAAATCCCACATTTATTTTGTTAATTATCACTATTTTTAAACAATATTTCAGATTGTTGGTACTTATTACATAACGAAGTGTTCATTTTGCACAGCTTAGGAGACATTTAAGGTCCCATCTGTTAGTTTCACAGGCTTGCAGTGTTATAACATAACGACTTATGTACATGTGTGGCCGCTGCATGAGTAAATTAGTATAAGCATGTTTGGACACACACTCGTGCGTCACAACTGTGAACTGAGAATTCACACACACAGGTGTGTCTGCTGTGAAACGTTGTGCATGTCCATCGGCCATGCACATACTCATGTCTTATGTAAGTAGCATCCGTGCCCAGAGATCAAAAGAAAGATGTCTCTCTCTCTCTCTCCCTCTCTGAGTGCCCTTTGCCAACATCACAGTGGGCGTACTGTATGTGCGTACGACCGATGCCAGTGACTCAAGCGTTCCCATGGCACCCTGAGGCTCTGGCACGTCTGTGTCGTGCAGGTGCCCCTCCCTGTGTCTGGGTAAACAAAAACGAAAATATCTTTTTGAAAATAAATAAATAAATGAATAAAGAGAACAAAAACAGAGCTCTTCCTGGTGGTCAGAGAGTGGAGAGAGTGGACAGGCCACCGATTAGTGCACTCACTGTCAGAGGAGAGACCAGCCAGCTCAAAGCTAAGCGGGGGGAGGGCATCTTGGCCTTCGCTAATGCTAACATCAATTCTCTTCCTGAAAGCGCTAATGGGTATCAGCTCGGGCTGAGTCTTGCCTACGACAATGAGCACGTCACAAAGCCTACACTTCTCAAATCAGATGGGCTTCCAGAAACCTCTTGAGGCACTGGCAGAGCCTGGCTTTCTTGGTGCTCTAACCTCATTATACAAGGCAATCCTCCATTAAAAATGTGTTCTCGTTTGTGAAGGATTCAGCCTTGCTCAAACAATCTGAGTATACTACTGGAGCTGAGGTCACTGTTGGAAAAACTATGGCTTTGAAGTATGACAGTTTTGTTGAACTACAGATCTACATAAGTTTTTGGTTTGTTGTAATGTTTGTGAGAGGTTGGTGGACAAACAAGGAAGGAATAGTTAATCTCAAAGGGCCCTCTTCACACTCTATGTAGTCCACCACTTAGTCACTTGATGTGCATCCAGTTATAATCGAAACTGGACCAGTAGTATAATATGTGCAGTAGCAGCTCAGAATAGAGGTCTGGTTTTAAATGTATAACAGCTGATCAAAATTAACTAAAATGTATAATAAAAATAATAATAATAATACAGCATGTGACATTGAGAGGCTTTGTGAAAGTCCCAAACCAATACAACGATATGTGGACATATTGTGTTGTGCAACTGAAATCTATAACAATTGGTCAAAATGGACCTATGTTAGCAAAATTACTGAAGCAGGTCGATATATCCATGTGGGATTAAATCTACAGAGTGGTCAAAGTGGCACTCAGAAACTGATGCACCAAATTGCAAGTGCAAACTTGGTTTTAAGTGGGTCAATGTGACACTGAGCTACGTGCCCAGGTTGCAGTGTCCGATCTATGCATTGCAATTTAGCTGATGTGCATGTTTAATACTGTATATGGGCCAAGCTAGGCTAGTCAAGCATGCTAATGGCTATCCCTGCACTGGAGGAAGTGTGGTGCAATTACATTACTTCCTGAATGATTAGACAAGGGAGGAGGCCCTCATTGCCTCTATCCAATTGTACAAGGTGTGGACGAAAATCTGTGAGGAAGGAAATGCTCATTGTCAATTTCAATAACAGCTGTACTTTTAAGGGCAATTTGCTATACTATCTCTGCCTGGTTGAGTTTCCATAGTGTTATAAGCCCACATCAGATGCAAAAATAATTCTAAAACAAGGACTATGGTGGTGTGTGAAAAGGACTGTTGTATCCGCAAAATAGAACAGAGGAGCACACATCAATTTCAAAAATAATGATCTATAATGGACAACATTTTGTGGTACAGAGTAGACTTTGGATACAATTCTCTGACATAGTTGGTGTGTGGTGGCATGTGCCTAGATCTTAACATTTCATACAGTTGCATCACCCCCCCCCCCCCCAGCACTGAGAGAAACTCAAATGTGTTGACGCACCACAGAAAGGATGAGGGTGGTGGTGGTGGGATGCGGACTGGAGACACTGTCCTCTGGCCCTCTAGCTCTGTAAGACTGCCATGAGCCTGATACACTCACTCCACCCCCTCCACCCCCCCAGACACGACCACTCTCTCAGTCCTAAAACAGCACTGAAGCGATACACTCCCCCTCTAGGCCTACTGCTCTCCGAGCCAACGCAGACAGTTTAAGATCTGAATTGCACTACAAACACCAAACTACAAAGACCAACCACTTCTGCATTAGCAGAAGACCAACAACAAAACAGCACTGAAGCGATACATTCCCTCTCCACCTCCCCAGACACGACCACTCTCTCAGTCCTAAAACAGCACTGAAGCCTGCTGTCTCCGCTCCGCACCGCAGCAGAGAGAGACCTACTGCTCTCAGAGCCAACGCAGACAGTTTAAGATCTGAATTGCACTACAAACACCAAACAACAAAGACCAACAACTTCTGCATTAGCAGAATCCCTGGGGGATAGGGAATTAATAAGGTTAATCAACCCAGTAGCTTAAGGTTTCCCAGCATTCTGACATTACGTCCAAGGGAAGACATTCTGTAGGCTACAATCTCATCTGGGCCTACAAGACGTAGCCTATCTAGCCAGCACCTATGGCCAGAGCACAATGGTAATACATGTTTTGAATCTCGTTCTACTATAGAAATTATTATTATAACTGATAAATAAATCTGTGTGTGTGTGTGTGTCATGGTGGTGGTGGTGGTGGTGGGTGGGTGGGCGTGTGTATGGGCATGCATGCGTAGTAAACTGCTGCTGCGTAGTAGACTGCTGCTGCCACTACTCATGGCCATTCCTAACTGTATCATCTCACAATTAGAGCCAAAATGCAGAAATCAGTTGGACTTGTAACTGGGCCTAAAACAGATCAATTGACACTGCAGGGAACTCTTTTATTGCAATACTCTCCATTGTCAGTTATGTGTCCTCAAAGCACGCCCAAATCGCCACAACCTATTGTATTAATAAATCATAGAAACAGAGTAACATAACAACAAAAAAGATTAGGCCACAATTAAAACGTCCCCTCAACGTCATGACGGCTGCTTTAGAACGGCCAGATGTCCCTCATATAAATACCATACTACATCAAAGGTACACATGGATTCGACCTATGCTGCTTGCTATGCAAATCCTTATTTAAAACCATCATTCTGACGTTTTTTTGCCTTCGAATTATCTACACAGCCATGTTTTGTTGTTATAGTCGATCTACATGAAAAGAGGAAGGCGTGTGCGGAATTACGATTGACGTCCCATTGTAAACAGTCTTTATACCAGCTTTACTACTAAATAACAACCAAATCAACAAAAGAGATATATTTTTTTTTAATCAAAACTGACGATTTCATTATTTAACCTTGAACCATAACCTTCCGGGTAAGTAAAATAAAGTGCATGCTTATCCTCAAGCAAACGCAATTCTCAGCATCCACCCTTCCTTTCTCTTCAGCCCATCAACCAGAAAACATGGATTCCCAATGCAAACATCGGAGGCACAGTCTCTCTGTTACAACGTGGGGCTCGCATATAAACGGTCATGCTTAGTAAAATCATGGGCATTCTCCATCCAGACACTCTGCTTCATTCTTACCTGAAATCAAGCCTCGGGGTTTCTGAATTTGTCTCTTGTTTTGCAGTAGATTTGTTCTGTAGCGCAACGCAATTTAGAGGCGATGCGGGGCTGAATGGATGCTGATGGCAAGATGTGGCTTGTGTCCTTCTCCTCGTCTGCTGGCTGCGTCACAGCTCTGACTCACCCATGGACCATTCGGCGCATCCATTCACGGCGTCGCAAAACCAACCAAGCTTGATGATGCTCAACGCCCCTTATATGGCTGCACGAATCTGAATAAGAAGAATAAGGAAATAAAGTTTTATGTAACATCCATCTATCTATCTATCTATCTATCTATCTATCTATCTATCTATCTATCTATCTATCTATCTATCTATCTATCTATCTATCTATCTATCTATCTATCTATCTATCTATCCATCTATCTATCTATCTATCTATCTATCTATCTATCTATCTATCTATCTATCTATCTATCTATCTATCTATCTATCTATCTATCTATCTATCTATCTATCTATCCTGTCATTTTATTATAATCATAGACAGTATTACAGTCACTACTGTACGGTGGCCCATCTAGCTCTGTATTAGTCTAGGCCTATGTAGACTATCATGAAATGTATAACCAGACCATTTTGGATATCAGTTCCCAAAAACGGAATACCAGTTCTTCTGTATTTCTTGTGTTTGATGAATTGATGGTTTGCAAACACATTACAACCTCGCGACTCTTGGAAAGATTTCCCTCCTCATTCAGCCTGCCGGTGCACCCCACATTGATTATGGGTCCTGTGACTTGACTCCACATAAAAACCTCTCCATGCCAGATTGACAATGCTGTCTGAACTACCGTGGTTGACCACTGGAGGGTGGTGGGCCCCCAGGACAGTAAGAATGCCCACTCAAATGAGATACAGAGAGGCGCGGTTTTACTTCACTTCAGATGAAAACATTTTGTATTGATGCATTTAGCCTATTGCCTACAGCAGGGTCTCCAACCTTTTTGGGAATGAGGGCTACCTGAAGGGCCCGAACTCATATGGAGGGCTACTCATTTGAAACAAACAGACCCTCACCCCTTTTTTCGAGGGTAATCCTCCTAAATAATAGGCCTATGTGTTTTTTTACATTTAAATTATCAATATAATGTAGGCCTATAAGCCTAACTGTATTTTCATCTGATTCTTCAATACTTCAAAATCTATATGCAACACTACTACTTTTTTTGTCCAGTTTGTTCATTTCAAAGTTTCCATGGGGAATCTTATTTGATTAAAAACGAAGAAAGCTATATTTTTATGCAATTAATAATTTAGGTTACACTTTTTAGCATTATCCACCATAAAGAATTAAGAGGCTGTTTAAGTTCTGATTTCAATGGACAATTCGGTTGTAACATTTCAATAGCAATCACCAACTTTAGCCTACCCTCTGAAGATGCTTTTTATAGTTAGGCTATTGCATAGGCCTATCGGAAATTTCTCCATGATTAAGACAGAAAAAGTTTTGTTTTTCGCCAAGTAATGCACAGATTTTCAGCGCTATTACTACACCAGTAGGCTACGGAGGCGAAAGAGCCCGTGAGCTAAAGCAATTGTTTTTCAGTCCTTGAACAATCGTGCACGAACTGTTTGGGGCGAACACGGAATAGCCACAGAACTTTTGCAAAGATATGCTTCCATTGGCTACACCAGACGAAGCTTTTCTTATACCGTCTATGCGTGCGAGTAGCGTGTATGCGCTCTGCTTCCGTTGGTGATTGCATGGGAAAGGGATTCGGAGTCAAAAGCTAAAATTTAACCCAGCTACAATGTGTAAGGTCCATGCTGAAAAAAACAGCTAGCTGGTTTTAGCTGGTCTTTGCTGATGTAGCTGGTTGGGCCAGCAGGTGGACATGCCATGTGTAAGATGCAGACATCCCAAGTCTGCCGGAAGTTCCGGGAGTCTCCCGTATATTGATAGCGGCTCCCTGACGCCCGCAAATTAGATAAAATCTCCCGGAATCTAGAGTGAGCGATCAAGAGCGAGCATTCGAGACCGCGTGTGCATCTGAGTGTAGCGCGCACACGACGGGAGAGAGAGAGAGAGAGAGAGGTGGTGCGTGTGTGCCTGAGCGCATCCAAGAGAGAGAGAGCATCCTGATTGGCCTGTTTCGCTAAATGGCGGGCTTTAATTGATCTCTTTTCTCCCGAACTTAATTAATCAGTTCAGTGTATGAATAAGAGCGTCATAGCAGAGTCAGTGCCTCAAAAAAAACGAAAATGTAGGCTACCCTTGTCTCATAAGAGTAAAAAATAATGATAGGCCTAGTCTTGCACGCTGCCTTGTAACAGTGACTTTAGCATTGCCCATGCCAGGTGAAATGATTGCAAAAGACATGTTGAGGTGAGTTTAAGTGCCAATTAATGTGCATATTATTCAGGCCTATAGCCTAGATGGCTAGTTGCCAAGGCTACATGAAAACACCAAACTACCAAAATCTGCCTTCCTTATTTGGTGTAGGCCGACTGACTAGGCTAAAGTTTATTTATTTTTTTTTTTTGGGGGGGGGGTCGTGATACCTCCCTGAAATGACTTTTTGCAGGTTGGGATGTCTGAAGATGGCCATGCTGGTGACTATAGCCTGCCAAGCTGGACATTGTTGGTGTAATGGGTAAGATGGTCACGCTGGTTTGCTAGAATGACCAACATAAGATAGCATGACCAATTAAACCAGCAATGTAGACCAGCAACACCATCTAAAATTACCAGCTTGGTACGACAAGTAAAACCAGCTGAATTACAATCATAAGGTATGTTTTCGCAAGAGTTTTGCTAGTCTAGCAGGCAGGGGCGCTGCTAAACAATTTGGGCACTATTACAGAAAATAATTGTTTGATATATATTATTTAGGGCTGTCAAAATAACTGATTCATTTCGATTAATTGATTTGAGAAAAATAACTGATTAAAGTAAAAATTTAGTAAAAATTAGACTGTAAAATGAAGGAGAGAGAAGAAAACGTGCTGCCTAGATCATTGATTGGAACATTTACTTTTAAAAAACGGCCTGATGGTGTTGATAAAAATAAAGTGTTGAAAATAAAGTCCTTTGCAATGTCTGCAAGTGTTGACATTGAGGGGAGTGTTAATTTATTTTCATTGTGTCCCCTGTTATATCTGTGGCCTGAAATGCCTTGTATGTGAACAAAAAAACTTCTTCCCAAAGCACTTTTGAATTTATTTCCTCAGCATATTAGGTCATATCATAGATTATTATGGCCATTATTTGAACAGTGAAAATAATAATAAAAGAGTTTTTGAACTTTAATGTCACTAATGCTGATTATTCAATTATTCATTTGAATTTAAATATTTAAAATAGTTTCACAGCAAAAATGATGCGATTAGTTTAGATTAATTAATCACAGAGTATGTAATTAATTAGATACATTTTTTTAATCGATTGACAGCCCTAATATTATTATTGGGGGGGGGGGGGGGGCTCTCTGGGGGCCCAATGTCAGTACTTAGAATCGTCCTAACACGCACCCCAGTCAGGCTGTTTTTTTCCAGCAGGGGTATCACCAATATTAAGTTAATTTTACAGATGTATGGTCTTCCTGTCCCAGGAAATGTATGCAAATAGGGTAGCCCCGCACAAGGGGGGGCCACTATCCCCCATTTATGCAGTGATCGAGCTCCCTTTTTAACATTGAGGTCTATGGCAGAATCCAAGAATTTCCCAGAATTTGTCAAAGCCTTATTTTTCGAGGAGTATTTTTCTGAGCAATGAATGCACATTTAGGCCACTGTATCATGATCTCCAAACCCTCCTCTCCATTTCAGGAGAATGTCGTGACAATATGACCCTCCAGTCGGGAGAAAATCAACATTAATGAAGATGTACACCAAGTTTGTTTTGTACTCCGGCTTCTGTCTGGTGTGGAACCGAGGCGTTAAAACGTCAGTCATACGTCAGTGACACGCCCCTGTGCAGGCGGGAACTGAACCAGAGCCCGTCTCTACTTGGGTCTCTGACTAAACTCCACTTTGCCCTCATAGACAAGTGCTATTTCAAGAAAAAGTCCTTGTATAAGGGTCTAGAGGCATTTCTTAGTAAAAGTTGGGAACAGGACTTTTTATCATAATTAACATGTGCTGAATCCAATTAGCCCTGTTCCCAAGCAGAATTTTGAGTTTTTGACCATCTAATTAGCATAAACAAAATGGCTGCCAAAATGGCGATTTTGGGCACTTTCTTCGGACGGGCATCATTATACCATGTAAATAAATTAATATTGTTCACATCTGTGCATCTCAGAAATCTCCCATGGGCAATAAATAAAAAGTAAAGGCTATGAAAAATATAAAAATGCAAAAAAATCTATTATTATGCTAATTAGCCTTATTATCACCTTATTATACTCTTGACTATGGTCCTCTGGAGTGTGGAGTATGGAGTGTGGCCTGACTTCATTGGTAAACATCTTCTTCGTGGTGGGTGGACACATGTTTGGAATTTAAAATCATTGGAGTTCCTTTGAACTAATCACGAACAACCGTAGAAATATCAGTACAATATCGCTATGTTTAAGTGTAATAAAGTGTGTACATTTATAAATAAAAATAGAATACTATGGGTGGGATAGGGGCAAAATGTTCGCCTCCTTGTTGTCCCTGTGAAGGTTGCCATCGACACCTCAATAGGCACAGGCAAGGAGGCACGGGGGGGGGGGGGGGGGGGTTGGGCAGTTGCCATATCATACTGTGACACAGTTGGTGAGGATGCTCTCAATGGTGCAGCGGCAGAGGTTCAAAAGTTCACCAGGATCTGAGGAGAGAGGTTGTGTTCTTTAGTCTCCTCAGGAAGAAGAGATGCTGGTGAGCCTTCTTGATCAAGGTAGAGGTGTTGAGGGTCCATAAGAGGTCCACAGAGAGGTCCAGAAACATGAACTGGTGACATGCTCCACCTCAGTCCTGTTGATGAGGATAGGGCTTTGTGTGCTAGCTTTTGACTTCCTGAAGTCCACAATGAGGTCTTTGGTCCTCTTGGTGTTGAGAGCCAGGTTGTTGTCGGTGCTCCACGATGTTAGGTGCTGGACCTCCTCCCTGCAGGCTGTCTCATTATTGTTGCTGATGAGAGCAATCACCGTAGTGTTGTCTGCAAACTTGACAATGGTGTTAGAGCCATGTACAGGTATGCAGTTGTAGGTGAAGAGGGAGTAAAGGAGGGCTCAGCACACGCCAGTGTTCATGGTGAGGGTTGAGTGGGTGAGGTTATCTAATCTAACAGACTGCGGTCTGTTGGTTAGGAAGTCCAGAATCTAGTTTCAGAGGGAGGTATTGATGTCCAGTTCACTGAGTTTGGTGATCAGTTTGGAGGGGATAATGGTGTTGAATGCTGAACTGAAGTCAATGAACAGCATTCTCACATAGGTGTTGCTATTGTCAAGGAGGGACAGGGCAGAGTGAATTGCCGTAAAGATGTTTGGAGATGTGCTCCTGTTCTGGCAAATTCTCTTGAAGCACTCTATACTGCAAACAAAATCTACCTCTGGGTACAAATAAAGTAACTTGAACTTGCACTAGTTATAAAGTTATTCATCTAGCTATTAATTCACAGGACATGCAATCATTTTACTAACACATATGAAGAAATATGGGTAACACTTTATGGTAAAGGTACATGAATTATCATGAATTCATGCATGAATTAATTCATGATTTATGCATTACTTCATTCCTTTATATCCTATGAATCATCAGGAATTGACATGAATTCATATACTCTCATTCATGATGACCTCATGTATGAACAACACATCAACTAAAGCATTAGGTGTGATGGGTATATCGTTATGATTTATGATTTCTTAAGCATGGTCATCATGATTACATGAATTTTAGGATAATTGCTCATGCATTCATCATGTCTGTGGCCCCTCAAATAAAGTAGTGAATAATGACATGTTTAGAGAACTCCAAAGTTATGTTCAAATCAGAATTTGAGCAGTGATGACCACATTTTTGGCAGAAAAATAAAGTCATGGTCATGGTTAATACATCATAATTCATAATGATGTGCCCACCGTACCTAATACTTTAGTAATGTGTTCATGTATGAGGTCACAAATGACAAACTGTGAACTCAGTAAATTCCTGATGATTAATTAGATAAATTAATGAGTGAAGTAATACATAAATCATGAATTAATTAATGTACCCTTACCGTAAAATGTTACCGAAATGGGTAAAGGCCTGTGTAACTTACTCCGAGACTACATACATTACCAACCCAATTCGCTTCAATTATGTAAATGTAATGTAAATCAGGTTTTATGGCCAAGTATACTTGGGTATACAAGGAATTTTGTCTCTGCATGTATCATTAGTGAACACACAGGTCACACATTGAAGAACACATTAACCTGGAGCAGTGAGCTGCCTTGCTACAGTGATGCTCGGGGAGCAGTGAGGGGTTAGGTGCCTTGCTCAAGGGCACTTCAGCCGTGGATGTGGGCATGGGAGACACCACCCATATTTTTCCTACTGGTCGGGGATCGAACCGGCAACCAGGGGCGTAGCCAGGATTATTTTATGGGGGGGGGGGGGCAGCTGGGTCCAGACTTTTTATTGGGGTGGCACTTGGGAATCAAAACTACTAACTACTCAAAAAGTTTTAAAGATTAGGATAACCTATTTTAATAATGGCAATAAATTGTGTAAAGCCAACACTGTCCACTCCAACACATTTTCCATAAATAGGCCAATGCTATAAAAAGTACATTATGATAATGCACCTTACTTAATCAGTCTTATTCAAATTAAAGAACAATTATAAATACTACAAATATTGTATGCAGATATTTCTTTCTCATATCCACTCCAAGTACTTGGCTGTAAGTAACATGGCTCTGAATTAAGAACCCCTTAGAACCCTAGACTGTTTTAAGGGCTTTTTCACTACCTTTAGTTATAAGCATTTATTATAGTCATTGTAAGTGCCATTTACACATGCTATATTTTTTCAGAACAGTCTAGGTTACCCATGTCTGCCACCAATTCATATTAATACTTGCTTTGATTTAATTTTCATTTTTAAATACAAAGACAAAAAGCGTATTATACCATTCTTATTTTGAAATGTATCTCTGTCAGCTGGACATGACTTTCATGTATGTGTAGGGCAGACTGCCCTCAATCTGGCAATATAAGAACCATGGTGAAGGGGGGCTTTGGGGCTGAGCAATTTTAGAAATTTGGTGTGCGCCTTACAGAAATGAATGCCATTTTTTTTATTTAGTAATGAAAAATGCCCTTTCTGCACTCCACATCTGTGACACGAACTGATCTGACCTGACTGAACCTGAGTTTGCGTTCTGTGTGTACACTCATGATGATTCTAAAACAACTTTTTACTGCATTGTCATGAACAAAGTGAAGGCAAAAAGGTGTTTCTTTGTCGAATAAATTGGGATGCAATGTGAGTCTCGAATTGGATGCCATGCAGGAATTTGCTGGGATCTCAAAACCTCATTATGAACATACTTTGCCATAGAGAAACACATGATAGCGTTGGATTATGAACATGCCTTGCCACCACAACACACAAAAACGTGGGGTAAGTCGAGCTATATGAAGTTATTATTTTG
Source organism: Alosa pseudoharengus (assembly GCF_046254945.1). NCBI lineage: Eukaryota > Metazoa > Chordata > Actinopteri > Clupeiformes > Clupeidae > Alosa > Alosa pseudoharengus. Next base: position 32,799,740 of record NW_027468598.1, read on the forward strand.
ATGTCATTTCGTCTGTTTTATAACCCAGAAGGATGTACTTGGTATCAAATGATAGCGCTGTGTCTCCTCTTTCATCTGACATGCGTGACATATCTATCCGATCACGGGTTCGTGAGTAGGGCCTAATTCAAACGAGAGTAATGGGTGTGCAGCGTTGGTTTTTGTACATGATGTTATTTTGCAGTCACGTTGTCTGTTTTTATAGCCCAGAAGCATCGATATCCTTGGTACCAATAGATAGCCCTTTGTCTCCTCTTTCTTCTGATATGCTTGCCATATCTATGCGATCACGGGTTCGCGAGAACTGTAAATATGAATCAATTTGATTTATTTTCATGATTTTTTTTTTTTTTTCATACTTGATCGCACAGGCAAGTGTTTAGTCTCGTTGGAAAGCCCCACTTCTGCTCTGTCACGCAAATAAGGTTTCATCTCGCTGTGATGAACAGTTCTGGAGCAATGTAAAGAACTCAGGCAATGCAGCAGCCTGCCTCTGCCTGACCAGTTATGGCAAGAACCACAAGCAGTCAGCAATTTATGTTTTTTATAAAGTAGCCTGGGCTAGGCCCTATTAGCCTACTTTTATTGGAGCCATCCGGAGATATGTGCTTAATATGCTAGCATTTCACCCGAATTTTATTGAAATATTTTTGTAACAGCGTTACCGCGGGCATCTGATTATTTCTGATCAGCCCCACACATCAATGTCAGAGCCTACCTAAGGACAGCCCATCGCAGCTCACTTGCCTATGATTTGTGACACATTCTAACATCTTATTAGCATTAATTTTCCAACTCATCATCAACTCACCTGTTGTTACTGAGGTTAAGTAGTAGTCTACAGTCAAGTGTTTTTAACAGATGACTTGAATTGTCCCGCTGCTGCTGCTGCTGCACTAGGCCTAGCCTATCACGATTTGATCACAACAGTGGGCTACACTTCCTGACTGGGCCAATGGTCGTAGATAGAGTGCAGTAATTGGTTCAGTCCCTGCTTTGCAAAATGTTGACAAGGTGCCGTCGAAAACGGCAGCATTTTTTATTTTTTTTATTTTTCACTAAACGGAGCTGGGGGGGCCAGCAGGGTGGCCAAGCTTTGACCAGTGGTGGCCGTGGCCCCCTGGCCACCACGTAGCTCCGCCCCTGCCGGCAACCCTTTGGTTTCAAGCCTGAAGACCTAACCAGTAGGCCACAATTTTACACTTTACATTTCATCACTACACATCTTTCTTGACCCTCAAAAAACATAAGTCTCATTCGTCAAATACCGTGTGCCTGCTCAGTTATAACATTTTAACAATTACATTTTTCAAAAGTTTTTTCAGGTAGGGCCTAATTAACATGGGCATAATACTAGATTTTTTTTCTTTTTTTCACAGCTTTCTGTGAAGAATATGAATTAATTTACATGATGACCGCCCAATGAAAGTGCCCAAAATCGCTATTTTGGCAACCATTTGGTTTATGCTAATTCGATGGTCATAAACTCAAAATTCAGCTTGGGAACAGGGCTAGTTGGATTCAGCACACCTTAATTATGTTAAAAAGTCCTGTTCCCAACTTTTACTAAAAAATGCCTCTAGAAAGCACATATCTCAAAAATATCACCTGTCTATCATAGACATGAACTAGGACGACCCATCTTGCTACGCTTTACATTAATACACAGGATTAGATGTTAAAATCCCTTGTGCCAAAATCCAAGGTAAAAACACATTCAGAAGCCCCTGCTCAAGTTTAACTTTAAAAAGCACACTACCCACAAATCCGCCAACAAATGGTCACAAGCACAATGCAAATGGCCTATCCAACAGCAGTAGCCTATATAGTATGCGGCATGTCATTGGGGTTATCAAGTGGGCACCCTCATTCACCAATGTTTCGTTAAGTTAGGCCCACGACACCTCATGAAGGCTTAACAGTGAAACCAGCGTCCTGGAGACACTCCCCTCCATGCTACCACCATATTACCACATTGAAATATCCAATACTCAAAATACTCTTAACCAGCCCAGGCATGGTCTAAGTTGGCTAGGTCGGTCCGTCCCGTTGATGTGGACTGAACCATAAATCATAAAGAACCTTAGCCAAGTACCATCACCCTAGGCACAGCCCATCACAAACACAAAACAAATTAGCCAGTTAGCTTAGCCCATTATCTTAGGCCCCATCCCAAACACAAAACAAATTAGCCAGCAGTTAGCAGTTAGCTTACGCCCCATGCTGCCCCATATTACCACAACAAGCATCCAAATACCCTTAACCAACCTAGGCATGGTTTAAGTTGGCTAGGTCGGTCCGTCCCGTTGATGTGGACTGAACCATAGACCATAAAGAACCTTAGCCAAGTACCATCAACCTAGGCACAGTCCATCACAAACACAAAACAAATGAGCCAGTTAGCTTACCTTAGCTTGCGCCCCAGGAAGGGTAACTTCTCCTTACCCACCACCAAAACAAATGAGCCAGTTAGCTTACCTTAGCTTGCGCCCCAGGAAGGGTAACTTCTCCTTACCCACGACCAAAACAAATGAGCCAGTTAGCCTACCTTAGCTTGCGCCCCAGGAAGGGTAACTTCTCCTTACCCACAACCATTCGCTTGCCCGTTCTGCTGCTAAGGACATGTTACTAACCACCTGCCTTAGACTTCGACCACAAATGCCCAATTCAGACAGCAAGCCAATAGCAGATCTGGCCACAAACCCACGTGCACCGATTTCAATAGGCCTTAATCGTGCACTCCAACCTCGCTTAGCTGCCTCCTCTGCTATTTCAGTATATTTAGCTCTCTTCAGCTCATTGGCCACTTCCACTCTGTCTTCCGAAGGAACAGTGAGTTCAATGAAGTAAACTATCTTCTCTGAATCCGACCATAGAATTACGTCAGGACGTAGCTTAGTACTCACTATATGTGGAGGTACCGCCATCTGCTGGCCAAGATCAACCTTCATTTCCCAGCCCGCCCCATTTTTCAACTGGCCGGTTTTGCACCTGGCCTTCGCGGAACAAGGTTTATCCCCCTGACGTACAAAGTTAATTTGCCTTACCCCTTTACTAGCTGCTAATGAATTGACTTCTCTTCTTTTATCCTCTATTGCCGCTGCCACACATTTCAATACCTGGTTATGACGCCACGTATACCGCCCCTGGGTGAGACTTACCTTGCATCCTGATAGGATATGGTGGAGACTGCCCACACACGAGCAAAGTATGCATTTATCATCCTCACCAAACCATTGACTTAAATTCTTGGGAGATGGGAGCACATCATATGTAGCACCTAACATAAATCTGATCTTACCAGCTTCCATGCCCCATAGATCTTTCCATTTAATCTGTCTTTTTTCCACCCCTTCCCAGTTCACCCACTGCCCTTGTTTTGCCTGCGACACTGCCTTAGTACATCTTACAGCCTCCTCCTGTCTATGCATTTCCTCCACTACCATTTTCCTCTTTTCTCCTGCAGAAGCCTTACTCCACAAGGGTTTACTTGCACCCACCCCTAGACCCCCCCGCCCGTGCTGCACATGGCCCATTATATCTCTATGCTTCAATGCTGATTGAGCTTGCTTAACTGCCTGCTCTGGGTTCCACTTCCTCCCTGCATTAATTGAGGGTGCAACTTTCCTCACCACTGGGTCCTTGGACTGAGTAAGAGTCAATTCCAATCTAGCCTTAGCACACTTAAATTCCTCTGTCAGACTAGATATTGGCAACTCTACAATACCCTTCCCATACAAGGCTACACTGCTTAAGCAGCGTGGGACTCCGAGCCATTTTCTGACAAAGGAGTTGATCATTTTTTCCAACCTCTCTACCTTTGACAGAGGAACTTCATAAACTGTCAATGGCCACATTAGCCGAGGCAACAAACCAAACTGCAAACACCACAGCTTGAGCTTACCTGGCAGCCCCGACTTGTCAATTTTTGCAATACCTTGCCTAGTGACCTGTCTCAAGTCTTCAACCTGTGATTTATCACTAAGGCTTGCATCATACCACCTTCCCAGGCTCTTCACTGGTTTCTCCAGAACTGTGGGAATCACCTCCTTATTTATAGCAAACTTCTTATCTGTTACCTTCCCTTTAATAATTGAGAGACTCCTAGACTTACTTGGTTTCACCTTCATTCTGGCCCATTGCAGATTACTATTTAACTTACCCAGCAACCTGTTGGTGCATGGAACGGTTGTCGTCAAGATTGTCATGTCGTCCATGAAAGCCCGAATCGGGGGGAGGCGTGGCCCTCCCTGCAACTTCTCCCCGCCCACTACCCATTTTGAGGCCCTAATAATGACCTCCATTGCCATTGTAAAAGCAAGTGGGGAGATGGTACATCCGGCCATGATTCCTATCTCAAGTTGTTGCCAACCTGTGGTGTAATCAGCTGTAGTAAAACATAATTGAATATCCAGAAAGTATGCTTTTACTAGGCTTTTAATGCTACCTGGGATTCTGAAATAATCAAAGGCCTCCCACAACAGACTATGCGGCACAGACCCAAAAGCATTAGCCAAATCCAAGAACACAACGTGCAGGTCTCTCTTCTCACGCTTTGCTAATTGAATTTGGTGCCAAATCATGCTGGTATGCTCTAAGCACCCGGAGAAGCCAGGAATTCCAGCTTTTTGCACCGTGGTATCAATTAGTTTATTCCTTTCAAGGTAATTTGTCAGTCTCTGTGCCACCACACTAAAGAAAACCTTCCCTTCAACATTCAGTAGACTAATTGGCCTAAATTGATTAATCTCCACTGCGTTCTTTTCTTTGGGAATAAATATTCCCCCAGCCCTCCGCCAAGCCTTTGGAATACTCTGCTTTTTCCAAACTATCTTCATTAATTGCCATAAAAATCTTAAAACATCTGGTGCACTCTTATACAACCGGTAGGGCACTCCATTAGGTCCCGGGGCTGAAGAGGCCCTTGCACGTTTTATTACTTCTTGCACCTCTTTCCACCTTGGTGGACTATCGTCGCATTGGCTACTTAATTCACCAATAGGTGGGATATCAGCAGGAAGTACCATCTCCCTGAACCTCTCCCTATTATCTTTGTCATAGGCCACCATTTCTCGAAATATTGCACCTTTTTGTGGTATCGCGCCTTCGCCTTCAGGTCCAAGTTCTGCCCTATATGCCTTTGCATCTTAGACACGTTCTGATGAGCTTTTCTGTTGTTTAGACATGTCTACATTCACTTAAAGTATCCAAGGCGCACTGTACTCCAAAAAAGGCAATATCATCCGTCTGCGGACACAAATAGGCGTTCCCGTGCTGCTGACCAAAATGTATGAAGGTATATTGGGTGCAAAAGTGGCGAGCACATTTAACTGCAGATTTTGCATGTGCACACTAAAGTCGTAAATGTGTAACAGTAAAGTTGTGTAACAGTTGTACATATTTTTTTTATATCTTGTTAACACAAAATAGGGGCTACGGGTTCACAAATCCTTTTTACAGGTACACAAATCCTATCCTGTGAGTCACAACTTTCAAGAGTCACGCACTCGACACTTTTGCTCCAATCGTTGCAGCGCAGTTGGTGCGAAACACATTTGCACATCCGTGTTTCATAATCTGAGAACATGCACAACATTCGTGCATTTGTAAACCCAAATGTGAACTAATGCATCCGAAGTTGTGCATCTGAGAAATAATTTCTCATTAATACAATTCTACAGATCGCTTTGATTTTCTTGCACGACTACAAGTCAATTGATACAAGTACTCGAATCTGCTTCTACGAGTGACGATACTTTTGCTCCTAGCTAGGTGATATAATAGGAGCAAAAAGATTTGTATGTGTGCACGTCGAGCGAATCGATCGAGAAAACAAGGCGGCCGGATCTGGATCGCGCTCAGACTACCATTGCCTGCTCATAAGGTAAGTAACATGATAATAATATGAAGAAAGTTATCTTGTTTGTTGGTTTACATTATCATGACAGCTATGTTTAGCTTAGTTTACCTGCTTGCTAAATCCTCCAGTGCCAGATCAAGCTAGCTAAGTACAGAATAACACTGCCCGTCCAAAATCGTTAGGACACATTATCTGACACAATCGTTCTGCAATATTCGAACAGCTGACTTGTATCTTGCACGAAGACAGATAGTGCTAGGCAAGTTAGCAACTGTTTGCTGTGCAGCCATTATGAATAATAAGGTCGTAAAACTTAACACCGCAACAAATATTTTTTTCCTCGCTTTGTGCAAAGAAAAACTATAAATCGTGTGTCCTTCATTGATAAGGAAACATGCTGAGGTTACTTACTTTATGAGCAGGCAATGGTAGTCTGAGCGCGATCCAGGATCCAGATCCGGACGCTTTGTCTTCTCGATCGATTGCTCGACGTGCACACATACAAATATTTTTGCTCCTATTATATTATGAAGGTATATTGGGTGCAAAAGTGGCGAGCACATTTTCTGCAGATTTTGCATGTGCACACTAAAGTCGTACATGTGTAACAGTAAAGTTGAAGTTGTACATATTTTTTTTATATCATGTTAACACAAAATAGGGGCTACGGGTTCACAAATCCTTTTTACAGGTACACAAATCCTATCATGTGAGTCACAACTTTCAAAAGTCATGCACTCGACACTTTTGCTCCAATCGTTGCAGCGCAGTTGGTGCGAAACACATTTGCACATCCGTGTTTCATAATCTGAGAACATGCACAACATTCGTGCATTTGTAAACCCAAATGTGAACTAATGCATCCGAAGTTGTGCATCTGTGAAATAATTTCTCATTAATAAAATTCTACAGATCGCTTTGATTTTCTTGCACGACTACAAGTCAATTGATACAAGTGCTCGAATCTGCTTCTACGAGTGACGAGTGACTTTTGCTCCTAGCTAGGTGATATAATAGGAGCAAAAAGATTTGTATGCGTGCACGTCGAGCAATCGATCGAGAAGACAAGGCGGCCGGATCTGGATCCTGGATCGCGCTCAGACTACCATTGCCTGCTCATAAAGTAAGTAACCTCAGCATGTTTCCTTATCAATGAAGGACACACGATTTATAGTTTTTCTTTGCACAAAGCGAGGAAAAAAATATTTGTTGCGGTGTTAAGTTTTACGACCTTATTATTCATAATGGCTGCACAGCAAACAGTTGCTAACTTGCCTAGCACTATCTGTCTTCGTGCAAGATACAAGTCAGCTGTTCGAATATTGCAGAACGATTGTGTCAGATAATGTGTCCTAACGATTTTGGACGGGCAGTGTTATTCTGTACTTACCTAGCTTGATCTGGCACTGGAGGATTTAGCAAGCAGGTAAACTAAGCTAAACATACCTGTCATGATAATGTAAACCAACAAACAAGATAACTTTCTTCATATTATTATCATGTTACTTACCTTATGAGCAGGCAATGGTAGTCTGAGCGCGATCCAGATCCGGCCGCCTTGTTTTCTCGATCGATTCGCTCGACGTGCACACATACAAATCTTTTTGCTCCTATTATATCACCTAGCTAGGAGCAAAAGTATCGTCACTCGTAGAAGCAGATTCGAGCACTTGTATCAATTGACTTGTAGTCGTGCAAGAAAATCAAAGCGATCTGTAGAATTGTATTAATGAGAAATTATTTATCAGATGCACAACTTCGGATGCATTAGTTCACATTTGGGTTTACAAATGCACGAATGTTGTGCATGTTCTCAGATTATGAAACACGGATGTGCAAATGTGTTTCGCACCAACTGCGCTGCAACGATTGGAGCAAAAGTGTCGAGTGCGTGACTCTTGAAAGTTGTGACTCACAGGATAGGATTTGTGTACCTGTAAAAAGGATTTGTGAACCCGTAGCCCCTATTTTGTGTTAACAAGATATAAAAAAAATATGTACAACTTCAACTTTACTGTTACACATTTACGACTTTAGTGTGCACATGCAAAATCTGCAGTTAAATGTGCTCGCCACTTTTGCACCCAATATACCTTCATATAAATGCGACGGTCGACATTTGGGTTATAGCATTCGCTAGATAGTTAACCTTTCTGAAGAAGTTGTTTTAGAATAACACTTAGAACACAAAGAGTAGTAGAACTAGGACAGGTAGCGTAAAACTAGCGTTAGCGACAATACAGAACGTTAGTCCTATTAGCCTACAGTACAAGTTTACATTTGATCTACGTGTAGGATCTAAGCACAAGCAGACGTCAGCTAGCATCGAGATGCTTGTTTAGGTGTAATTTCCTAATTACAGTAGCCTAAACTACGATAATTTCAGGGAGGCTCCATGGTAGCCAAATCTAATGAGAATGTTGGGGCTGTGTAGTTATCTCTGGAGAGAGCATGGGACTTTGTACCGTTCTAATCCAGATACCATAGGCTACACTCCCCTCCACATTAAATGTTCTCAATAAAGATACAAATAAAAATAATTGTTCTCAAACTATTTACTTTTAATATATTCACAGTATGGTCAGTTGTACATGGTAAGAACAGTAGTGTTGTTTTTGTACTTTTGAACAGGCAAGAACAGTATTGAAAAAACTCAGGCTATTTATTAAGAAACAGCAGTTCACTTAATGCTTTGAGCCAGAGAGCTGGTCGATAGCATCAGGGGTCAGTAAAGAATATTGAATTAATGTATTTCAGTGCATTGTGCCCAATTCACAAATTCACAGTTACTTGCAAAGATTCAAAAATAAAAACATAATTAAATAATAATAATAATAATAAAAACACTCTTACACTAGGAGCTTATTCACCTGTAGGCTAACAAGCCCCATAGGCATATAACTGATTTGCCAAATAGGCTGTGAAACCCCAAAAACCTGTTCTGCCAAAGCATCATTAATGTAAATGGAGGGGTGGAAGGGCTTTGCAAGCGTTTTGAAAGATTTAGATTTAGATGCATATGTGCTAATGTAGCAGGGTTAGTTATGCTTCCCTGAATTCCCCCACCGTTTCTACAAGTTCTATTGTAGTTTCCCACGCCTCTGAGGTACAGTAGGTTGTAGGGGGGTGTGGCTTGGGTGTGGCAGGGGTCGGTTCCCACGCTGAAGACCCCTTAAGTGTTCATGTAGCCCCCTCCTCTGCCTCTTTTGCTACTGTCCTGAGGCAGAGGTATGTGGAGTCTTGCAGACAATACATCATATCTTTTATTTATGCTTTAATGGTTACTTGTATGGTGCATTTTTCACATAGAACTGTTTTCTGGTGTTGCACACCTTATATACGAGTTATGTTTGTTTAATCACTGTTTTTATGTTAGCTCGTTACACAATGCACATTACCTCAGTACTACATGCTACAGTCTGCTAACGTGGCTGCAGGTGTAGCGACGTTAACTAGTGTGGTGGATTTCTATGACTTAACGGATGTATGTATGGTTTTTATAAACTTTGATAGTACTGCAATTATTATGAGACTTCAAGGCCTGTACACATCTTAAACAGACCAGACCAGCAGTCAAGGAGTGGGGTGAAGGAGTTCACAGTGACACCTGGCTAGATGGTCGAGGTGAAGGAGTTCAGTGAACTAGATGGCCGAGAGCGAGAGGATGATGTAATTGGATGATGTAATGGTGGTAACAGCAAGGCCAAGTAACAGGTGGCAAGATAAGAAGCCCTGTTACAACTGGAAAAAAACAGAATCTGGGAAAAACCCAGAAGAAGACAGTTTTGCATATAATTTATGCATGATGAGACAATGGGTTCCACCAATAGTCGTAACCTTGGTGGATGCTGATAGGCCAACAGGTGTCTTTCGAGGGAGGCGAGAAGGCCCAACTTCAAGGTTAAGGAGTATAAAAGATAGGCCGCAGCCATTTTGATTTCAGATCTCATCGGGGGCGCCAGCTGATGACATCTCACATCACCCTATTGCTTGACACCTGGTCTGGACATCGTTTAGGCTGGACTATCATTGCAATACGGTGAATAAAGATCAACAGTCTTCAGAGATCTCCTGTCTGCATTGTCTCCTTCGGACGCTTTGTTCCAGAGTGCTAATTAGTAAGTAGTTAAGTGATAAATTGTTCATTGGATTCGGAAGTGGACCGGTTTTTCCACGACACTAGTTAGCTAGACCTTCATACTGGTGAATTGACTGAATGCATTTAAATGTGGTTTACCTGTTTGATTGGCAGGAGCTGTGATGCGACTGGCTCGCTCCCTGTCTGATGTGTTTGTTTTGTCCTATATTTCAGGTATGCCATGTTTGTTTTATGTACTTCTGTTATTGTCTATTCACATGTACTTTTGTGGCGACGCTGTTAACTGCGTGTCTCGTAGTCTTGCCGCGCGCTCTCTTTTGCTACTGTCCTGAGGCAGAGGAGCTGTGATGCGACTGGCTCGCTCCCTGTCTGATGTGTTTGTTTTGTCCTATATTTCAGTAAAAGAGTCAAAGACCAGGTCGGTTGTGGCGTCTCTCATTATACACAACACAACGCAGAGAACGTGGTAGAGGGAAAACTACCTCTGTTACACTAATATAGCATGCAAACAGTGAAGCAGTAAGACAGTGGTAAAAAGTGGCTAGTGGACAGACAGTACAGCAAGATTTTGATACTCTGTTATAAACACCTAGCATAGACATATCAAGACAGTGTTTCTCCAATAATTTGTTGTAACACTTCTGGGGGGAAGATTGGCCTGTCACTTGATGTGCTTGATGGAGAGTGTGAGAATGGTCCGACAGCTTGTCCTGTAAGACTAGAGAGAGAGAGAGTAAGAGAGAGAGAGAGAGAAAGAAAGAAAGAAGAGAAGGGGAGGGAGATTAGATACCATATTCATTAGCACCAAATACAAATAAATGGCCAAGTTTGTTTTTGTTTCATTTGTAGCCATGTTAGAAAATGGCAAAGTACAGAGACAGTATGTAATACCTTTCACTGCTTGCTGTCTGGAAGGTGGTGCTGAACTGGGCCGATGGAGACGATGGGAGGGGTACGCCAGCTTGTCCTGCAGGGCTAGGGAGAAAGAGAGAGAGTTTTTTTAACCATCTTCATAAGCAACAAATTAAACTAAATGGCAAAGGACTTAATATAGTAAGTGATACCTTTCACTGCTTGCTTGAGAGGGTGGGAGGGGTCCGCAAGCTTGTCCTACAGGGCTAGAGAGATTACAGAGAGATGAATAACAAACACTACTTACCCTCAATTATACCTGCCACCAAAACGTAGCTTCACATCGACCAATGTAATAGTGTGCCATGCTAGCTAGCACGTTAACTCTTACCAACGAACTCAACGATGCTAACGAACACGAACATCCAAATTAACAATGTACTCTGGTCATTTCAGTCCATAAGTATTATCTGTGATTTCAGCTACACAGGAAAATACTTGGCAAAGTCTTCGCAGCAAAATCTAACATCTAACTACAAACAGTTTTAAGTTATACGTTGCTCTCTTCTGGCTAGCTGCTAAATATGAACAAGATAACATGAGATTACCGAACCACACTTGTTGCTTTTACTATCAGATTCTGATACGACGAAACAACAGCTTAGTGATGTAGGGTAAATGGAAATACTTCCCCAATGTTGTCAAAACAAACAATAGTCAACTTACTGACATCTCTCATTGAATGACCGCAACCGGGGAAATTATCTTATTAATGGAAAATACCGAGAAACCTTCTCTGTGCACACCATAGACAGTGGTGGACACACGGGATGAAATTGAGGAAAAGGAAGAAGATATGACATCATACCCAGCGTCACTTGAAGCTCTTCGTGATTGGTCGATGCTGCAGTACCAGGAACGCCCAATGGGCGTTCTTGTTTAATGACGGACACGCCCATGCCGCAGACGGACCAAAGGGGGTTTGTTTCATAGTGCAAACCTAGGCTATACATGGATTTCTATGGAACGTCACGAAAACATGCGTGCGCAACCAAAAGGCAGAAAGCACCACAGAACAGCATAGAGCAATGCAAAAGAGCAAAAGAATAAAATGAGTTTTTGTGCTGAAAACTGCACCAATTCGAAATCACGATGGCTAGAGAATGTTAAATATGTTCAATATCCCTAACGGAATGCATGTCTTCGCCAAAAATGACAAAATACGATGTTATATTAATAATCCAACTGAACGTCAAACTTTGAAATATAGTCTGAAATGAGATGTTATTATCATTGAGACAACAGGGGTATACAAAAAAATCCGATTGTAGCTTACAGCAGCCGACTATTTAGGTTAAGTTTATAACGTTGTGGACGGCCACCAATCGTCTTCTGCCTCGCTGCTGCGCGCGCATCTAGTTTTGTTGGTAAACGGTAGAGATGTCCGATAATATCGGCCAACCGATATTATCGGCCCGATATTAGCATAAAAATGTAATATCTGTTAATATCGTTATCGGATTTTTTTTGCCTTAAAACCGATAACATAATGCTTGCGTTACACCCAAATAGCTATGCTCCTGAAGCGTTTACCGGCGCACAGATGATGACCTCATCAATCTGCGTCTTGAAGCATACAAACAAGCGTGGATGGCTGCAGTAACAAACTTGCTCGTGGCCGTAGTAGCCCCTTGCGTTGGCCGTAACGCCCCTTTGAAAATCAGAGGTTTACAGGCCACGGTGGCTTGGTGCCCCCTTCTTTAAATATTCTGCTTTGCGTCCTACTAATAGCGATATATATTTAGCCTATGGCCTATGGCCAAATTACGCAGTGGAGAAAGTGACAGCGCAAGAAAGAAAGTGCGTCCAAATTAACCCATCCTACTCATCACACAGACATCACAAGTATCACATGAAAGAGCTTTTTCTCAGCTTTTAATCGATGTTAGCCGCTAATTGCTGTGGTGAACGGTTCGCGAGAAAAGTAAATAATATCGTTCAATTTAATCATAAATTCTACCGAAGGTTTTGCGTCCATCTCCCTACCCATTCATCTCGGTGGAATACTTCAGAACCCTTCGTTTAACACATGACAAACCATATATCAGAATAAACAGCAGACCTTACCGAACAGAAAGGTGTAAAGCAGTCCCCTGTACAGTTAGCCGTTCCAGACTAATCCCGTTTTGAATTTGCAGTAAATTTCAACATACGTGGATGTCTCCAAATTTGGGATTTAAGTTTTACACTGTGTTTAAATTGTTCCACATTATTTCATAACGGGCCAAATACAAAACAAATATTACAAATGTCGCCTAGATATCGGTAAATCAGAGGACAGCTGACTATAAGAGTTTGTGAAAGTAGCCTTCATGATCACAAAATGCTAAGCATGCATCTAGAGTATTTGAGTTTCTTAAAGCTGAGCTGTGCTTAAATTGTTCAATACATGATTTCATAACAGGCCAAATATAAAATAAATGTTAAATATAGCCTAGATATCTGTATATGAGGAAGGACGGGTTTAGAGTGAGGTAAAAACAGACACCCGTGACTCATATTTGTGCATTCATTCAATTAAGGTGATTGAGTTTTAGTTAAAGAAACAGTTCATGAAGCATCCTACAAATGCAGGCTCATTTAACACAGAAAAAGGGTAGCCTGTCATACACTATGCCTGTTATTATGACCGCCGCGCAGCGAAGCGGCGGTCATATAGGTTTAGTCAGATTTTTTTTTTTTTTTTTTTTTTTTTTTTTTCTTTTTCGCATGCCCACATTTCCGTCAATGAGTCCCGGGACACTGAAAGACCGGGGTACACGAAACTTGGTGGGCATGTAACCCCACATGGATAGCATGGAACCATCGTTTTTCGTTTTGATCTGTAGCCCCCCCGCTGGACTGGACCCCCGAAAGGAGGGTAGGGCAGACACAGTTTTCTGGGAATATCTCGAGAACCGTAGGGTTTAGGAGGACCATTTTTTTTTTGTATGTTGATCTCAAGGGGCGATGTCAACCCATTCCATAACCACTCATTTCATGTATAGCGCCACCTAGTTAAACACAAAAAAGTAAAAATGAGGTGTTGTAATCGCAGGTATCTGTGACCTAACTTAGTCAAAACTGCACGAAATTGGAAGTGTAGGATCATTATGACACCCTCTGAATGCACGCCAAGTTTCATGGAATTCCGTTCATGGGGGGCCACACAATAAATTAATTTATGTTACTATACACCAACTGGCCTGTAGGTGGCCGGAGACAGTTTTCTGTGAATATCTCGAGAACCGTAGGGCCTAGGAGGTCCACCTTTTTTTGTATATTGATCTCAAGGGGCCATGTCAACCCATCCCATTACCACTTATTTCATGTATAGCGCCACCTAGTTAAAAATTAAAAAGCAAAAAATTATGTGTTTTCATCACAATATCTCTGGCTGACATGGTCAAAACTGCACGAAATTGAAAGTGTAGGATCATTATGACACCCTCCGAATGCATGCCAAGTTTTGTGTACTTTCGTTCATGGGGGGCCTTACAATAAAATAATTTATGTGTACATTTAGTGACGTACACCAACAAGGATTCCCGGGACACTGAAAGACCGGGGTACACAAAACTTGGTGGGCATGTACCCCCACATGGATAGCATGGAACCGTCATTTTTCGTTTTGATCTGTAGCCCCCCCGCTGAACTGGACCCCCCGAAAGGAGGGTAGGCCAGACACAGTTCTCTGTGAATATCTTGAGAACTGTAGGGCCTAGGATGACCATTTTTTTCCGTATATTTGCCTCCAGGGGTCATGTTAACCCATTGCATTTGCACACATGTGCACAAACAGATACACACACACACACACAGTAATCATACGTATGACACATACTCACACAGTAGACATATGTACGCTTCCATGCACAGACACATACGCAGGCACACACACAAGCACGCACACACACACACACTCACACACACACACATAACATAAACATAACACAAACAATCAAGAATTTCTCAGAATTATGAACAGGCAAGATGGAGGTGGGGTTGTATAAAATGAATTTTACATGTGAAAATCTATGAACTAATCATATTTTGGTACTTGTTGTCTAGCAGATACCAGTGAGAATTGAGTGTGGATAATGCAATTTAGTGAGACAGTTAGAATCATATAGGCCTTTCAGCGTGATTTCTTTTTGTGGAAAAAATGTGCTGGACTGGGCGGCGGTCATATTTTGTACCGCTCTGCGGTACATCTAGTTTTAGTTGGCTTTACATTCTGCTATGTTGCACATAGTTGTTCAGGTACAATGTTTTATCATTTGTGAAGAAGTCAAATTTGCCCTATTTGTTGTGAGCATGCATTGTCAAGATTATCTCAGGGAGAGTGTAATCCAAACTGTTGTTTGAGACAATTTAAAAAAAAAAAATAAACATGGCACTTTTTCCCTAAATTAAGTTGAAGTATTTTTTTTATTTTGCACAGACAATGTTAACATTTGGAAAGCCTTGTTGCATTCAAGAATGCATCCAGTGGGGCATCACAATAACATTAAGCATGTTGTGTTAATTCCATAACAGGAGATATGTGATGTTACCTAAATTAGTTTTGAGGAAAAATAACCCACATATCGACATCGTTATCGGCTGATATCGGAATCGAAATTTGAGAGTTGGACAATATCGGCATATCGGATATCGGCAAAAAAGCCAATATCGGACATCCCTAGTAAACGGGAAACCCGTGTGAGCTGCACAGTCCCGCCCACAGCCGATGCCGGATGTAAAAAGTCAATGCAATTTCTCCATTGACAATTGCGGTGTAAGCCATAAAAACTTAACTGCACGTGGTAGACTTAAAACCAGCTACGGTTGTACTAAGCGATTGTATATGCTCCTATAGACACCAAGAGTTTGTGGGGCACTAACCTTGTTTTGAGATAAATGCCTTTTATTCGCGATCTCTTGGATAAGTGCTTCATTACCCACAATCCTGAACAATCCCACAATCCCACAGTGATGCCTCTGATTGGTGGAAAGGCCGTTATGGTCATAGTTTGAAACTTTCTCAGCAGAAAAATATTGACAAAGATGGAGGAGTTTTTTACTGCCTATGGCGAAAATCTTAATGTGATTAAAAACTTTCTTGACGAATATTGGTACTTGTATCAACAAGGATTGGGGTTTATACATCACACGAACTTAGTCAGGGCCAATACACTATCAAATAGACCACTGTAAATGTTAGTTTAAACACTCAAACTTTTCAGGTAGGCTAGCACTAGCCGACAGGCTAACCTTTAGCATTTCCGACATTGTATGTCATTACATAATGCAGCTAACATTAGCCTACATGCTGCAACACAGGTATGAATATTATGTTTTAGTGAGTGTCCAAAGGGGTGAAAGCCACTTTAAATCGGGTCACATTATTGACTGTTGTGTGTCCGAGAGTCAGTTTGTGGGTTTTGTAAGGGTCAGCAGCATGAGGGACAAGACCTACAAAGTTGTGGTGAGTTAGCGAAGCAGGGAGGTTGTAATGGTAATGCTGCTAGCAGTGCTAGTTAACATTAGCTAGGCTACTGTAGCCTTCATACTGATTCATGATTCAATGATTCATATTAATCATTAACCTAGGAATACTTCGTGCATTTAATTAACATTTTGTGTAATAATTCACGGCAAATTAATAAACTGAATATGGTGGTCCAAGAGCAGACCATGCATCAGCCCGACTGAGCAGTGATGACAGCATAGGATGAGTCAGGTAACATTACGAAGCACTGCCGTTAATGTTAACCGCTTTCACACACACGATATAAAATACACGATGATAAATATAAAATTCAATATCAAAACACTATTATTTACACGATTACTCCTGAAATAACTGCTATTAACTGCACATTCACTATATAAAAATCACTGTTTGGAGGAAAGGGTTCGCTGCTGTCGCTGGTTGGAAATGAATGATTTCGCGCTGGTTCGTGCTTTTTATATATTTTTCAGTGAGGCCCGGTGGTTTATGGGATGAGTAGTTCCTTCGCTCAGAAATGAAAATATGTACACAGTCTTGTACCTTTGACTTTTTTTGGATTTTCTCTTCGTTTTTTCACTCGAAATGATATGTTGTATGCTTATGAGTTATGCCGTAGCTGGTTAGCCTAAGACATGCTGTAAAACTGTTTAGATACGGATTTTTCCAAACGTCAATGGGACAAATGAATGGGAATCTTACATCCGGCACCTAACCGCGTTTTGGCTGTGGGCGGGACTGTGCAGCTCTATTCCCACCCACTTGCCGGTAGGTGTGGTATAATTGGAAAACTACTCTACCTTCTATCGTCAACGTCGACAACCAATGTAGGCTACCATCGTAGAGATGGATATTCTCTCCGTACTTCAGGCGAACTTTCTCTCTCTGATTTTGGGTGTTATTGTTTGTGTGTTGTTCTGGAAGAATCGAGGTAAACAGAGTAACTTTGAGAGATTACCACCAGGCCCCCCTCCTGCACCAATTGTTGGCAATTTATTCCAAATAGATTTAAAGGAACCATATCTCTATTATCGGGAGGTAAGTTCCAAAGATCAACTGACCGACCACGGACCGATTTCTTTCTCTCTTTCTTTCTTTCCTAGTCTGCAAAATAGGCTACGTCAAACGATACTTTATGTTCTGTAGATTTTGTAAATAGACTATTTAGTAATATAAGCTCAACATTCTTTATACATGTAATAATGGCATACATTAACCTATTTTCCAAAAGAAACCATGCGTTTCTTTGTTCAGGTGCAGGTTAAGCTATTGTGTAGGTTTCACACACCATTGTGTACAGGTTTCCTCTGATTGTGCCTTTTCTGTGCCTCAACCTGAGACCTTGTTTACCTGATACCTGCAGGCAGTAATACTACCAGGGGACGTTTGCTGAGCAACAAGCCAATTAAGTGAAGACTGCCAAAAAACATCATGCTATTCGCCGGAGATTTACTTTCATGAGCATAGCGGAAACAACTAGGCAATTTGAAAACAACTAACAATTAGAAAATTAAAAGAAATCTGATGGCTAGGATATATTTGCACCGTTTCCAGTGATCTGAATTATTTTCAGATCATTCGTTGTTGATTCATAGATTGGCAGACATACTGTACTGTAGTCATAGTAGTAGTCACCTTAGTAGTGTGAAGTTCAAACTCACTTTAAAGTTCAAACACTGTTTGTTTTCACATGGATAATTTATTCATGTGTTCTGCAGTTACAGTTTATTACAACTGTCTACACACACTTTCAAAGCTGTCTATTTTTCAAAACTCCACACACAAAACCCACAATTGCTCACACAAAATGCAAAATGCCTCAAATCTCCTGCAAAATGACACACAACATTCAAAATGCCATAAACACATCTTTAAAGCAAACATTCGCCTCACATTATATTTTGTCATATGACATTTTGGATACATCATGTACACACTGTTGCTCAAAACCTAAAGCTCTTCTGTCTATCATAGGCTTTATATATGTATTTCCATAGGTGAAAGTTATGGTAAATACACAGAGAAGTTGAAATATACAGTAAAAAAGCAAGCAATATTGAAACCAAAAATAGTGATTTTTCCCAAATAATTTGCCAATAATAAGTTGCAAATACATTATTTTACATCCAGCAAGAAAAAAAACAAAGCAAAATACAATGATTCTCAGATGTACATGGAGTTTTGAAAAAGCTGATTTTGCCTTAGACTGAAATGACTGACTAATATCAAATTACTTCTGTGTGTGTGTGTGTGTGGGCGGGGGGGGGGGGGATGTCTTCCTAGGTCTATAGACAAATGTATTGAGCTAATGGTGACCTGGAGAGAAACAAAAATAGAGAAAAAAAGAAAATTTTTACATAAAGTTGACCTTTTGTAGAACATTACTGTACGCTAAAGTCCGATTACTGTCATTTTCTTTTCAAAGTATCTGCATTGGTTCTGAACATTTCAACCGGAAATCCTCTAGGAGCAGATTGAAAGGGTCCATACCTACATATAGAGTATATCTATAGGCCCATAATAAGGCAATGATTGGATGGTGTTCAGTAAAGTAATGAGTGTTTACACATGTGATGAGAGAGAGTGAAGCACTGGTGATTTAGAGTGGCATTTTGATGGGTTGTGTTTGAAAAACGAAATTGTGTTTGAAAAACGAAAAATGAAGTTACTTCCTGTTAGAATTTTGTGTGTTAAGTAGAAAATTGTGTGTGGTGTTTTGCAGAATGTGTTTTAGTAAATTGAAAACTGAGTCAAACATTGAGAATTAGTGTATGGTTTTGCAGATTTGGTGTGGGGTTATGATGTTTGGAAGACATGTTTAAAAAATTGTGTGACAAGCAAAGATTTAGTGTGTAAGCAGTTGAAAAAATCTGTAACACAATACTTCAACCTTTCATAAAACCTTCTCATTGCCTCTCCTTGCAGCTTTGTAAGAAGTATGGGCCTGTGTGTACTATCTGGCTGGCCAACAAACCAGTGGTGATCTTGTCAGGTTATCAGACCATCAAAGATGCCCTCGTCCTCCAGGGAGAGGAGTTCAATGGGAGAGCTCAGTACCCCCTCCTGGTGAGGTCAACCAATGGACATGGTGAGTTTGCTAGGGGGCTGATTTTGCTGTGGTGCAGTGATGGAGGTAAAAGGGGCCATGTTGCAGAAAACGGACCCTTTCAAGAGAGTTCCATTATCAGCATCATAGTTGGCCCCACAAGGCTTCCGTTTTAACATTCCATATGTTATCTTAATGCAGAGGAAGTAGATTGGGAACCAAATAGAACATTCAAGCATTGTTTTTGTTTTTATTGTTGAAAGGGTCATATTCATGGTCAGAACTCAAGTCAAGTCAAGTCAGTTTTATGTATAGCGAATTTAACATGCACAGAGTGCAACCCAAAGCGCTCCACATATAAGACATTGTCATTGACACATAGACTAACAAAGACAATAGCGGACGGAGCCTGCAAGACATAGAACTACATTTAAGAAATAACAAACGCAAAAGATGCCGGACGGAGTGGCGTAGTCGCCAGCGTATCCGTGACACCAAGACATACAAGACAGACAACAAACAAATTAATAAATAAAATAAATAAAAAATAAAAATAGAATTAGTCCAATTTCCAACCGGCTAAAAATGTCCAAGGGCAATGATGACTCACGTGAAACTGCACACAGCTGTGTCTCCACAACCGATGCAACGCCAACAAAGTTCTTTACACTCACTGGCAGTCTGGAGATAACGTGAACGTTAGAAAGTCGTGGGTGATCTTGTAGATCAGCAACTCGGTGGACTCATAACAGCGACAGTTTGCTGGTCCGTAATGCAGAGCAACTCAACATCTGTGGCTCAGTTGCTGTTCTGGTTCTTGTTCTCCACAGGTGTGATGGTGAGCAGTGGTCATCGCTGGCGAGAGCTCCGTCGGTTCTCCATCATGACGCTGAAGAACTTTGGGATGGGGCGGAGGAGCGTAGAGGAGAGGGTGCAGGAGGAGGCCAGGAGTCTGGTGAAGGCCTTTGATGAGTATGAAGGTGAGGAGTCTGGTGAAGGCCTTTGATGAGTATGAAGGTGAGGAGTCTGGTGAAGGCCTTTGATGAGTATGAAGGTGAGGAGTCTGGTGAAGGCCTTTGATGAATTTAATGGTGAGGAGTCTGGTGAAGGCCTTTGATGAATTTAATGGTGAGGAGCTGAAGAACTTTTCAGCAGTGAGTGTGGTATTGGTGCATTAGAGTCGAGGCTATGATCCGTGTGTGTGTTGTATTGGTGCATTAGAGTCGAGGCTATGATCCGTGTGTGTTGTATCGGTGCATTAATAATAATAAAAATGATACATTTTATTTAAAATGCCTTTCAAGTCACCCAAGGACACTGTACAATAAGACAAATAAGACATAGACATAATAAAGACATCAAACAGAGACAGTATACAAGAGAACATAGACATAAAAGCAACATATACAGGGACAGTACAAGTAGACAGTACACTTAATAAAACACACTATACATTCAGCAGGAGACAGACATTGGCAACAAAAGTAGAATAAAATAAAATAAAGTAAAAAAGTAATATAGGAGCGAGTGGGATGGAGGAGGCATGGTTATGAGTAGGAGGGAAAAGCAAGAGTGAAAAGGTGAGTTTTTAACATGGATTTAAAGGTGGACAGGGAAGTGCTTTGACGTAGTGCCCTAGGACAGAACCCTGGGGAACATCATGACCTAGGACAGAACCCTGGGGAACATCACGTGAGAGGGGTGAATTGGGGGACCTGAAATTACCTATGGAGACAAACTGTTCCCTAGCTGTGAGATATGACCTAAACCAGGGGAGTGGAGTGCCAGTGATACCCAAGAGTGTTTCCAACCTGGTGATCAGTGTGTTGTGACAGTGTGTTGTGTTGAACTTCCCATAGGACATGAGCAGTCAGGTGGTCTTGGAGTTGTGTGGGTACAGTGCGCTCAAGGAGTTTGGAAATAAAGGGCAGGTTGGAGATGGGACGGTAGTTTTTGAGATCATCAGTAGCTGCTCCAGATTTTTTAAGAACAGGAGTGATAGCTGCAGTTTTGAGAGAGTGAGGGACAGAACCAGTGAGAAGAGATGAATTTATAATGTGAACGAGGAGGGGGCACAGCACTGGCAGGCAGGTCTTGACCAGTGGAGTAGGCATAGGGTCCAGGAGGCAGGTAGAGGACCTAGACTTGGTGGCAAGGTCATGGACAAAGTGCTCATCCACAGGTGCAAAAGCAGAGAAGGACTGGACTGGTAATGCAGGGGTGATGGGGGCATCACTCAGTGTAGCAGCAGTAATGTGTAGCAGGGGAGTAATTGAAATTGCCTGTAGATGGTGTTAATTTTGTTTAGGTAAAAATCAAGAAAGTCACAGCAAAGATCAGTTGAAGGGGTAAGTGGAAAGGGTCTGTTAGGCTGGAGTAGTTTAGGTCAGAGGATCTGAGTGAGCGGGAAGGAGTGTAAGGGGTCAAGAGGTCTCAGATGTAGGGGTGAGCAAGATCATGGAGGACTTTTAATGTGAGTAGTAGCACTTTGTATTTAATCCGGGACGGAACTGGTAGCCAGTGGAGTTGATGGAGAATGGGGGTGATGTGTGCAGATCGTTTGGTATGGGTGAGGAGCCTGGCTGCATGGTTTTGAATGTATTGTAGCTATTGAGCTCAAATATCCAAAGAATTTGAGGACCACACGTTTGAACACTTCAGCATTGTCATATAAGTCTACGGCATTACCAAAGCCAATTGCTCACGGAGCTACATTCAGCACCATTGTAGAGACATTCTAGCCTGGAAAATCCACACCCTGGTAATCTAGAAAGATTAAGGGTCTGGCCACGAACAATGTAATGGCCCAACTCGAGGGGCGGCACCAAGCATGCATTTAAAAATCTCACTGCACGCAATTGGGTAACAC
The DNA here is from genome assembly GCF_046254945.1 of Alosa pseudoharengus. Taxonomy (NCBI): domain Eukaryota; kingdom Metazoa; phylum Chordata; class Actinopteri; order Clupeiformes; family Clupeidae; genus Alosa; species Alosa pseudoharengus. The sequence continues at coordinate 32,821,999 of NW_027468598.1, forward strand.
TAGACCAATGTTTACTCTGAATGAATCCGGACTTCGATGCAATTGGATATTTATCCTTACAGAAATATCACGTTTCTGGCGAAGGTCATATTTTCACATTCAAATTAGGTTTCTGGCAAACATTTGCGGTTAACTTTTGGTAATGTTGCAACAAATTTGCAGCTATGTCATTATGCAAACTAGAAAATGTAATTCCAGGGAATTACCATTGCATGTAAATGCACAAAAGCTGCTGTGTATAACATTTACTTACAGTATGATTATTCAGATTACATAGACGTGTACAGTATTCTTGAAAACCACTTGATTAGATGGTACCTTAGAGTATATGACAGTAAGTAAAAATAAATTGTTAATTCAATATTGATCAACATTCTTTGTTTTAATACAGCACAATGATACTCAGAATACACTAATGAACACTTAACAACCAATGTAGGCATGAAGTAAAAAAAAATACAGTTGTGTATATACAGAACTTGATAATGCAATCATATTATCCTAAGACAGATCTATTTATTAGTGGTAATTCTGAACTGGCAGCAAGAGCTAGAGGTCTCAATTAATTATAATAGGTCACTTTGGTGATGGTGATATAGACTGAAGAATAAGATTCAGCCCTTCAGATGATCAGTTTTAGACAGAACCTAGGTTAGAATCTTAATTTTCACACAGCACAGGTCTAAAAACAGAGGTCTAACAGCACAGCCAAGTTTCACATATGTCACAGAACAGGTATCAAATGTATGCATGCTTCATATAGTTGTCGGCATAGTCCTCCTGTAACAATATACCGGTAATACTCAGAATATCTCAGTGTAGATCTCAGATCTACGTCTCAGTATAGTTCAAAAGTATGGGCAGATATGTTGAGATATGGTCACATGTTTTTAGGAATGAATGTTAGTGTTAATGTCAGCGGTGTATGGTTGGCAGGATGTGCACACAGACAGGCACACTATAATGTAATACACAACTTTCACATCCAGTCAGCAATGGATCAAGAGAGGATTATTGTGCAAGTCTAGTCAGTGTCCTCTTAGTCAGGTTTCACTTCACTTATGAAAACAGGTTGGGTTGGAAAACAACATAGTCAAAAATCTGAGGGGGTCTCATATCTGAAGGTGCCTGGCATTGTAATTTAATCTTAAAAAACGCTCATTATACATCCCTGTGCTTAGGCTACCAGGGAAGCCTATTTTGGGGGCGCTGAAGCCACCCTAAGATGATCAAAAATATATCTCATGAACGCGTCACTCAATACAGGGTAAACCATAAGAATAAACAGCAGACCTTACCGGACACGACAATATGAAGCATTCTTCTGTACAGTAAGCCGTTCCCGAGTTTTCCAATTGCAGCAAATTTCTACAACTTTGAGCTGAAATTCTAATGTTATAGCCCAAAATAAGGAACTTGGTTTCCATATCAAAGAATCAAAAGTTGATCATGTATGCACAGATCAACTGAACTTTGGATAGATATTTCTACCATCATGCTTCAGGTGACATGAATGTAACAATAATGAGACTATGTTTCCTTGACATATAGGCTGCTGTAAGTATGATCACATCATACTTTCACAGATATGGGTAGCCTATACTGTCTTGAAAACGTATATAGCATAATAGATTACCCTTACAATGACCAAAGAGCTTAATAGTAAAATTACACTTAAAATAGCCTAGGCCTCAAGGAACTAATATATGACTTATCTGGTTAAAAAGGGTCATAACAGTCTAGAGTGCAATTGTTTAGGTTTGAATATTGTTTGATGATTGTTTGATTATTGAATGATCACATAAGTTAACAGTAGTTTGTAGTAGCTATAGTTAAGCACTACCCTAGTTCAACTTAAAAAGAGCACTGATCAAATGCTACAGGAGAGGAAGGGCAGAGATAATTGTTTTTTTATTTAATTGTATCGCCTTGGGATGTGCCTTGTGAACTTTTTATGACATAGAGAGATCCCCTTAAAGACAAAAAGATAATTTGAGCCCTGCTCCCAGTCCACCAAATACTGGACTCCCCCACGAACTAGACGGGAGTCCAGTAACCAATGAATAGTGTACTGTAGGTGGTATCACCATCAATGATTCGTGGCAGGGCTGGGGCTTTAGGGCAGGGGCAATAGGGGGAATAGAAGACTGGGCGCAACTAGGACACATGGAAAGTGGGATTGATTTTCAAGGAGCGGGGCAACTGGAGATGGTAAGTGATTGGGTTGACTTTGTGGGTCACTTTAAGTCAAGTCAAGTCAGTTTTATTTGTATAGCGCATTTAACGTGCACAGAGTGCAACCCAAAGCGCTCCACATATAAGACATTGTCAATGACACATAGACTAACAAAGACAATCGCGGACGGAGCGGCGTAGTCGCCAGCGTACCCGTGACACCAAGACAGAACTACATTTAAGAAATAACAAACACAAAAGATGCCGGACGGAGCGGCGTAGTCGCCAGCGTTCCCGTGACACTAAGACATACAAGACAGACAACACAGCAAATTGAAAATAAATAAATAAAATAATAAAAATCATGTTAAAATTAGTCCAATTTCCAACCGGCTGAAAAAGTCCAAGGGCAATGATGACCCGCGTGAAACTGCCAATGCAAGATCAACAAAGTTCACTGACCAACTCAGAGAATTTACTGGCAGTCTAGAGAGCAGAGCACCGGAAGAACAACAGTCTGGGGTCATGATGGCCGATCTTCCTGCTGATCAGCAGCAAGGTGGGTTTAGCAAGGACCGTTTGTTGCTTCATGGCTCCCGACGTCGCCATCAGAGCTCCCCACCTCAGCGCTCAATCCAGACTGCAGGCACCCAGCGTCAGAGGCTACCGTTACGTTAACGTTAAGGCAGCTCGCAGGTCAGCCGCAGCTCGGTGGTCGTGGCAGCTGCAGATCTCTCGCAGAGTAGGCCCATTGCCCTGAGCAATCTTTTGTTGCGTTTTGTGTCCACTCTGGTGTCAACGGGGCTCCCGTAACACAGTAGAGATCGCTACTCCTGTAGGTGTGGGTGCGCTCGTCTTCGGACTGTGAGGATTTCACAGGGTAAAAGAGGAGGTATGCGTTTTGTGACTACTCTGGTGTCTAAAGGGATTCCCTTTAACACAGTTGAGATCGCTACTCCTGTGTGTAATTGTCTTCGGACTGTGATAATATCACAGGGTAAAAGAGGAAGTATCTTTCAGTGTATGTGTCTCATGCGAGGGCCCCTTTTCAACGGGTTTAGGATGTACGATAGGGTTGACTTTGTTGAGAGGTTTTCTCTATCTGAATCAAATTCCCTAATTTGGAGTTTGGGGGCTAAGGAAGGTGGACTACTTCAGAGTCACTTTCTATCTCTTAGTCGCTGTTCCCTATTCCCTTGGTTCGTACTTCAATATGTGGTTAACTTCACTAAAAGAGGAAGAAATTCAGAGCTGTATTTGCAAGAGTTGTTTGTCATCAAAATCTGAGAGAGGTCAAAAACTCACTACGGACGTTCGTCTGGCCGTCCAGATTTGAGAGAAAATCAACTACCCTATTATTTGGGGATTCTTGTCAAAATTAAATTAAAGCTCCTTTTTATGACAATTCTTGTAACATATAAGCACTTCAATTGACCACAACGGATCTATAACCGTTTAAGTCCTATCTCTAAATACACATGTATTTATCAGACAGATTTCCGTATCCTCGCTTGGGTGTGTGATGTGCGTTTAGACCACAATGGGTCCTAGACCTTAGTTTCACAAACAATTTTTCACAACAAATAAATTTGCTAACAAAGCCTATTTGGTTTTTTGTCTGCCCTGGAGCATAGGACTTTCCTTCCTAAATGCCTGGCTGAGTTCTCTACTCCTGTGTGTGTCAGTGCGTGCGCAGTATATTTTTTGCCCATATACAGTGTCTTAGAAAGTAGCCCTCAAACGGACGCTTACTCACCCGGAGCGAAGATTTTTGGGGCAGAGCCCCTGTTGTAAGGCGTCCGGGGTTCTCAGCAACACAGGAGAGGCAGAAAACTACTTCTGACTTTTATTAAATACAAATAAAAAAAGTACAAAGAAAGAAAACTGTCTAAGTCTAAAAGCAAAATGCTCGATCCAAAGAAAAAAAGAAGATCAAAAAGCCCTGAACAAGGGGCCGTTCTCTTTCTATACCCCTCTCGGTCAGATAGAACATGTCCAAATTTGGTATTGTGTCTTGCCATGAAATATTGGTTCTGCTTTTTTGTTTTTGTTTGGTTGCCAGTCAGCTTTTTGTTTTGCTGACAAACAGTTTCTTACAGCTGGTACATTATGTTCTTACATTCTGTCTTTACATTTTGTTCAAAGCACATCTCATTTAGCATACAGTGACACACTTTAATTCTAACACAACCTTTTCATATCTAAGCAAACACATTTTATGTAGCAAAACATTTTAAGTTTTATAAGCAAACTTTCTTATATATATTTAAGAAAAAACACCCTTTAAGTTTAAGCAAAATCATAACAGATTATTCTAGAAAAAAAACAATTTATGCTTTTAATTAAGAAAACACACTTAAATTCTAAAAGTTTTTAAACATTATAAGTCTAACTTGTTTCACACTGGTTGTCTATCATTATCTTGCAGCATTTGCACATTTTTATTTGTTTTAGAGCAAGCTGGATTTAAGCAGTTATATGACTAAAACTCTTTTAATAGTAAATCATGAGTTTGATTATTAATTATTATCACATCTTCACATTGTAAAGTCACGCTACACTTTCCGTCCAGACGAGTCCAGACAGAGGATATGTGCAGCGTCAGATGGAAGAGGGACGGCTAGTCAAGGCAAGCTCATCAGCCCAGTCGAATAGAAACTAACGTTACCGTTAGTTATCAGCCAGAAAAAAAAGACCAAGAATAACACAAAACGATCGAAAATAACGTAAATAAAAGGTGAAAACATTAAACTTGACAAATAAATACAAAAATAAATAACAAAACATTACATAAAATTACGAACATTACATAAAAACAAACAAAAACATGATGCCAGATGGAGCGGCGTGTCTCGCCAGCGTCCCCGTAACCTACTTTAAAGGGGCCAATAAAGTGAGGGGCAAGTTTGTGAGACTCCACCCGCAATGGGATATCTTTAGAGGATAGCCAGACCTTCTGTCCAGGTTGGAATTGATGTGCCAGTCTGCTATGACGGTTGGCCTGACATTGATTCCTCTTAGATGTCTGCTGCAGTGCCTGGTGGGCCTGTAGCCAGACCTTCTTGCAATATCTGATGAAATGCAGGATGGAAGGGACCAGAACATCATCCTCCTGTTCAGGAAACAGTGGCAGCTGATACCCAAACTGGCACTGAAAGGGTGACATCGCCGTCGCTGAAGACTAGAGGGTGTTATGGGTAGTGTTGTCACGATACCAAAATTATGACTTCGATACGATACCTGCCATAAAAATCACGATGCTCGATACTAAAACGATACTACGGCGAAATCCTAAGATATCTGGAGAAGAAAGGACTCATACCTCCTCCAAGTGTATTGAGTCATTTGTGTTAAATTTGGTGCACTTTTGTAGTGTGTAGGTCAATTCTGGGTTCTAAACTTCTAAACTTCCTACATAATTATTATTTTTTTATAGTCAGTAAAATAGTAGGCCTACTTTGTGTGATTAAGTCCTTTATTGTTTGTTATAGTTCATTTGACAAATGACAAACTATGAACTCAGTAAATTCCTGATGATTCATTTGATATTAATGAATGAAGTAATACATAAATCATGAATTAATTCATGTACCCTTACCGTAAAGTGTAACTTACTCTGAGACTACATACATTACCAACCTAATTCGCTTCAATTGTGTAAAATGTAATGTAAATCAGGTTTTATGGCCAAGTATACTTTGGTATACAAGGAATTTGGTCTCTGCATGTATCCCATCCGTGAATTAGTGAACACACAGGTCACACATTGAAGCACACATTAACCTGGAGCAGTGAGTAAAATAGTAGGCCTACTTTGTGTGATTAAGTCCTTTATTGTTTGTTATAGTTCATTTACATTGTGTTGTGTTTTCGCAATAAAGTAGCTTTAAATAGCCAAACTAGGCTAGATCAAGGTCAGTGTTAAAATTACTGCATGCAAATCACTGAATGCTATGCAGAGGGGCCATCTGATGTACAGTATTGATGGGTTTCATCAGGTCCCTTTCCACAGGTGTATTAATCAAGCACCATGCAGTCTGCATTGATAATCAAGGTGCTTCATTTTATACACCTGTGGAAAGGGACTTGATGAAACTCATGAAGGCTACCCTAGGCCTTCCCGTGTTCATGGGATTTCTTTGACAGTTGCAAAGGGGAAAATGTGAGGATAGTCTTCTTTGCGCCCAGTGTACAAGTACGACGTTCCAACCACTCAGGTCTTCGTCAGATAAGCCTACACCATTACCTGTTGCAATATATCTGTGTGCATTCCTACATCACGTCTATTTCTTTGCTACCACGTAGGCTACTGTAACAATAAGCCGCTATTATTAGGACTCAACACGCTTTGGTGGTATTATGCTGTGGGCTTTAATTAGCGCATTTCGGGTAGCCTATCCTACATCTGGGCAATAATTATGACCGCCGCTAGCGAAGCTAGCGAAGCGGTCATATAGGGATTGTCAAAGTTTTTTTTTTTTTTTCCCATCATCTACTTCCTGAAATTTTGGTCAACGATACCCGGGGCACCGAAACACCGGGGCACATGAAATTTGGTGGGTATGTAGCCCCACTAGACTTTTACGGAAAAATTTCGTTTGGTCCCCGGGGGCCACTCCTCCTCCGCGCTGGGCCCCCCGAAACCCAAAAAATGCAGTTTTTCCTAAATAACTACCTGAACCGTGGCACCGAGGATGAAGAAATTTTTATGCTATGTTGGTCTCAAGGGCCCACATCAACCTAGCCCATAATCACTCATTTGTGATTTGCACCCCCCCGGTAAAAAATGAAAATGCAATATCATTCTGCTTTTATCGCCCCTCTCTTCAGTAAAGACGTTCAGAACTGCACCAAATTTTATGTGTATGATTAACCTGAGATTCTCTGGGGGTAAGCCAAGTTTTGTAGAATTTCATCCATGGGGGGGTCTAAAAAATTAAGTTATGTGTACATTTAGTGACTGTACACTCATTGGCCTGTAGATGGTGGTGCACACATATACACATGCACACACACACACAGGCACCCACATACTATCGGTATTAGAACGGCCGATACATAATTACAAATTCAGTAGGATTAAAAGAAAGCCAAAATAAATATTCATCATCATCATCATGGCTGCATTTCCAGTATTGGCAATAAGTAGTCGTTTGTCCACTAGATGGCGCATCGTTGCAGTGAGACGTAATTTTGTTGGAAGTTAATCTAAAGTGGGTTTTCAAAGACACTACGCTTCCTACAAGGACAAGACTGTAGGCTACAGTAGTTTACCGCAGAGAACGTCTAAGGGTAGGATGATTTCTGCATGACATGTAATTCCCATTTCCTCTTGAAGCCGAAATAAATCTGAGAATGTTTATCGGACATGCTTGTTTTTTACTGCAGGTAGGCTACGTTAATCCTATCAATAGCAGAACGTAGGTAAAATAATGTTACCGTTAGCATGGTTGAGTGATGGAGGCCAATTTGATTATTGATGTATTTGCGTGGATATCTCAATCGCAAAATTAAACAATATTTCTATCGGGCGCCTACCATGGACTAGGCTGGGTGAAAATCAAAAGATTGCGTCAAAAGATTGAGCTTAAACATGGACCTCATGGTTGCAAAATGCAAGGGAACATGAATCAGCATATTATTTGCACAAACAATAACGGACAGTAGCTCTTCAACTTTGCCCGTTAAAATGTGTATGAACAGTCTCGCAACGCATTTCATGAAGGCCCTTTTGTATGTCAGTTATTTGCACCACTGGGTAAAACGGCATTTTGTTTTAGACTACTGGTATTTAATTTGTGCATTGACAATGCAGCTGAATATCATTTGAACTAGATGACTAAACTTATGCATATGTAGAAGAAGAAACATTCACATCACAAAAATCCATGACATGACCTCTTCTTGATAGCTGTTGAAAACTGCATGGAACTGACAGTGATTGTTTTGTTTAATAATAAATAAATAAATACATTATGCTGCTACCTTCTGCTTTTCCCAAATACAATGTAGCCTACAGGTGTACCTTTCATCAGTCCAGTTGCAATGGATGGACTGTGATGAACTGCCCTACTTGTGATTGTTTAGAGATTTTAAAGGTTTTATAACAATGTTACAGATTTTTTGGCCCAGAAACAAATCTATTCACCTTTGCAGCGCCAGTAGGCTACTTTGTGTGCGGAATGTGTGCAAACACACATTCCAAACAAGCATACACAAAAGTTTCAAGAGTGGGGGATGGAGTAGAAGATGGAGACAAATTCATTAATATGATTTATTTTCGCGGAATGGATGTGCAGGACTGAGCGGCGGTCATATTTTGTACCGCTACGCGGTACATCTAGTTATTGAACAAATTGCAGTCTACATGCCATGACAAATATTACCAGTAGGCTACTGACCGAACATGAAATAGATCGTTTACAAGTTATGGTAATGTTATTCTGGCGTGAACATTGCGCTTTCATCACGTTAGCACCCTATGATTACAGCTCGTTATGTCTCGTCAAAAAGATTACAGCTCGTTATGTCTCGTCAAAATTCATGGATGAAGGAAGGTTCGCTTTATCCCAGATAACCATACTCGTTTCACTTAGGCTAGACTAAAACATAAGAGAAGAACTTGGCACTAACCATGTAGTCGTGTTTTCTATAGCATAATCGTTAACCTGTCGTTCTTTGAACTCTTTAAAAATGTTGGGATATGTCTGCGAGGTGTTTAGCCAAGTTCCATGCGTAGCCTACTGCTTTTAAATGACTTTGTGTACCTGATGGCTTGCCTTCACTATTCGCGATGTATCCGAAATAGTTGCAGATTTCACTGCATCTTTTGTTTTATCCACAAGGCCTAGAACTGTCGGCAAAGAACTATGTTGACGTTGGCTGCCCACTCACTCACTCAGAGCTGCCTGCTTAGACACGCCCACTTGACTAGATGCGTGCAAGGAGCAGTGAGAGCAGCAGTTCCCACAGACACAGAACGTTATTATTTTAATAAAGTATCGATTCTAAAAACGTCTGAAATCGTATCGTTTTTTGCGTGAAGGCATCGCGATACCTTTTTAGTATCGATACACCGTGCAACACTAGTTATGGGCATACTGAAAGCTTGCAAAAGCTTGCAAAAGGCTCACCACACCTGGGGCCCTGGGGCCCTCTGTCTGAGACAGTGTCCTAGGGGAAGCCAAAAACTCAAACATGGACAAGCACAAGTTTAGCAGTTTCAAGTGCTGTAAGCAGCTTGGGCAAAGGTATAACACAGCAAGACTTAGAAAATCTATCCACAGTAACAAGTATAACTGTGTTATCTATAGAAACTGGCAGCCCGATGACAAAATCCTTTGAGAAGTGGGACCAGGGACGATGAGGAATCAGAAGTGGGTGCAGAAGACCTTGTGGACGCTGTTGCTGGTTCTTACTCTGGACACACACGGAACAGCTAGCCACAAATGTCTTGGCATCCTTCAACATCTCAGGCCATAAAAATCGCCTCTGGAGGAATTCATAAGTTCTCTGGGATCCAGGGTGAGCAGTGAGATGAGACCATACAGTCTGGGGTACAAAAAGACATCCTCTGGGGCCAGTTCCAGGGTCTGGATGCTTCTGAAGGGCCTTCTTTATGGTATTCTCAATTCCCCAGCGGATGGGTGCCACAATTTAGCCTGATCCTACCAGACTCGTACGTACATTTCATTTGTACAGAGGGTCTGACCACTTTCCATTGCCAAGCGTTAACTTCCTTGAAGGCGTGTACTCTGTTGAAGTTAAGAACTATTGGATCTGCCCAGAGCCACTCTGGATCTGCCATAACCAACCGCTAACGTTTGGTTGTAACATACGTCATGCTCAAACTAGCGCCACGATCGCGACGTTGCCATTCTCAGCCACTCCCTCTGTTCGCTGATTGGACAGGTAAAATTTGGCCTGAGAAAACCCGCAAATATGCAAAAACTCAGATGACGTAATAAAGGAAAATGATAATTGAGCGGAAGTACATAGGAGGGCAGAGCCAGGCTAACCACAACTTGCACAGTGAGGATGATAGGTCTCAAACGGCAGTGGGAGATGGCGATCTGCAGGTACCAACCTACGGACACCAACATTCCAACACTGGCAGTTGTTTTTTTTTCTGTAGTTTTTTTTAAGTTACTTTGCCTTGTTTTGTTTACTTCAAAGTAAAGCTATTTTCAATTTCTTCAGGTTCAGGATATGTGTCGTAAAAGGTTAAAATAAACCCCATTTCGGGCTGCTATTAGTATAATAAAAGAGTTGTCAAATGAGCTTTTTTACTGCTTTTGTCCATAGATTGTCAAGATGTTGTACAATATAACAAATAACAATTTCCCTGGGTCAGAATTGAAAGAAAAACTTGAATTAAAGGCATATGTATATACATGCATGTTCTAACATGTTTTGCATCCTTATTTATACCTATAGGGCCCCATTGTAAAAATTCCGCTGAAAAATTCTAGTGGTGCAGGATGTCTGTTATGGGCTAGTGACTAGAGAGTTTACAGAAATGTCAAACAATTAATTTCCATGAGATGACAAAGGTTTCTAGTACTTGTAAATTGTACTCAGTGATACCTGTTGACTTACTTTTCAAAATTACATGCATTTATAGGGATCTGGTATGTTGTTTTTCAACATTTATTTCATTTCCGCCTATATTCTAGTCATGTTTATGGGTATGTATTTTAGAAATGGTCACATTAATTGGTTATTTTACTATTTCATGACATTTACCAACTTACTGTGGACACATAGTCCACATTTGGTGAGTTTCTGATTTTTATTTACAAAGATACATGTGATAAAGTGTTCACTGTCCCTTTTGTAAAATCCGGAATTTTCACAATTTCAAAAAATAAAATTTCACAATAAAAAAAACATGTTGTGCAGTAAAATATTTTTATACAACAATCCGTTTCATGAAAGACATATGAGATATGAAAAAATATGGTTTTGCTTTGTTCTTCCTTGGGTGGAGGTATTTCAAAAACTAAGGCTTTGTTTCCTGTACTAATAGTTAGTTAATTGCTAGATTGTAAGGGTTGATTGCTTTCATCTGCAGGTCACGTCATAATGCTAAAAGTTGCCGCCACGGTGGTCACGGTGGAATTTATTGCTCTTTTATCGTAAATATCTCAAAAAGTATAAAGTTCACAAATATGAAAAATACATTGTACAATTGTCCGTTACAAGATCTTTGTAGGAGTCTTTGAATGAAGGTCAGACAGTTCAGCGGTTTCAGTTGCATTAAATGTTGAATTTGGTCGGAAGAAGAAGAAGAAGAAGAACAGTGATAATAGTCCATTGCATTTACATGCAATGCAATTAGGTTTGTCACCAGAAGTTCACTGGAAGTTTGCCATTATTGGCTAAGTGTGATGGCAAATCACTGGCAAACACATTTGTCACTAGTGGCAAACTTGTCATTGTTGCCAGAATTTTGCTGGAAGTTTGCCTCTAGCGGCCAACACTGGCAAACTTCTGGCAATATTTTCTAGTGAACTCATTTGTGTGTGGAAGGCCAAATAATGCCCATTTCCACTTGGGTTTACTAGTTTTGCCATCCGGACCTGTCGTTCACTGAGGTGGATGTAAAGCAGAGGCCATTTCAGGGGAACAGTAGGCGAAGTTCTCTTGAGGAGAACATGACAACAACACTGAAACCGCCAAGTGAAGCCTTTCTCAGCATGGGAGCGGCCTGTGTTTAAGAGATTAGAAAGCTGAGAACTAGGACATGAACTTTGGCACCATTCCATCTATAAGTACAGTATTTTACTGCTCCTTAAGCTGCAGCGTGCTGTGGGGTTTTGGCAATATTCCTGTCAGGTGGAGGACCTGTGGAAGAACACTGGCCCTCCCTCACAGCAAAACATGTCTTAACAAAACAAAATATTGTTGAAAGCGGTAATTTAGAGTAAATTTAGATTGACAAAGATTTAGTGTTTTGCCAGGTTTCAGGCTTACCCATTCAGATTGTATGTCAAATGATAAGCAAAACTTTGAAAAACTTGTAGTGCAACTAATTAATTCAGAAAGTCATTCAGATGCAACTCAAATAAATTAAAAACCAATGAAGATTGATCATCATTAATTATTAATCATCATTAATAATATTATTATTATTGTATAATGACAATAGAAATGACATAGAACCAAGTAAAACAGAATTGCTGTGAAATCTTTTTTACAGGCGCAGTTTTCAACCCCAAAGAGCTGCTGTGTAATGCGGTGTCGAATGTCATCTGCTCCATTGTGTTTGGCCACCGGTTCGAGTACAAAGATCCTCAGTTCCTGCTGCTCTATGACACAGTCAACTCCTACTTTGACGTGCTCAGCAGTCCTTTGGGCTCGGTATGTGTTATTTACTTTTCATAGAATGTTTTTTTTTAAGACAAGTAGAGAAAACAAGAGCTCTACAGCACTGACTGGTATCACAAGTGAAGACAATAACAAGGAAACATTCCCACATTTTACTGCATACAATGAGTAGATTAGAGTAGCCTAGTAGTAATTATCATTTTCTGTTGACCAAAGATATATACAGGTAACTGAATTATACAGTGCTATAAAAAGTATTCACCCCCCTTGGATATTTCCCCTTTTACTGCTTTTATAAATTGAATTTTGATCAATTCAATTTGGCCTTTTTTTTTACAATAATTCACAAAAATCGCCTCTTCAATGTCAAAGTGAAAGCAGATTTCTACAGAGTAATGGTAATTCATTAAAAATATATCATTCAAAATAAGTGTTGCATAAATATTCACCCCCTTCAAGTCAGCATTTACCGTAGTAATTGGCGGCAATTAAAACATGGGGTCTGCGTGGATAGGTCTCAGTTAGGCTTGCACATCTGGATACTGCAATTAAAGCATGGGGTCTGCGTGGATAGGTCTCAGTTAGGCTTGCAAATCTGGATACTGCAATTAAAGCATGGGGTCTGCGTGGATAGGTCTCAGTTAGGCTTGCACATCTGGATACTGCAATTAAAACATGGGGTCTGCGTGGATAGGTCTCAGTTAGGCTTGCACATCTGGATACTGCAATTAAAACATGGGGACTGCGTGGATAGGTCTCAGTTAGGCTTGCACACATCTGGATACTGCAATTTTACTCCATATTTCTCAAGCTCCATCAGGCTGGGATTGAGTGTGAACAGCCCTTTTCAAGTCCAGCAACAGATTTTCTATAGGATTGAGGTCTGGGCTTTGACTCGGCCACTCCAGAACATGCATGTTCTGAATGTGAATATTTATGCAATCACTTATTTCGCATTATATATCGGACAAGTGTATCTAAATTAGCTTAAACCAAAAATTACATTTTATCGTGACTCGAAGAGCTATAAACAATCTTGTAAGGCTGCGTGTACAAATCCGTTTGGAGCTCCAGTGGAATTTTGGAATTCGATGAATATTCTCGGGCTAACCGTTGATGTGCCGTGAGAAAGGTTGGGAATAGGCACCCATCAGCCCAGCACTAAACTCCGAGCGTGGTCAACAAAATCAGATATTTCAGGCACTAAAAGCCCCGATAAGAACCAAACTAGATTTTGTTCAAATCTACATACCTATGGCTACTGAAAAATGTAAGGTTCATTTATCAAATGTTATTTTGAAGTATTAAAAAACATTGTTGTTTTAGAATTTTCGAACGAAATGGTTGTTAATTAGCACGTTTACAATATGTGTTTTTATTAGTTAACATTACTTTGTAGAAATCTGCTTTAACTTTGATATTAAAGATGGGAGTTTTGTAAGTTAATGTAAAAAGGGCCAAACTAAATTGATCAATATTCCATTTATAAAAGCAGTAAAAGGGGAAATATAAAAATACTTTTTATAGGCACTGTATCACTGTATCTGCCTCCCATTCTTCAGTAATACAGAAAATACCTGGACATTGATATTTTAAAAAAGATTAGCTAGTCACTTTCTAGTTTGTGATATTAAAAGATTAGGTTGTCAAAAGTATATTTCCCATAATTTATATGCAATTATTTCAAGTATTTTTATCACATGGAAATATAGCAATACAGAAATAGTGGGACAATAATGTAGTATTTCACTACTTCTGAAGTTTCTACAGAGATTATTATAGCTCAGTGTTAAATGTTATATGATCTCTTCCAGCTCTACAACATCTTTCCTAAAATTGTTGAGTGGATTCCTGGAAAGCACAAGGATATGTTTGCATTGCTGCAGAAGTCACATGATTATGTGAAGAACCAGGCCGAGATACGACTGAAGCACTTGGATGCCAACTCCACCCCACATGACTACATTGAGGCCTTCATGATTAAAACGATCCAGGTTAAGTGTTGTCCAGGGATAACGGAACATTTTTCTTAACCAAAAAATTTCTTTCATGAGTGGCATGGGTGAAAAATTTATTGCTTCCTGGTGATTGTTTAAGCAATAATGAAATCAGTTAATGCTAGTTGTTTTCAAAGTAGAATTTATCATTACCCAATTAAGGTATCCTTTTGCAGCAAAGCTTGAATGTTTTCATTTGTGAGTTGCCATTGAAAAAAGTGTCCTCTGCATGAATGCATAAGTGTAAAGGAAGACAGATTGAAAGTGTAAAGAAAGAGGCAAGGTGTTACTCCATAATTAGATGGACTGAGATTATAACTGGATGTACTTGAACTTGTGGTTGGAGAATCTCTCCACTAGAGGGCCTCACTTGCCAACCTGACAGACACCCATAGCTCAGTGATATGAGACCGCATGTGCTGTGCATTTCAGGAGAAGGACATGCCGAATAGTGAGTTCCATTATGACAACCTGCTGGGCAGTGTGTGGAACCTGTTTTCAGCTGGAACTGAGACGACCTCCTCCACCCTGAGACAAATGATACTGATGATGATCAAGCACCCACACATTCAAGGTCTGAACAAAAAAATGAAAACACACAAAGTTGTGTTTCAATTACACACATTCATATTGTGTTTTATATTAATATAGTGTTTCATATTCATACATTCATATTGTGTTTTATATTCATATTGTGTTTCATATTTCTGAAATGTGAGAGATGCAGGGTACTCAATGTTAATCCTGATTCTGATTTACACCATGTCATTGATCTGTTATTTCTGCCTAAATTGTGCACTGTATAAATTCTGTTCATGGGCTCATGTAATATAGCTGGAGAAATAAGCATGAAATTCTTTAGGTTATAGTCAAATGTGTTAGCTACTGACCTATACAGTCAAAGTCAGAGTCAAATTTATTTACATGTATATAGCACAATTTTCATACATAATTGTTAATAAGTGTGCTTTACACTATATTACACTATATCATTAACCGTTTAATTGTACAGTGTCCTTGGGTGACTTGAATGGCGCTGTGTATGTAATATTATTATTATTACATTGCTAAAGTAATCATTTAAACTAATAGCTTGTTTTCCAATGGTTATTCCAGCACACCACACAGGCCAAAAAGAAATTGATGAGGAGTAGCTGGCAGGGCATTCCTTAGGTTTAATAAATATTAACATGTTTGTCATTTTCTTAGCACGTGTCCAAAAAGAGATCGATGAGGTGGTTGGACAGGACAGAAGTCCATCCATGGACGACCGGTCTAAGATGCCGTACACGGACGCCGTTATTCATGAGGTCCAGCGCTACATGGACTTGGCCCCGACCTCTGTGCCTCACAAGGTCACTGTCGACACCGAGTTCAAGAACTACCACATCCCCAAGGTAAGAGTTCATGAACTACCACATCCCCAAGGTAAGAGTTCATGAACTACCACATCCCCAAGGTGAGAGTTCAAGAACTACCACATCCCCAAGATGAGAGTTTATGAAGTACCACATCCCCAAGGTGAGAGTTCAAGAACTACCACATCCCC
The DNA here is from genome assembly GCF_046254945.1 of Alosa pseudoharengus. Lineage (NCBI taxonomy): Eukaryota > Metazoa > Chordata > Actinopteri > Clupeiformes > Clupeidae > Alosa > Alosa pseudoharengus. The sequence continues at coordinate 32,838,049 of NW_027468598.1, forward strand.
AAGGTGAGAGTTCATGAACTACCACATCCCCAAGGTGAGAGTTCATGAACTACCACATCCCCAAAATGAGAGTTCATTAACTACTGCATCCTCAAGGTGAGAGTTCATGAACTACTGCATCCTCAGAGAGTTCAGGCTGAGAAAAGGTCGCCTTCGTATACAGGACCCCAAACTACAGAGACAGCCATGTGTTGTGTCTTACTGTGAAATAAATTGTGTAATGTAGTATAATGTAAAGGGCTCTAATTAGTTTGACACAAAATTTGCCATGTGTTAATAACGTAGGCTACCAGCAGGAATTTGCAATTCGCAAGACTCCTTCACACAGAAGTTCCAACAGACATGCTTTATTACAGGGGTCGGCAAATAGTGGCCCGCGGGCCAATTTTGGCCCGCCATTGATTCTATCTGGCCCGCGAGATGACGTTAATTTGCTGTTGAATTAATTTTTTTTTTAACCCCATGTTTTTAAAAAGAAAAAAAGGCCTACAGCAATCCCATCAATTTCAAAACATTTATTGAGGTATAGATGATAGTCCTACTAAAGTGACAAAACAGGTGGAACATCCTTGCAGTTATCCATGACGCACAGGTCGGAACGGTATTGGCACGCGAGTGCGCGTAATCTTGTGCAAAAAAAAAACAACAGTGTCCTGTCTCCCTCTTCCAGTGGGCAAGGTCAAAAATAGCCTATGTTTCGTTAAATTAATAGGCTTGGCATTAAGAAATGCAGGCAGGCTCAACACATACCTCTGCTTCCATTCTTCTTTGTAGGTCCTGCATTCTGAATCAATTTTTCTTTTCAAGGCTTTTGACAACGACATTTTGCATCGATAACTAGCATATAGCAATGTTCAGCTAATCATTTACACGTCATCCAAAAGAATAATATTTGTAGCCTACACATTAGTTACGGCAAGTTGCTAGGCAAGTCGCCTGTTTCATGAGAGACGACAGGAGATGCAGCAGGCGGCATAAAAACAGCGCACATAAGCAAATAAACGTTTTTAATGGAATTAAATTAAATGCATTTTAAAAGTTAGATGATGTTTATTTTAATATAATATAATAATTAATAATTTAAATAGTAGGCCTATAACCCCCCCCCCCCCCCCCATTACAAAAGCTATGGCCCGCGATGCCATTGTCTGAAAAAAAATTGGCCCGGGTCCAAACGTAATTGCCGACCCCTGCTTTATTAAGAAACTACAAACTTTACAAATTTACAAACTTACTAACAGACAAGATGAACAGAGAGACGAACCAACGAATGACAGAGGAACAGGGGGGTAGAAATACACTGACTAATTAACAGAAAGACAGAGGACTGGACGAAAACCAACAAGACAATAATGGAGAACAGGTGGGAGCAGAAAATGGAGGGAAAACTAACAGGACAGGAAGTACAGACCAAAGTACAGACAAAGACAGGTGACAGAAAGATAAACACAAAGCACATGGGGAACAAGGAAACCCGGACACAAACACAAACTAATACAGAGAATGGCCACTAGGGTGGCACAAACACATTTAGTCCAGGCCAGATCCTGACACTTATCACACAAACTAATGCTAATTTAATTACTGAGCAAAATAATTTAGCTAATTTATACCACACAACACACACAAACATGACTGGGCCAGCGCACAGACGCAGATGAACATGAATTCCTCTACAGTCCAACCAGTAGATGAGCCAGTATTGGTATAACTGCCTGTTCTCACTGTGTGCAGTGCGTGCTGCAGATTCAAAATAATGTTATATGAGGGAAAAATACATGTTCCCCCTTTGTTCTCCTCCTGCAGGATACTATGGTTCTCCCTCTGCTTTCCTCGGTTCTCTCTGACCCCAAACTGTGGAAGAACCCAGGACACTTTGACCCCGAAAACTTCCTGGATGAGGAGGGGCGATTTAAGAAGAATGATGCCTTCTTGGCTTTTGGATTAGGTAGGCCTACTGCATGTCAATAGATACATTGAATATTAAAAACAGATACAAGAAATTAACCTAAAATGAATAAAATGAGGTAAGGTAGAGGTTTAACTGTCTAATTCATAAAAACATGACCATAGCCAGATATTCCAGTAAACCCATTGATCCCTGTGTCGGTGTCTTGCCTGTCAGGGAAGCGTAACTGCCTGGGAGAGGGTCTGGCGCGGATGGAGCTCTTCCTCTTCACATCCTCTCTTCTCCAGCGCTTCACCTTCGTGGGCACCAAGCCCCCAGAGGAGATCGACACCACCCCCAGCTGCTGTAGCTTTGGCCGGCTGCCTCGCGTCTACGACTGCTACACCAAACTCCGGGTGTAGATGAGAAATGCCCTGCACTGTGAAAACAGCTAGACTGCAGGTCATGTTTAGGCTGTTTCAAAACAGTGTGAGAATATCAAAGAATTATACATATTGGAATGATTCTATTTTAGTTTAGGTTGAGAGTATACAATGTCACAAGTTACATTTTCTTTGAAGCATGAATGAGAAGAGTGCTAAAATAACCCACATTGCTCCTTATCTATAGGGGGTTGCAATGCATTGCTCCTTATCTAATTGCTCCTTATCTATAGGGGGTTGCAATGCATTGCTCCTTATCTATAGGGGGTTGCAATGCATTGCTCCTTATCTATAGGGGGTTGCAATGCATTGCTCACATGCAATATTAGCTATTGCCATTCCTGGACCACGGCCAACTACCGAGCCAAATATGATTATTCTACGTACATTAAACGCTCAATATCAAGCATTTCATTGGGTGTCCCAGTGACCTGAGTTGTGATGCTTTTATACCGCACTGGCATCCCATAATACATACTGGTAGAACGAAAATGTAGAAACTGACAGAATTACAGTTCCCATTAAATACACCCCAAGTACAAAAATAAATGAAGTGGACACACAGAATTGTTGACGTGCTGGCAACTAATTGTGTTTTCAGTACAGCTGAATTCTTGCCAGAGCTCACCTGGAGATGAGGCAAATATTGTGTGCCATTTCATTGCCCACTAACCTAGCAGTTGTTTATGCACTTTAAAAATGGCAATTTCCTTACTCATGCAGACATGCATTTGTGATAATACTGTTCTGCTTAGTACTTCCAGTGTCACATTACTATATAGTCATGAGAGATAAGATAAAAAAGTGCCTTTCAATGTAGAAATGTACTGACTTTGTATGTCAGTAAATGCTTGTTTTTTTCCCCTTAGATTTGTATTATCTTCATCTGATCATTGAAAATTGTTTGTATTGGTGAACAATATTGCTTTTGTGTTAAATAAGATATGAACAATAACAAATACTAAAATATTGGGGTCCATGCAGATTCTACTATAATTGTATGGATTGTACCTTGAAAGACTGTAAGGGTCCTGTCGTGTTTTGTTTTCCCTGTTTAGTGTTTTCCTTCATGTCTGCTCCTCTTGTGTCTTCCGGTTTGCTTTCTTCCTCTTGTGTCTTCCGGTTTGCTTACTTCCTGTGTCCTGTGCCATGTGATCCTTTGTTTGTTTTGCCATGTGTTTAGTTTTGCCTGTTCCCCATGTGTTTTGTGTTTACCTGCCTGTCACCTGTCTTTGTCTCCGCCCCATCTCCTACTTTTGGTCTGTGCTTCCTGTCTTCTGTTCCCCGTAATAGACCTCTGAAGTTCGCCTACAAAAAAGCAGCCATCTTTGACATCCGGTATCTGGCGATTTTCCCTATGGGAAAATAACATGGGGATTTTGAATTATTTCACCTTTTTAACTCTCGCAGGGATGAAAAAGTCTGAAATGCAGACGTTTTCCTGAACACACTTTTGTCCTCTGCCTTCGAGTGGATACTGTGATCCCCGGTACGTGAAGGCGGAACACTTAGATTTTTGCTACCCCAGAGCTAACTTACAATGCAACTTGCCATAGGTAGTTAGCTTCAATTAACAACCGGATCTCCTTATATGGGCAAAGATGGCCATTTTGTTTCTTTTTTGTAGGCGAACTTCAGAGGTCTATTGTCTTGTTGGTCTCATCCAGTCCTCTGTCTTTCTGTTAATAAGTCTGTTAGTTTAATTATGGTTTCCATCTGTCTCTTGTTTTACCTTGATCATTGTCCACCTGTGCCCTGTTACCCCTGTGTATGTAAACCCTCTGTCTCCTCTCAGTCTTTTTCAGTTATTAGTCAATGTGGGTTGTGTTACACATGGTTTGTTGAGTTTGTAATAAAGATTCTTGCAATTCTAAGATTACCTTGCCTTGCCGTACTTTGCCCTGCGTTTGGGTCAAGCTCTCCCCTTGGAACCGTGACAAAAGACATTTGACAACAGGGCTCAAAGAGTGGTGCAAGATGTACCCTGACTAGAACACAGTTCTAAAATGAATAGCAGTTTAGCTGAACTGTGACAAAACTGTTACCCAATTTGAATTTGTGAACAGGTCTGTCTAGGTTCATCTAGGCTACTATTTTCTATGCATGATTTTTCAAATTGAGACAGGCAACAGGAGGTCCTAGCCTTAGAGAGAAATGTGGGAATTGCGACAAGACCCAATCAACCAAGGGAATCCTTGACCCAAGGACATTGGGATAGAGACTTTCTAATGAGGAGACGCAGCACTCAAAAAATCCTCCATAGAAATGCATTGGGTGCATTCCAATATGGCTGTTGTCTACACATATCCCACCCCCTCCTCGGCAAAACGTTGACATGTGAATACATTGAGAGATTTAAAATTCAAAGATTCAGACAATAAACAGCCTGCAAGAACCTGCCAGTTTTACATATATACAAAAATCATCCATTGTGACACACAAGAGATATTAGTCTCTATGTTGGGTTGTTTTGACACACAAGGGATATTAGCTAGTCTCTATGTTGGGTTGTTTTGACACACAAGGGATATTAGCTAGTCTCTATGTTGGGTTGTTTTGACAGCCTGAAATGATCGAAGCGTGTGATAGGTCTGTACTTGTGAGTTGTGACTGTACAGTATACACTGTATGTACACACTGTTTATTTCTTATGTTATTTTGTATCTCTTGCATATACATCCTCAATATTTAGATTCAGGATTGAACAGAGGACTTTCTGTGCACCTCTCTGCAGCCTCCCATCTTTGACTCTTTGTCTACAGATACTACATCTTCCCATTGTTACTAATAACTGCATCAAGTACTCAGAAACTATCCTGTTAGCATAACATTTGGACAGGTGCAAGGCAGGGTCCTCCTGATTAACGACCCTTCAGGAGGATCATCAGCCCTTGTGACCTACACATCTATTCAATCAGGGTTGGAACTACGTAGAGGTCACACACCGCTTTGTTTGTGACATACTCAAGCTCAAGCAACTCAAGGTTGTTTCTCTGATTAGTCAGAGATACGGGGGAATCCTTATGGTGAAGCCTGTCTCTTTCCCTTGATGATCATTGAAAGAATAAAGCCTGTTTCTTGAGTGCCATCATCCTGACTGTGTCTCCAGATATCTGTCGTAGTAGGAAAATTACCATCACTTTGAATGTCATTCATTTTGAATACTTAACTTTACCCCAGTCATGGACCAATGAATATCGCAGCCTAACTATGTTAACCATTACCTAATAAATCAGCATTCACTCACCTGTCCTGGTATAAGGGGAAAACATCAGAAAGTAGCTTATTTGTTTTTACTCCCAGCTTTGACCCATACAGACGTCAAGATGGAAATACTAGCCTTTCTCCAGGCAAACATTATCTGTATAGTTTTGGGCATAGTGGTGTGTATATTGGTATGGATGAACAGAGGGAAGCAAAGGAGCTTTGGAAGATTACCCCCGGGGCCTCGTCCGGTACCACTTATAGGAAACCTACTGCAAATAGACCTGAAGGAGCCATACAAGTCTTATCAGGAGGTATGTTCACATTACATACATGCAGAGGCTATCTAATGTGTTTGTTCTACGTTTTTTCATTTAATTTCCTTTCATTCATATAATGTGTACATTTCCAAGTTTCCTTTCTTTGATGAGTGCACACACACACACACACTCTTATCTGGTTATTCATTTAAGGTTAATTTGACAGATATTTGCACATTAACATAAAATGTCACATTTTCATAGTTCAATTAATATGCCAGATTAATGCCAGAATTATCCAAAATGGTTATTTTGCATCTTGTCCATGGGCCAATGTTAAAAGGTCAGTTGTATGAAGGTGTTTAAGGTCTTACTTGGTCATTTCAACACATCAGCTCTAACTGTTCTTCCGCCAATAGATATTTCTCCACCAAAATAAAAACTTAATCTTTGTGCTAGTCATTGTCCAACGTCTGGAGTGTCTTCCACCATACTAATCGTGTATTTATTCAGCATCTATGTGAGAAGTATGGGTCAATGTGAAGAGTGCCACAAATCAACATCATGGTATTCTCCAGGGATTTATTTTGATGAGTATAGCGGAAAACAACCAGACACCTCTACAACTAGAACATTCAAATAAACCTGATGGCTGCAAGGATATATTTACACCATTTCCAGTCAATTAAATTATTTACAGATAATTTGTTGTTGATTCAGAGATAGGCTGTCCATACTCTTCAAGTGTAAAGTTCAAACTCCAACGCCACAAACTCACCTGACTCCCATCACCCCGGCAAAATGGTAATGTTAAAATATTATTTGCACATTTTGGTTCCATGTTACATTTCCCGTCTCGGTCCGCTGGATCTGATGATGTTTTAAAGGGGTGGTTCAGGATTTTGGACATAGGACCTCATTTCCAAGTAAGCAAGTGTGATATTTATCAGTGGAGACTGTTTTCAACACGTTTCATCCAGTCCTTCTAATTGCAGAGTTCGCAGGTGCTAGGCTAGCGCAAGTCAACGGTATGTGCTAGCCTGCCACTAAAAACAGTCTTACCCACTCCAAAGTACACCCGAGGCAAATAAATTATAACGCCAGACTATCGATGTAAATGTCTGTTTTGATAGTGTTATTTCTAACGTTATTCTATCCTTGCATTTCAACGATCGCATTACATTTTGAGGGACTAGTTTCTTAGCAGCGGCGGAATTATACTTGCTCTGGTTAGTAGTACTGCGCCGAAAAGTAAACAGTAAAGCGCACTCCAATGGGGATACCTAGTAGTAGCCTTGGTAATATCAGTCCGCCGCTGAGATGCAAAATGACTACTACCAACTTCAGGGACCAAAGTATAACTATTGCAACGCGATGCGAGGGTAGTTGTATTTCTCACACTATTCTATCAACACAGACATTTACATCGATTGTCTGGAATTTGCCTCGGGTGTACTTTGGAGTGGGTAAGACTGTCTTTAGTGGCAGGCTAGCACATACCGTTGACTTGCGCTAGCCTAGCACCTGCGAACTCTGCAATTAGAAGGACTGGATGAAACGTGTTGAAAACGGTCTCCACTGATAAATATCACACTTGCTTACTTGGAAATGAGGTCTTAAGTCCAAAATCCTGAACCACCCCTTTAATTCATATGTCGGTCTGTTTATTACTCCTATGTTTGTGTGTGGCTATTTGGTTTTGAATCTATGATCTTCCTTAGAAAAAGAAAGGAATTATTAATTTAAAGATAGGCACAACAAAAAAAAAATCCTCCTGTTCATCGCGCCCCACCTGTCATTTCTATTCCCCAGTGGGCCCCGCCCCACACTTTGAGAACCACTGAGTTGACACAATAAATCAACCTTTCATGAGTGAAACCTTCTCCTTGCAGCTTTGTAAGAAGTATGGGCCTGTGTGTACTATCTGGCTGGCCAACAAACCAGTGGTGATCTTGTCAGGTTATCAGACCATCAAAGATGCCCTCGTCCTCCAGGGAGAGGAGTTCAATGGGAGAGCTCAATACCCTTTCCTAGTGAAGGCAACCAATGGATATGGTGTGTTGTAATTATTTATATGCACTGGTCAAAATGAATCACAATGATGTAATCTCACATTGTCATAGTTTAAGTTAAATGATGATATTAATTGATGTTATTATTGTATACACTGATGGCATACATAACAATCCGGTCTATTTGTAAAAGCTATAGGCAGAGATTCTCTGAAAAAGTTCTGGTTCTTGTTGGTTCTTGTTCTCCACAGGTGTGATGGTGAGCAGTGGTCATCGCTGGCGAGAGCTCCGTCGGTTCTCCATCATGACGCTGAAGAACTTTGGGATGGGGCGGAGGAGCGTAGAGGAGAGGGTGCAGGAGGAGGCCAGGAGTCTGGTGAAGGCCTTTGATGAGTATGAAGGTGAGGAGTCTGGTGAAGGCCTTTGATGAGTATGAAGGTGAGGAGTCTGGTGAAGGCCTTTGATGAGTATGAAGGTGAGGAGTCTGGTGAAGGCCTTTGATGAGTATGATGAAGGTGAGGAGTCTGGTGAAGGCCTTTGATGAGTATGATGAAGGTGAGGAGTCTGGTGAAGGCCTTTGATGAGTATGAAGGTGAGGAGTCTGGTGAAGGCCTTTGATGAGTATGATGAAGGTGAGGAGTCTGGTGAAGGCCTTTGATGAGTATGATGAAGGTGAGGAGTGTGGTGAAGGCCTTTGATGAGTATGATGAAGGTGAGGAGTCTGGTGAAGGCCTTTGATGAGTATGAAGGTGAGGAGTCTGGTGAAGGCCTAATGCTAATCATATCTGTTTTATTTGTAACAATACAACAAATAATGATGTGGTCATAAAATAAATCCTCTTGAACAGGTGGACTCTTCAATCCCAGAGAGCTGCTGTGTAATGCGGTGGCCAATGTAATCTGCTCCATAGTGTTTGGGCAGCGCTTTGAATATAAAGATCCAGATTTCTTGCTGCTCTATAATGCAGTCACTGATGTCTTCATCGTCCTCAACAGTCCCATTGGCCAGGTAATACCTCCTACAGTAGATGTTTTCAGTTTTCTTATTGGCCTATTTCCTCTGTTCTGTAAACATTAATTTCTCTACTCATCACCTATTTGGTGTATTTGTTACAGCCATTTTGATGTATTTATTTACATTCATTAAATAATAATCACAGAATTAAGATGCGCAAAAGGTCCAGAAACATTCTTCTTCATAACTGTGTTGTCAAATGAGTGTAAATACTTGTGGGAAGTCTGTAAGTGATTACGAATAACATCACAGCGTCACATTTTCTGTATGATTGAACACCACACACATTTTTGATCTGCTTGAGTTTGATAACGATCTGAGGGTTGTTGATCTCTTCCAGCTCTACAACTTGTTTCCTGGAATTCTTGACCGTCTTCCTGGAAAGCACAGAGACATGTTTGCGTTGCTGCAGGACGCTCAAGCTTATGTGAAGAGGGAGGCAGACACCCGAATTAAGCATCTGGATGTCAACTCCACCCCACAGGACTATATTGAGGCCTTCATGATTAAAATGATCCAGGTAAGTGCTTTGGGGGTAAAGATAATGAATAAATGCTACTGCTGATGACACTATTCCTAATAGACAACACAGAAATATCTTTTTGGATGCTGCTTATTATCTGTGCCATGTTTTGCATTTTAATATTTTCCGAATGCAATTCTCATTGGGTTACATTTGTGGTAAGACTAATGTACCTTCTTTGTTATTATGACTCTTAATATAAAAACGATTTTGAGATACTTTTATTTTGACAATTCATTTGAATAGGAAGTTGTCAAGAGCCTAGTTACAGAAGTTAGTTTGACCTTGCCTGCAGTGGAGACAGCTGCCTTGTCTTCCATTTCTCCATGTCACACTACTCACTCCACTTGCTACAGTTTGTTTCCATGTTTGTTCAAGCAATGTCTTTTCACAATACGATTCAGTAAAAATCACAAGAAAGAATCTGCTTCTGTGGAGTTTCTGAATCCTTGTTTAGCTGCTTGGATAGCTAACTCTTAGTGAGGCGAAGACAGTGAAAAGACGGCATCACAGCAAGCATGGAGCAGCGCTGTTTCAAAGCTAAGTGGCAAACAAACTCACAACTGGCTTACATTTACTGAACTGTCTTTCAAGCACCATTTAAATGATGGAGTGCAGACCATCAGCGAGATTTGAGACACAATCATTTGCATCTCATGGTGCCCAAGCTTCAGTTAGCTCCAGATCTAGCATAGTGTTTTTGCAAGCTAAGGCAAAAGCTGAAGCAGATCAAACTAGAGCAACATTCATGAAAATGGAGGCAGAAATTAAACTGGAGCAAGCACGTCTGCAAGCTGCACTGGATTCGCTCAGAGCAGATGAAGAGCTAGAAGCAGCAAGAGCCGAAATGCAGACATTAGAAGCTGGATTAATGGAAATGGGCTATGAGATAAGGAGTCATGCCTCTAGTTCAGATCTAGAAGAATCTAAAAGGTAACTTGTTACCAAATATGTACTGGAACAAAGGAGTGTTAATACAGGCGCCACACCATATCAGACGAGGAATGCAGATGTTAGCACACCAAATCCCCACGCTGCTACAGATCTACAAGCGCCAATGAATCACACAGCTGCTGATTATGGCCCGCCTCCTCTTCTAAGAGCCCAGCGAGATAACAGTCCACTACCTCGCTCAAGCAATGGTCCTCCACCTGTACCTGCTCCGCGGCGTTCTAGCCCCAGAGTGCCTGACCATACAGATTACCAGTCTTTCAATCTCACCAGTGATCTTTCTAAATTCTTAGCTCGCAGCCGCATGGTAACGTCAGGGCTCACTTCCTTTGATGACCAGCCCATAAACTACTGGGCATGGAAGGCATCATTCAGGAGTGCAATAGCTGGCTTAGATCTGTCTGCAGCAGAAGAGCTGGATCTTCTTGTGAAGTACCTAGGCAGGGACTCAGCTGAGCAAATCAAACGAATTAAAGCTGTTAACATCCGACACCCGCCAGCTGGATTGTCATTAGCCTGGGAACGGCTCGACGAGACCTACGGCTCACCTGAGGCTATAGAGCACGCACTTTTCACCAAGGTGGAAAAGTTTCCCAAGGTTTCATCCACAGACCCACGGAAGCTGCGTGACCTAGCAGATCTACTGTCAGAGCTGGAGTATGCAAAGCTAGATGGCAGTCTACCAGGCCTGTCATACTTAGACACTGCCAGAGGCATACACCCCATAGTGAAAAAATTGCCTCACAACATACAAGAGAAGTGGATATCGTATGGCTCAAAATACAAACGCACCCATCTTGTCAGCTTTCCACCATTCTCTGTGTTTGTGAAGTTTGTTCTCACAGAGGCTAAAACACGCACAGACCCCAGTTTTAATCTCTTCGCTTCTTCGTCTACACCTGCAAATGTGAAAAAGGGCTATTCAGACCGGTCAGCTAAAACACCTGTGGCGGTCCACAAGACACAAGTCTCTTCTGCTGGAGAGTCACCCAGTGAGAATGAGAACAGTGCAGTGAACCCAGGTAAACAGTGTCCGATCCACCAAAAGCCTCATCCGCTCAAGAAGTGTCGCGGGTTCAGACTCAAGACAATGGATGAGCGTAAGCAGCTGCTTAAGAAGTACTCCATCTGTTTCCGTTGTTGCTCCTCTACTCAACACCTGGCTAAAGATTGTACTGCTGAACCGCTCCGAAATACCTACGCCAGAAGCTGCCCGCCCCCACATTCACCTGAGGTGTATTGCGGATGAAATCCCACCTTTGGATCCCGACGCCAACATCCTCCTCTTGTTAGGCCGGGACATCTTAAGGGTGCACAAAGTCAGAGATCAGATCAATGGTGTGGGCAACTCCCCATTTGCACAGAAACTGGATTTGGGGTGGGTAATTGTCGGAAACGTTTGTCTTGGATCCACACACAGACCTCTCGAGGTGAATAGCTTCAAGACCATGGTGTTGAAAAATGGTCGCACAAGCTATTTTCAGCCGTGCAGTGGTCAAATCAAGGTGAAAGAAACCTACGCAGCAAAGCCCTACAGTCGTCATCAGCCCGCGCTTACCCGAGCATGCAGCTTGATGACACCTCTCAATAGTGAGAGCCTAGGACAAGGTATCTTCGATCGCACCTCAGACGATCACAAACTCGGACCTTCAGTTAAGGACATGGAGTTCCTGCGAATCATGGATGAGGAGTTCCATCAAGATGACCCCAACAACTGGGTTGGTCCCCTACCTTTCCAGTCGCCAAGATGACGGCTACCTAACAACAGAGAGCTCGCCTATGACCGGCTCATGTCTCTACGAAGGTCATTGGACAAAAAACCTGCCATGAAGGCGCACTTCTTGGACTTCATGGAGAACATGCTCAAGCGACAACACGCAGAGATCGCACCGCCACTCCAAGGGAACAAAGAATGCTGGTACCTACCTCTGTTCGGAGTCTACCATCCGAAAAAGCAGAACAAGATCCGTATCGTCTTCGATTCCAGTGCAGCCTATGACGGAGTGTCACTCAACGACGTCCTCATTACAGGCCCCAACCTCAACAACAGCCTAGTGGGCTTCCTCATGAGGTTCAGGAAAGAAGCGGTGGCTGTCACAGCTGACATCGAACACATGTTTCATCGTTTCGTGGTGAAGGAGGACCACAGAGACTTCCTTCGCTTTCTGTGGTACCAGAACAATGACATGGCACGTGAAGTCACTGAATATCGGATGAGAGTCCACACCTTCGGAAACAGTCCCTCACCCGCCGTCGCCATATACGGCTTACGAAGGGCTGCTGAAGAAGGGGAAGCAGAGTTTGGTCCTGCAGCACGAAGATTTGTTGAACGCGAGTTTTACGTGGATGATGGGCTGAAATCATTCAGCACTGAAGAAGAAGCAATCAGTGTCGTAAAGCAAACTCAACAAATGCTTGCAGCCTCGAACATCAGGTTACACAAGCTCACTTCCAATCGGCCTGCAGTCCTGGAAGTCTGGGATTGTCCTGGAACATCTCAATGGACACGTTCACTTTCCGAATCACCCGTGAGCAGAAACCCTTTACACGAAGGGGGGTGCTGTCGACTCTGAACAGTGTCTACGATCCGCTAGGGTTCCTTGCCCCAGTCACCATTCAGGGCAGACTGCTCTTGAGAGAGCTCACCAGCCTAGCATGCGACTGGGACTCACCTCTCCCACACCACATGGAAGCAGAGTGGATGAAATGGAGAGACTCATTGCAAGACCTAGAGGAACTTCAAATCCCACGTGTCTACACACCCATTTCTACATCTGGGGCCCAGCGAAAGGAGTTTTGCATGTTTGCTGATGCATCAGTGAAAGCTGTGGCTGCAGTGGCATACATCAGAGTCTCATCTCAAGAGGGGCATGTAGAGACTGGCTTTGTGTATGGGAAAGCGAAGTTGGCGCCTCAACCTGATTTGACGATTCCGAGGCTGGAATTCTGCGCGGCAGTGCTCGCCATAGAGATGGCATAGATGATAACTATAGAGATGGATGTGACGTTCGACAACATAGTACACTACACTGACAGCAAGGTAGTGTTAGGATACATACACAACCAAACACGGAGGTTCTACGTCTACGTGCACAACAGAGTCCAGCGCCTATGACCTTGTCGATCCTGCGGCAGACTCTAAGATATGTCCCCAGGTGATGGCAAAAATTGTGCACATCCCTGAAGATACTGTGCAGCCCGAGCGCTTTGAGCGCTTCTCCAAGTTAAGCACTCTGATCAGAGCAATAGCGCACTTGATCCACATTGCTCGCACCTTTTCTCACTCCAGTCCCACCAGCAGCTGCAGAGGTTGGCACATCTGCCAGCCCTCGGTGGAGGAGATGGAACAAGCCAAAGTGTGCATACTGAAGAGCGTTCAGAGAGAGTGCTATCAAGAAGAGATCAAGTGCATACAAGAAGGCTTGAACATTTCTTCATCAAGCAGCCTATGCAAACTGATTCTTGACTCAGATGGACTGTTGAGAGTTGGAGGCCGCATAAAGCACTCAGGCCTAGAGTTGAATGACATCAAACCCATCATTGTCCCCGACCGTCATCACCTGTCAGTGCTTCTCATACGCCACTACCATGAAGCTGTGAAACACCAGGGCAGGCATTTTACAGAAGGTGCCATCAGGTCAGCAGGCTTCTGGGTAGTTGGTGCAAAACGAAGCATTGCCAGTCTTCTGTTCAAGTGCGTGACATGTAAGAAGCTGCGGGGAAAAACAGAACACCAACAAATAGGAGACTTACCAGCTGAGCGGCTACAGGTAGCGCCACCCTTCACATATGTCGGTGTTGATGTATTCGGGCCATGGGAGGTTACTTCACGCTGTACTAGAGGAGGACACACACCAATTCCAAGAGATGGGCAGTGATGTTTTCATGCATGTGTACGCGAGCAGTGCACATTGAGTTGATCAAGACGATGACTGCCAGTAGTTTCATCAACGCTTTGAGACGTCTCTTCGCCATCCGAGGTCCTGCACGGCAGATCCGTTCCGACTGTGGGACGAACTTTGTAGGTGCCTCACGGGAATTGCAAATGTCCAACACTGATTCATCCTCAGAGAGCGTAGAGAGATACCTCAGCGACCAGATCTGTACCTGGGTGTTCAATCCGCCCCATTCATCCCATATGGGTGGAGCCTGGGAGCGGATGATCGGGATCGCCAGGCGCATCCTCAACTGTATGCTACAAGAGCAAAGAGCCCAGTTGACACATGAGGTCTTGTCTACACTTATGGCCGAGGTAGCTGCAGTGATGAATGCTCGACCACTCATCCCAGTAACGTCAGACCCAGAGTCAACTTTGATCCTCACTCCATCCATGCTCCTGACCTTGAAGACAGGGTCCACACCTCCTCCCCCCGGCAACTTTGAGGGTGGGGCCAGGTACAAAGAAGAATGGCTGACATCTTCTGGGGCAAGTGGAGGCGCGAGTACCTTCACACGTTGCAGCTCAGGGAAAAGTGGCAGGACAAGAAGCCCAGCTTGAAATGCGGAGACGTAGTTCTACTCAAAGATTCTCAATCAAAGAGAAACGAGTGGCCCATCGCTGTCATCACCAAGATTTTCCCAGGGCAAGATGGAATAGTCCGGAAGGTCGAGGTGACTACTGCAAGGGATGGAAACAAAAAGACTTTCTATCGTCCCATCACAGAAGTAGTCCTGCTTCTGTCCGAAGAACACCCCAGCAATGTAGATGGTTAAATGTGGGTTCTTACAGACCCCAGGCGGGGAGTGTCATGTTTTGCATTTTAATATTTTCCTTTCATGCAATTCTCATTGGGTTACATTTGTGGTAAGACTAATGTACCTTCTTTGTTATTATGACTCTTAATATAAAAATGATTTTGAGAGACTTTTATTTTGACAATTCATTTGAATGGGAAGTTGTCGAGAGCCTAGTTACAGAAGTTAGTTTGACCTTGCCTGCAGTGGAGACAGCTGCCTTGTCTTCCACTCCTCATTTGCTACAGTTTGTTTCCATGTTTGTTCAAGCAACGTCTTTTCACAATACGATTCAGTAAAAATCACAAGAAAGAATCTGCTTCTGTGGAGTTTCTGAATCCTTGTTTAGCTGATTGGATAGCTAACTCTTAGTGAGGCCAAGACAATCTGTGTTGATTTTTGACAATACAGGCCTACTCCTCAGCTGCTTATAAAGCCGCAATTAGAGGACATCCCCACAAGAGGGCCACATTTGCCTATGTTTAAACATTTTAGATGGATGACTAGACAGTGAGACTTGGATTATGTGCTGTAAGGAAGATGTATTACACTAATATTTGTTTAGCCTAAGGCATTTAAAACTCTGTATATAGGATGATTATGATAAATGTATTTTATATAATTTAAAGCACTTGGTGGTTGGGGATCATATGATTATTTTAAGCCTCATTGTTGAAATGGTCATTACTGTTGACTCCACTGTTGATGTGAGTTTCTATGTCTATTTCAGGAGAAGGACGTCCCAAATAGTGAGTTCCATTATGACAACCTGCTGGGCAGTGTGTGGAACCTGTTTTCAGCTGGAACTGAGACGACCTCCTCCACCCTGAGACAAATGATACTGATGATGATCAAGCACCCACACATTCAAGGTCTGAACAAAAAAATGAAAACACACAAAGCTGTGTTTCAATTACACACATTCATATTGTGTTTTATATTAATATAGTGTTTCATATTCATACATTCATATTGTGTTTTATATTCATATTGTGTTTCATATTTCTGAAATGTGAGAGATGCAGGGTACTCAATGTTAATCCTGATTCTGATTTACACCATGTCATTGATCTGTTATTTCTGCCTAAATTGTGCACTGTATAAATTCTGTTCATGGGCTCATGTAATATAGCTGTAGAAATAAGCATGAAATTCTTTAGGTTATAGTCAAATGTGTTAGCTACTGACCTATACAGTCAAAGTCAGAGTCAAATTTATTTACATGTATATAGCACAATTTTCATACATAATTGTTAATAAGTGTGCTTTACACTATATTACCGTATTTTCCGGACTATAAGTCGCACTTTTTTTCATAGTTTGGCTGGTCCTGCGACTCAGGTGCAACATATATATATTCATTTTTTGACTGGTGCGACTTATACTCTGGTGCGACTTATAGTCCGGAAAATACGGTACACTATATCATTAACCGTTTAATTGTACAGTGTCCTTGGGTGACTTGAAAGGCGCTGTGTATGTAATATTATTATTATTACATTGCTAAAGTAATCATTTAAACTAATAGCTTGTTTTCCAATGGTTATTCCAGCACACCACACAGGCCAAAAAGAAATTGATGAGGAGTAGCTGGCAGGGCATTCAGTGGCGTAACAAGCCAATGGTGGGCCCAGGTGCGAGAGCGCTACGCGGGCCCCATACCGACGACCTTTAGCCCAGGATGAATTAGCTCTGATACATGCAATACACATTAAGGGTGACTTCAATTGTTTATGCAAAGGGCCTGAGGCACCGAAGTAGTTTAGTAGTTACAGATTACAATTTCAAATAAAAAAAAACACACGACTATATATCCATTACATGTGAAAACATTAAAAAATAATTTTATTAACAGCCTGCAGGCCAAGGTAATCTAATATTACTGCATTAACATCAACTCGCATGGAATTATGGGAACACTCAATGCGCCTCTTCAACCCTCTGCGGAAACCGTAAGCGTAGATTGCTTGCTTATAAACTCGCACTGCGCAGAAACAAAACTTAATGTAGCCTAACTTATTTAACCGTCCAGAAACCAAATAAAATCATTCATATGCATACAATCCCCAATATGCGTGAATTAGGCCATTAGAAGAAGGCCATCTTACGAGCCTTTCGGTGTGCAAAATCGTCAACGATGTTCTCAATATTTAATGCTCTGGCTCTCGTATTTTCAATGGACAGGATAGCTAACCCACGGAGCCTCTCCTGCCCCATGCTGCTCCTTAGGTATAGGTCTTAAAAAGTTTGAGTTTGGAAAAAGATCGCTTAGCTGTTGCGCAGTCACATCAGTATTTTCAGAAACAACATGAGTACACACTTCCCCGAATGTGGATGTTACACTGTCTTAATCTTTAGAATAAGTGTCGTGGCACACTCAGAACTTGTCACTGTCATAATCTACCACCAGCATTTTGGCAAGTTGAAAAATAGATGACTTCTGTGAAATCTCTGCTTTAAAGCAAGACCTGAATGAGAGGAGTTGTGTTGGGAATGTCGGTGCAATGTTCCTGCTATAATGGTCTGACAAACGTCTTGCCTTTTCAAGCAGTTCATCATCACCTGCGAGTTGAAGGGTCATAGGACGTAAAGACTCAAACACATGACAAGTTTCTCGCATACTTGCAAATCTTTGGGAGAGCTGACTGATTATGATGTCCAGAGTTTATTAAATACCTGCACTTTGAAGTATCTCTCTGCATCGGTTAAGCGCTCATCTTCCGATAGATCGTCAAAGTGACGCTTCACTCTCCGTGCTCTAACATTCTAAAGTTCTAAAAAAAAAAAAAAAGGAGGCAGGGCGGGGGTAGCGACGGGCCCCGGGAGGTCACGGGCCCTGGTGCGACTGCACTTGCTGCACCTACTATAGTTACGCCACTGAGGGCATTCCTTAGGTTTAATAAATATTAACATGTTTGTCATTTTCTTAGCACGTGTCCAAAAAGAGGTCGATGAGGTGGTTGGACAGGACAGAAGTCCATCCATGGACGACCGGTCTAAGATGCCGTACACGGACGCCGTTATTCATGAGGTCCAGCGCTACATGGACCTGGCCCCGACCTCTGTGCCTCACAAGGTCACTGTCGACACCGAGTTCAAGAACTACCACATCCCCAAGGTAAGAGTTCATGAACTACCACATCCCCAAGGTGAGAGTTCAAGAACTACCACATCCCCAAGATGAGAGTTTATGAAGTACCACATCCCCAAGGTGAGAGTTCAAGAACTACCACATCCCCAAGGTGAGAGTTCATGAACTACCACATCCCCAAGGTGAGAGTTCATGAACTACCACATCCTCAAGGTGAGAGTTCATTAACTACTGCATCCTCAAGGTGAGAGTTCAAGAACTACCACATCCCCAAGGTGAGAGTTCATGAACTACCACATCCCCAATGTGAGAGTTCATGAACTACCACATCCCCAAGGTGAGAGTTCATTAACTACTGCATCCTCAAGGTGAGAGTTCATGAACTACTGCATCCTCAAGGTGAGAGTTCATGAACTACTGCATCCTCAGAGAGTTCAGGCTGAGAAAAGGTCGCCTTCGTATACAGGACCCCAAACTACAGAGACAGCCATGTGTTGTGTCTTACTGTGAAATAAATTGTGTAATGTAGTATAATGTAAAGGGCTCTAATTAGTTTGACACAAAATTTGCCATGTGTTAATAACGTAGGCTACCAGCAGGAATTTGCAATTCGCAAGACTCCGTCACACAGAAGTTCCAACAGACATGCTTTATTAAGAAACTACAAACTTTACAAATTTACAAACTTACTAACAGACAAGATGAACAGAGAGACGAACCAACGAATGACAGAGGAACAGGGGGGTAGAAATACACTGACTAATTAACAGAAAGACAGAGGACTGGACGAAAACCAACAAGACAATAATGGAGAACAGGTGGGAGCAGAAAATGGAGGGAAAACTAACAGGACAGGAAGTACAGACCAAAGTACAGACAAAGACAGGTGACAGAAAGATAAACACAAAGCACATGGGGAACAAGGAAACCCGGACTGTTTGGAAGTTTCAGCTCTGTGCTGCATTTGCAGAGCTATTGCCACGCCCTCTTCTCCTTTGACACTCATTTCCCCATTCAGTCCACTGCAGCTCCAACCAATTAGCCCAATCAGCCACAGACTTTATTAGGCAACACCTGTGCCCACAGCCCTTCCTTTGTTCAAGCCACATGGAGGAATCCTTGTTCGTTGCTGCTGCGAATGTCGTGTCCTGCCTTGTGTGCGTTTTTTGAACTATGTAAGTCATGTTTTTCTTCAATGAATGTTGTTAATTTAATTCATTTGATTATTTACTGCATTCTATGTTCTAGTGTAAATGTTTGTTGTTTAATTGAATTGTGGCCTTGTATTGTGGCATTATGGAGCTAATTGTATCCCATATCCCTTTCCCTCTTAGAGACCACACACACACACACACACATACCTGCTCCTATCCAGACAGTCATACACACACAACCATAACCATACTGGATGTAGCATCAATAAAAAGGATTGTGGAATTACAAGTGACTGGACTGAACTGTTCTCACCGACACCTCCACTGGTATCAAGCCAGCCACCTACACCTCCCTCTCAAACCTCCTTTTCATGGTCCTTCGAGCCCGGAGCCTACTGATGACCAGTGGAGATGTCCAGTCACTCCTTGCCCTCGCTACTTCAGCCTGATCGTCCACGCCGCCAAGCCCAGCTTCCTGCCCGGTACGATGACTTTATCCTGCAATATAGTCAGCGACCACAACATCCTGCTGAAGCACCAGAGCCACAACCTCTTTACTCCGCAGACATCTTTGGTGTTGGACCTCAGTATCAACCACAGCATGAGGAGGAGGAAGAGCCACCTCAACTACCCAACGAGTATGATGAAGAGGAAGAGCTGGAACCACCGCAAGAGCCGGAGCCAGCGACAGAGAGAGGGACTCAGGCAGACTCTCCAAACCCTCCCTCATCTGTCTCTTCTGGAAGAGCCTCAGCCTTGATTCCTGACCCTCAAACTGAGCTCTTACAGCAGTTACTCGTAGAAGTAAGAAATCAAGGTAGACTAATCCAGCACTGTATGCTTAGTGGCCAGTCCTCACGATCTCGTTCACTGCCATTCCCTTGCCCTGATAACCTTGGCCCTCAGTTAGTAGCATCACCAGCCCAGCCTGCTGCAATGCCACCTCAGGCTACCACAAGTGACCATAGGCCCTTTCCTCCCCCACCTCAGCAGCAGCTTTCTTTTCCCCCTCCTGTAAGCCGTGCCTCTTCCATTCAGCCCCTAGCTCAGTCCTGGCAGCCTACGAATCCTCTTGACCATAGTCAGTTTCCTGCCACCTCTCAAGTCTCAGTCTCACGTAACCCCTTGCTCCCAGCCTACACGTTGCCACCTCAAACTGTCCCTGCAGCAATGGCCCGCTCTGCTCAGTCAGTGTACCAGTCCCGCGATGTGCAGCCTCACCACCTTACTTCTGTGGCCCCTCCAGGCCATTTAGCTCCTCCTTCAGGCCGATTGCAGTCATATAGAAAGGTAGAAGGTCCCTCATTTCCTTATCTTACTAGTGAGGATGAAAGCCAGTATATGATGTTAAAGATGGCCCTATCTAACCTGTTAGACCCAGGAGAGTCTGAGCAGTATAAATACCACATCTTACTGGATCACTTAAAGGTAGATCAGGCGAGGCGACTTGCATTAGCTTATGTCCATGCCCAAGATCCCTACACTCAAGCTATTCGGGCCCTAGATGAGCGTTATGGTCAACCCAGACAGCTTGCTCTGAGAGAGCTCCGGGCTATAATGGAGATGCCTGCTATCCGGATAGGTGATGGTAGAGGTCTAGATCAGTTTTCCCTTAGAGTACAGGCCTTAGTGGGTCTCCTCCAGTCCATGGGCCATGAAGGCCTCTCGGAGCTTACTTGTGGCTCACATGTTGAGAGGCTATTAGAGAAACTACCTAGTGAGCAATTCTGCCAGTTTAAGAGAAGCATGAGTTTGAGCAGACCAGGTCCCCTTTCCTATAACCTCCTAGATTTCTCCTCCTGGCTGCGACATGAAGCCCGCTGCCAGCCCAGAAGGGAGAGAACCCTTCAGCCTGTCCGGCCAAAGCAACCACCCTCTCACCCCTTCAGAGCTACAGCCATACTCCATGGTAGTAAGACTTCCTCTCAAGTGAACTCCCCTAAAGTCCAGATTGCTCCTACTAAAGCCAGTCCGCTTCCCCCCCAACGCCTCATCCGAACGCTGTCGAGTGTGTGCTTACTGTAATTCCCCTGAACATCATGTCAGTAAATGTGAGGACTTCCTCCACCTCACAAAAGATCAGAGAACTAGCTGGATCAAAGAGCAGAAACGCTGCTGGCGATGTGCACGAGACCACTTTGCAACCCAGTGTGATCTGAAGGGACGCTGCAACCAGTGCAATGGGAAACATCTGCAGGTCCTATGCAACATCAACCAGAGGCAAGTGCAGAATTTCTACCTAGACCATCCTAGCGATTGCAATAAAGTGCTGCTGAAGGTGGTTGATGTGACCCTGCGCAATGGAAACAAGTCCTTAGACACGTATGCCATATTGGATGATGGGTCCGAACGTACGATCCTGCTGTATCCTGCTGCCCAGAAACTTCAGTTGGAAGGAGAGCCTGAGAGCCTGACGCTGAGGACTGTGAGACAGGATATCCAGACTCTTAACGGTGCCGACGTGTCCTTCACCCTCATTCCAAAGGCCCATCCAGAGAAATCCTATGCCATCAGGCATGCATTCACTGCTGACCAGCTTTCCTTGTCCGAACATTCTCACCCTGTGAAATCCCTCCAGCGGCGCTATGCTCATCTCCGGCAGATTCCCCTGAAACAACATGATAATGTAAGCCCTCTGCTACTCATAGGAGCTGATCATACTCACCTCATCACTCCAACCCAGCCTGTAAGGTTAGGCCCTCCTGGAGCCCCTGCAGCAATCAAAACCCGTCTCGGCTGGACGCTCCAGGGTCCTGCTAGAGATATTGTTAGCTCTCCCTCCACCAAGTGTCATTATACCTCTTTTAAATGCCCACCTGATGACATCCTCCACAATGTGCAAAAACTGTGGCAGCTGGACACATTACCTCTGAGGAACACGAAAATGGTTGTCCGCTCTAAACAGGACCAAGAGGCAATTCAACTGCTGGAGGCTCAAACCATCCGAATTCAGGTCGATGGCGTCCTTAGGTATGCCACACCTCTCCTACGAGCAGATCCCTGGCCCTCTCTGAAAGCCCCCAAGGAAGCTGTTATGTCCCGTCTTCGCAGCTGTGAGAGACGACTCCTCCAGAACCCCCCACAGGCGGAGACCTATACCAGAGAGATCCAGAAGTTAGTTGATGCTGGGTATGTCAAGAAGTTATCCTCATCTGAAGTAGCTGATGCTCCCGAGTCTTGGTACATACCTCACCATATTGTGCATCATAATGGAAAAGACCGCATTGTATTTGACTGTTCCTTCTCCTATCAGAATCAATGCCTGAATTCACAGCTGCTCCCTGGTCCAACCCTTAGGCCTTCCCTCCTTGGTGTTCTCCTCCGTTTCAGGCAGCACAAGATTGCCATCAGCGGAGACGTTAAGTCCATGTTCCACCAGGTGCGCCTGCTGTCCAGAGATAAACCCCTCCTTCGCTTCCTCTGGCGTGACCTGGACAGTAGATCCCCTCCAACTGTGCATGAATGGCAAGTCATCCCATTTGGCACAACCTCCAGTCCATGCTGTGCCATTTACACCCTCCAGAGGATCGCCAAGGATGCACAGGCAGATGAGCACATTACCCATTCCATACACCAATGTTTCTATGTGGATAACTGCCTTCAAAGTCTTCCCACACCAGAGGAAGCTAAGGACCTCCTTCACAGCCTGCGCACAACCCTCTCCTCTGGTGGCTTTGAGATTAGGCAATGGGCCAGTAATGACCCCAAGGTCATCTGTGACCTCCCTCCAGATGCCAGGTCAGACCAGGCAGAGCTCTGGCTGTCACACCATCCTTCCCTTGATCCCATGGAGTCTACTCTAGGCCTTCACTGGAATTGCCATACAGACACCCTGAAATATAGACATAGAGCCATTGAAGCTACTACCCCAACCATGCGTCACGTCTACAGAGTTCTTGCGAGCCAGTACGATCCCCTTGGCTATATCCTCCCCTATACAACAAGAGCCAAGATCATTGTACAGCACCTGTGGGCAAAGGCAAGAGAATGGGATGACCCCAACCTTCCCCACAACATCCTAGAAGCCTGGCTTTTCTGGGAAGGAGAACTCTCTAATCTTTCCACCATAGTACTGCCCCGTTGTCTCACCCCTCAGACAGTAGAGCCCTCCTCAGCCACTCAAGACCTGCACATTTTCTGTGATGCATCAGAGCAGTCTTATGGTGCAGTCGCCTACATGCGCACAGAAGATAGTCCACAGGTGAATGTGTCCTTCCTAATGGCGAGGTCCCGCGTTGCACCCAAAAACCAGCTATCCATTCCTCGACTTGAATTGTGTGCAGCCCTCATTGGAGCTCAGCTACTCAACCTCCTCCAAACAGAGCTCACCCTCAACATCAGACAGGTTACTTTATGGAGTGACTCTACCACCGTCCTCTATTGGCTTCTCTCAGAATCATGCCGCTATAAGGTCTTTGTTGGAACCAGGGTGGCTGAAATCCAGGAGCTCGCCAAAGGCCAGGAATGGCGCTATGTGGATTCCCAGAACAACTCAGCAGACGATCTAACTAGAGGGAAGCAGCTGTCTGATTTAGCTAAGCCCTGCAGGTGGAACCAAGGACCTGCCTTCCTCCTGCAACCCCCTGACCTGTGGCCAATTAGTCCCATCATCGATCAGTCCGAAGATCCATCAGAGCTACGTAAGCCCAGTTTCTGTGGTGCTGTATTTCTTGGCCCAAACCACTCCATTCCAGATCCTACCCAGTTCACTACCTTTCAGGATCTCCTTGACTCTACCGCTGCCTCCTGTCATGGGGCGGCAGAGACTCCTGCAACACCATCAGCAGAAACCTTCCTCGATGCAGAGATCTCCATCCTAAGACAGGCCCAGTTGGATTCCTTTGGGAATGATCTGGCATGCCTTCAGACCCACAAACCCCTTTCAAATTCCAGCCGTCTTCTCTCCCTTGCTCCTGAACTAGATCCAGTATCAGGTCTCATCCGAGTAGGTGGAAGGTTACGGCAAAGCAATGACCTGCCTCCTGATGCCATGCATCCAGTTGTGCTGGACCCTGCCCATCCAATCACAAAGCTTATAATTAAAGATTGTGATGACCATTTACACCATCCTGGTCCGGAGAGACTTTTTGCTGAGCTAAGGAGACGGTTCTGGATCCTGAGGGGTCGTGAGGCTGTCAAGAAACATCAGCACAGGTGTGCTAAGTGCCAGCAGTCCCGTGCCAAACCCCTTATTCCCCAAATGGCTGATCTCCCCCTTGCTCGCCTACGCCTCTGTGAACCTCCCTTCTATTCCACCGGTACAGATTGTTTCGGGCCCTACACTGTAAAGATTGGCAGACGAGTAGAGAAAAGGTGGGGAATTATTTTCAAATGCTTAACCACTAGGTGTGTACATCTAGATTTACTCAGTCACATGAATACAGATTCCTTTTTGATGGCACTGAGGCGCTTTATAGCTCGCAGGGGCAAACCTTTTTGAGTTGCTTTCAGATAGAGGTACCAACTTCATCGGTGGCACCAGAGAGCTACAGGAGGCCTACCAATCCCTGACCCCTGACCTCCAGGCAATCCTGGCCAAGCAGAAGATCTCCTTCAAGTTCAACCCCCCACACGCGCCCCACTTTGGCGGGACGTGGGAGCGTGAAATACGCTCAATCAAGATTGCCCTGCAGACCACCCTAGGGGCCCAAGCTGTCGCGGAAGAGGTGCTATGCACCGTCATGATTGAAATTGAAGGTATCCTCAATTCAAAGCCCCTAGGTTATGTCTCCTTTGATGTTGCTGATCCTGATCCGGTGACTCCTAATCTATTGCTTATGGGGCGGCATGACTCCTCCCTCCCCTTGGTAACGTATCCTGACTCTGAGCTGCGCAGCCGTCGCCAATGGCGTCATAGTCAAATCCTCTCAGATCATTTTTGGGCCCACTTCGTTAAAAATGATCTTCCTTCTCTCCAGTCTAGACAGAAGTGGCGCACTGATAATCCTGACCTTCAACCTAACACTGTTGTTCTCATTCTTGACCCTCAGCTCCCCCGATCCCTTTGGCCAGTAGGTAGAGTGACTTCCCTCCATCCCGGCAAGGACGGCCGTTGTAGGGTTGCAGATGTCCAGGTGGGGGACAAACAGTACACAAGACCCGTTGCCCGCCTCATCCCTCTCCCTGCCCTACCTGAACCCCCATGACCTACTGTACTAGCAAATTTGCAATCCAAATTTGGGGGCGGCTGTTTGGAAGTTTCAGGTCTGTGCTGCATTTGCAGAGCTATTGCCACGCCCTCTTCTCCTTTGACACTCATTTCCCCATTCAGTCCACTGCAGCTCCAACCAATTAGCCCAATCAGCCACAGACTTTATTAGGCAACACCTGTGCCCACATGGAGGAATCCTTGTTCGTTGCTGCTGCGAATGTCGTGTCCTGCCTTGTGTGCGTTTTTTGAACTATGTAAGTCATGTTTTTCTTCAATGAATGTTGTTAATTTAATTCATTTGATTATTTACTGCATTCTATGTTCTAGTGTAAATGTTTGTTGTTTAATTGAATTGTGGCCTTGTATTGTGGCATTATGGAGCTAATTGTATCCCAT
Source organism: Alosa pseudoharengus (assembly GCF_046254945.1). NCBI lineage: Eukaryota > Metazoa > Chordata > Actinopteri > Clupeiformes > Clupeidae > Alosa > Alosa pseudoharengus. The sequence goes on from NW_027468598.1 coordinate 32,863,871, forward strand.
GTCCCTTTCCCTCTTAGAGACCACACACACACACACACACATACCTGCTCCTATCCAGACAGTCATACACACACAACCATAACCATACTGGATGTAGCATCAATAAAAAGGATTGTGGAATTACAAGTGACTGGACTGAACTGTTCTCACCGACACCTCCACTGGTATCAAGCCAGCCACCTACACCTCCCTCTCAAACCTCCTTTTCACGGACACAAACACAAACTAATACAGAGAATGGCCACTAGGGTGGCACAAACACATTTAGTCCAGGCCAGATCCTGACACTATCTCACAAACTAATGCTAATTTAATTACTGAGCAAAATAATTTTGCTAATTTATACCACACAACACACACAAACATGACTGGGCCAGCGCACAGATGCAGATGAACATGAATTCCTCTACAGTCCAACCAGTAGATGAGCCAGTATTGGTATAACTGCCTGTTCTCGCTGTGTGCAGTGCATGCTGCAGATTCAAAATAATGTTGTATGAGGGAAAAATACATGTTCTCCCTTTGTTCTCCTCCTGCAGGATACTATGGTTCTCCCTCTGCTTTCCTCGGTTCTCTCTGACCCCAAACTGTGGAAGAACCCAGGACACTTTGACCCCGAAAACTTCCTGGATGAGGAGGGGCGATTTAAGAAGAATGATGCCTTCTTGGCTTTTGGATTAGGTAGGCCTACTGCATGTCAATAGATACATTGAATATTAAAAACAGATACAAGAAATGACCCTAAAATGAATAAAATGAGGTAAGGTAGAGGTTTAACTGTCTAATTCATAAAAACATGACCATAGCCAGATATTCCAGTAAACCCATTGATCCCTGTGTCTGTGTCTTGCCTGTCAGGGAAGCGTAACTGCCTGGGAGAGGGTCTGGCGCAGATGGAGCTCTTCCTCTTCACATCCTCTCTTCTCCAGCGCTTCACCTTCGTGGGCACCAAGCCCCCAGAGGAAATCGACACCACCCCCAGGTGCTGTAGCTTTGGCCGGCTGCCTCGCGTCTACGACTGCTACACCAAACTCCGGGTGTAGATGAGAAATGCCCTGCACTGTGAAAACAGCTAGACTGCAGGTCATGTTTAGGCTGTTTCAAAACAGTGTGAGAATATCAAAGAATTATACATATTGGAGTATACAATGTCACAAGTTACATTTTCTTTGAAGCATGAATGAGAAGAGTGCTAAAATAACCCACATTGCTCCTTATCTATAGGGGCTTGCAATGCATTGCTCCTTATCTATAGGGGCTTGCAATGCATTGCTCCTTATCTATAGGGGCTTGCAATGCATTGCTCCTTATCTATAGGGGCTTGCAATGATAGGGGGTTGCAATGCATTGCTCCCTATCTATAGGGGCTTGCAATGCATTGCTCCTTATCTATAGGGGGTTGCAATGCATTGCTCACATGCAATATTAGCTATTGCCATTCCTGGACCACGGCCAACTACCGAGCCAAATATGATTATTCTACGTACATTAAACGCTCAATATCAAGCATTTCATTGGGTGTCCCAGTGACCTGAGTTGTAATGCTTTCATACCGCACTGGCGTCCCATAATACATACTGGTAGAACGAAAATGTAGAAATTACAGTTCCCATTAAATACACCCCAAGTACAAAAATAAAATAAGTGGACACACAGAATTGTTGATGTGCTGGCAACTAATTGTGTTTTCAGTACAGCTGAATTCTTGCCAGAGCTCACCTGGAGATGAGGCAAATATTGTGTGCCATTTCATTGCCCACTAACCTAGCAGTTGTTTATGCACCTTAAAAATGGCAATTTCCTTACTCATGCAGACATGCATTTGTGATAATACTGTTCTGCTTAGTACTTTCAGTGTCAAATTACTATATAGTCATGAGAGATAAGATAAAAAAGTGCCTTTCAATGTAGAAATGTACTGACTTTGTATGTCAGTAAATGCTTGTTTTTTTCCCCTTAGATTTGTATTATCTTCATCGGATCATTGAAAATTGTTTGTATTGGTGAACAATATTGCTTTTGTGTTAAATAAGATATGAACAATAACAAATACTAAAATATTGGGGTCCATGCAGATTCTACTATAATTGTATGGATTGTACCTTGAAAGACTGTAAGGGTCCTGTCGTGTTGTGTTTTCCCTGTTTAGTGTTTTCCTTCATGTCTGCTCCTCTTTGGGGTATACTACGAAGCACGTTAGACATATCTAGGCTATGTAGACATATCGAGGCTTGACAAAGCCTTGACTCAGGGGTATACGTTAAGTGATACTACGATAGCAGTTATGTAATATATTTGTCAAACTAGGCTTTCAGCTCAGATCTGTGCGCGTTCTCGGTGTTGGGATGACTTTGGCCAATCGTGTAGCGTGGAGACGCACAAGACCGCCTCTATTTAAAAACAATTACTTCCGCATTCATGAGCGATAGCTTAATCTACACTGCGGTCATTTTTTGTGTCTAACCTATAACATCAAATAAATCAATTGTCATCAGTTGTTGTATGGTATGCACATCCATAGTGGGATATTTGCACACACAGCACTATTAAAGCGCATTCGAGATCCAAAATGTTAGTAGAGGCGGAGCTCCACCTGTAAGATATATGACAGAATCCTACACGTGAGAACTTTGTTTTTAAGACAATTGATTGGTCAGTGTGCAGTAGATGATAACCTCCTCCCGACCAGGTTTGGTTGACAGCATAAGATACCATGGTGATATAGCGACACTAAAACAGATCCACTTTCGTGTCACAGCATAGCCTGGCTTTGAGCGCAACATACCTCGCTAACCCACTAATCGAGATTCGTAGTACACCCCCCTTGTGTCTTCCGGTTTGCTTTCTTCCTCTTGTGTCTTCCGGTTTGCTTACTTCCTGTGTCCTGTGCCATGTGATCCTTTGTTTGTTTTGCTATGTGTTTAGTTTTGCCTGTTCCCCATGTGCTTTGTGTTTACCTGCCTGTCACCTGTCTTTGTCTCCGCCCCATCTCCTTATTTGGTCTGTGCTTCCTGTCTTGTTAGTTTTCCCTCCGTTTTTGTTTCCACCTGTTCCCCGTTATTGTCTTGTTGGTCTCGTCCAGTCCTCTGTCTTTCTGTTAATTAGTCTGTTAGTTTAATTATGGTTTCCACCTGTCTTTTGTTTTACCTTGATCATTGTCCACCTGTGCCCTGTTACCCCTGTGTATGTAAACCCTCTGTCTCCTCTGTCTTTGTCAGTTATTAGTCAATGTGGGTTGTGTTACATGGTTTGTTGAGTTTGGAATAAAGATTCTTGCAATTCTAAGATTACCTTGCCTTGCCGTACTTTGCCCTGCATTTGGGTCAAGCTCTCCCCTTGGAACCGTGACAGACATTTGACAACAGGGCTCAAAGAGTGGTGCAAGATGTACCCTGACTAGAACACAGTTCTAAAATGAATAGCAGTTTAGCTGAACTGTGACAAAACTGTTACCCAATTTGAATTTGTGAACAGGTCTGTCTAGGTTCATCTAGGCTACTATTTTCTATGCATGATTTTTCAAATTGAGACAGGCAACAGCGTTTATACGGTGACGATGAAAAGAGAAAAGAGAAAAAGTCTTCATTTTTTTATTCGCGTTTAGACGAGCATTCTCGGGGGGAAATCTTTGTTTATATGAAGACGCAAGAGTATGTGATATTCGATTGGATATGCATTCCAGACCGCTGGGTGGTGGTGTGATAGAACCCCGGTACGTCACACGCAGACATTCTAATTTGACAGTTTAGCCAGAGAGGTAATCAAGGATCTTTGGTTTAGCCGTTTAGATGGAGACGCAACCTGGGTCGTCTTCAAAACTCTACATTCTGGAAGGAGTCTTCAGACTTTTGGCGGGGTCGCTGTGTAAACGAAAGGCACTTATGATAAAGTATTTTGTCGTCTTCCTTCGCAATCGTTCTCATATAAACGGCCCCTTAGAGAGAAATTTGGGAATTGCGACAAGACCCAATCAACCAAGGGAATCCTTAACCAAGGACATTCTATGATTGCCACTGATGTGAATCATCTCACAAATCACACAAACCAAATCAAATGTTAAAAAATCCCAAAAGTATCGAAATTGAGATGCTTCACTTACTATTGGTAGCCTATTGAAACAATAATGTTGGTATCGTGACAACAGGAGTTGGGGATGTGTCCCCACCAAAGCTGAGACCAAACCTACGCCCTTGATGCGGAATGTTGACGTTTTTACTGGGAAAAAGGTTTTTCCGATGCCCATGAACGCTAGTTCCACGATGAGTGCACGCACACACACACACACACACACACACACTCTGTTTATTCATTTAACCCTTAAAGGAGTACCGTCACACCAGTGTGACGGGAATGTTGAGAAATGAACGTTCTAAAGAATATCTGGGTTCATTGAATTCAACATAGAATTTTAGAACCTTCAATTGTTGCGGAACTTAGAACGTTCAAAAACCTACACCTTTAAGGGTTAAGGTTAATTTGACAGATATTTGCACATTAACACATACGCGGAGTTTGTGGGGGGGGGGGGGGGGGGGGCTGGTGGAAACGGGTAATTGTTTCATACATTAGTGAAATACGTCTGGCATGACCAGATATTTTTAAAATAATTTAAATAACACCAAACAACAATATAAGGAACTGGCTGCGGTTGATGATGGGAGCAGCCAGGTTTTCTTCTCTTGCGATCCTTTACATCGAAAGTGACATTACGGCCAACCTGATGAGGCATGCGGGACGCAAAAATCGAAAATTATTGTTGCACTAGTATAGACATCTTGCCGTGCCAACGTTGAAATAAAGGTTGCCTAAATGCCATGTATATAAATGTCCTGTCAGCTTACTAATTGATTTTGCGTTGTGTGTAGATTTGGAATTTTTATTCCACTTTGTTTAAACAGCAAAGTGGCGAAGCCTCGTTGGAACTGGCTGGTGAATGAGACGTGCGTAGGCCTGGCTAGATACACCATGACCCTTTTTGTGCATCTAGGCCTATACTGATCGCTGTGGATTACTCTTTTTCGTGTCATTGGATTACAGCCAAATATTAATATTTTTGTCTTAACGTAATGGCGCGATTGCGCTTCGTTTCGGCGTTAGGAGAGGCAGACTGTAGGTGAACACTTCCTTTGATTCTTGGAGTTATCGCTATGATTTAGGTCTGCCCTGCGCTCAAAAGTCTACAGTTTGGAGTTTACTTACTTTGCCTTTGTAGAATCGAATTTGAGTTTTCAATGATTCGTTCTCCTTAGCATACATGAACCGATGCATGTTGTTATTTAAAACTCCACTCTGCTAGGTGGCTATAGGCTATATAGGCTAGTTCTGTAGCGCCGAGGCGATTTACTCCCGTGTTGGACTTTCCCCTGTGTCGCGCGTGTGTGTGTGTGCGCGCGAGAGTGTCTGTGTCTCCTTCTCTCTTCTGTGTCATAGAATCAGGGCTCTCAAGTGTCACGCATTGAGAGTGACAGTCACTCATTTCAGTCTTTTGTCACGCTCTCCCGCCACACATTGTATTTCTCACGCAGAAAAACTATTTATATATTTAATATGCTGCGGCAGCGCCCAAAATGTCTCTGGCCACGTCTCATGTCTCAAACGTCTCATGTCTCAAACGTCTCATGTCTCTAGCTCATCAGGACTCTGAAGCACAGGGCCCTTGCAAAGAGCCCCTTTCAGGTCCACAAAGGCCCTCTCCTGCTCCTCCCCCCACTGACCCTGAGGATTGCCGTCCTTTCGGGTGAGGTCAGTAAGAGGTGATGCTCGGCTAGCAAAATCCGGAATGAACTTCCGGTACCAACCTACCAGGCCAAGAAATGACCGGACAGCCTTCTTGGTCCGAGGTCTCTGGCAGTTCCGCACCGCCTCCACTTTGTCCTGCTGTGGCCGGATGACCCCCCGACCCAGCACATACCCCAGGTAGCGAACCTCCTCCTGGGCAATGGCGCACTTCCGGGGATGAATGGTGAGGCCTGCCTGCTTGAGCTTGTTGAGCACCTCCTCCAGGTGTTGCAAATGTTCCCCCCAGGTGGCGCTGTACACCACAATGTCATCCAAATAGGCAGCTGCAAACAACTCAGTTCCAGAGAGCACAATGTCCATCAGCCGCTGAAAAGTGGCCGGCGCCCCCTGCAGGCCAAATGGCATGACATTGAAGTGGTACAGGCCCTGGCGAGTGCGGAATGCTGTGTAGGGCTTGGTCTCCTCAGTCAATGGGACCGCGCCGGTCTCACTATGGAACCGGCAGGAATTTAGCGCGGCTCCCCTGGAGTTGAGCCTGCCACTTATCAGCCAATCAAAAATAGCGAGAGGGGCTACACAATAGCCAATCAGAAAATAACTGTATTGTATATGGGTAAGATTTAACGCAACAACCAATGAAAAACGCGTATCCTGGAATTGTTGAACGTGAATTATTGAACGTGAACCTGTTACTTACTTCTTCCAAGTTTCGTTCACCTTGGAGCTTCGAGCATCAGTTCATGGTTTCAGCACAGAGTAAGTCATCTTTTAATGTTACAACAAATCCACAACTTGATTGACACAAACAATGACAACGTGACTGCTGCTATAGAGAATGTTTCCCAGATAATTAGCATCAGTTCAGGACTGTCTGTAACTTAGCCAACAGTTTCACAGCCTGTTCATTGACAACACTTGCTCAGAACAAGTAGGCCTAGCCTATGCCTAGTCATACTTTCGTTCACACGATGACTGACATATTGTCACATTCTAAACATCTCTCTCTCCAAATAGGCTTAATCATTTTATTAGCACTAAACAAATTAAAGTGTATTGCATAGCCTATTGTTATGGGTCACTTTTAAAATCACGTCATATTATATAATTATATCCTGGCCGTGGATGCATTAATCATTGCATCTGTATTCAAAAATGTCTGGTAAAAAACAATTAAGCATCCTCTCATTCACCCTGAGAGGAAAGCCCCCCAAAAGGTCCAGGTTAGTGGATGCTCAGAAGTGGTGAAAAGGCCCATTATTGAATTGTCAGTGCCATGTGTCAAATCATTTCTTTTGCAGATCCGAGCAATTATAAATTATACTTTTGCCCCATTTTGACTTAGGAGGGCATTGCTCCTACATACTTTAGCCAATAATCAAACGTCTGCTCTCTTTTGGAAAGCTGAGACACTGTTGGAAAACAATTAGAATAACTGTGTGATATACTGTCACAAAGTTACAAAGGCTAGATTATTCTTTTATTTTTCTACCGGATAACAAGCATCTTTGAACTGACCACATTTCAGCCCTCTAGGTCTTGACTTGATATGACTTGAGTCCTAGCATTAGGTCTTGTCATGCTGTGTGCAAAAGTAGATCAATATAGAATGACAACATGAGTACTTTAGACCATTATTTGCCAAGGTATGCTCATGCATTTGGTAAAATGCCCTATGAAAACTTCCCATAGGACTTTGGGTTATCCAAAATGCATACTGGCAATCAAATGCTTACTGCATATGAACCCCACATAAGCATAATCTTGGCCTCAAATGAAAGGTAATACTCTGAAGTTTCATGCTTGCATTTGGATTGTAGGCTACTTCAGGTTCTGATATGACTACAGTAGATATGGAATAATTACAAAAAATTGGGGATTGTCGACGGGGAATGTCACTCTTGCCTGTCCTCAAAACTTGAGAGCCCTGCCCTGCATTAGAGGAACTGATCATCATACCAAGCACACTCGCTGTTTAAAGTCATACACCACGGTAAACTAAAACTAAAATGTTACAAAGGTGGCAAAAATAATATAGGGTATTATTAGCCATGACATTACTAGGCTATGAATTGTTCGTTCGTTCATTTTTATTTTATTTTTTTTTGGGGGGGGTTTACAAACTTATGTTCTGTAAACATTAATTTCTCTACTCATCACCTATTTGGTGTATTTGTTACAGCCATTTTGATGTATTTATTTACATTCATTAAATAATAATCACAGAACTAAGATGCGCAAAAGGTCCAGAAACATTTTTCTTCATAACTGTGTTGTCAAATGAGTGTAAATACTTGTGGGAAGTGTGTGAAGTCTGTAAGTGATTACGAATAACATCACAGCGTCACATTTGCTGTATAATTGAACACCACACACATTTTTGATCTGCTTGAGTTTGATAACGATCTGAGGGTTGTTGATCTCTTCCAGCTCTACAACTTGTTTCCTGGAATTCTTGACCGTCTTCCTGGAAAGCACAGAGGCATGTTTGCGTTGCTGCAGGACGCTCAAGCTTATGTGAAGAGGGAGGCAGACACCCGAATTAAGCATCTGGATGTCATGTCAACTCCACCCCACAGGACTATATTGAGGCCTTCATGATTAAAATGATCCAAGTAAAAGTGCTTTGGGGGTAAAGATAATGGCTAAATGCTACTGCTGATGACACTATTCCTAATGGACAACACAGAAATATCTTTTTGGATGCTGCTTATTATCTGTGTTGATTTTTGACAATCCAGGCCTACTCCTCAGCTGCTTATAAAGCCGCAATTAGAGGACATCCCCACTAGAGGACCACATTTGCCTATTTTTAAACATTTTAGATGGATAACTAGATAGTGAGACTTGGATTATGCTGAGGTACTGTACCTTATGTGCTGTAAGGAAGATGTATTACCCTTATATTTGTTTAGCCTAAGGCATTTAAAACTCTGTAATATAGGATGATTATGATAAATCTATTTTTATTTAAAGCACTTGGTGGTTGGGGATCATATGATTATTTTAAGCCGTCACTCAAACTCCTCATTGTTGAAATGGTCATTACTGTTGACTCCACTGTTGATGTGAGTTTCTGTGTCTATTTCAGGAGAAGGACGTCCCAAATAGTGAGTTCCATTATAACAACCTGCTGGGCAGTGTGTGGAACCTGTTGATAGATGAAAAACGCTACACATTACTCAACTCAACCGATTTATGCATCAGTGTGTTCTACGTGCCAATAAATGAGCCAATATTGGTATCACTGCCTGCTCTCTGTGTGGTTTTCACTGCATGGCAGTCTTGGGTAGTAATGATAATAATAATAATAATAATAATAATAAATAATAATACATTTGATTTATAATGCACTTTTCATTTACATCATGTTCAGTATGGAAATGTTTAAGCATGAATAAGAATATAGACAATGGAGCAGAGTGTGGAAAAGACAATGGAGTTGGCCATAGCCAATGCACCTTGTATTTCAACATTGGGCTATATCATAGGGGCTATAAATAAAGTTTGATTGACTGATTGATTGATTGATTAATTGAATGAATGAATGGAGAAGGGTGGAAAGGGTAGGGCAGTGTGGCATGAGTAAGCTAATATAAGTAGCAATAAGTATATAAGTAGTAGCCTAATAAAAAAATACCCTTTACCAGTATTTCCTCCCATTTGACCCCCAAGTGATAGTCCCAGACTTAGCATTATAGAAAATCTAAGTGTGAAAATGGATTGTGAAAATTTGAAGACAAAATAATCTTGTTCCTTAGACTCTATACTAGCAAAATATGCAACAACAACAAAAAAATCAATTTTTACAAGAAAATCCAGCAGGATTACACAAGACACCCTACGTTAGCCTAGGCCTTCTCATTCAACTCAAGTTCTGAGGCGTTCCAATGAATGAACGATCGATGCAACAGCAGTTCATGCTTAGCAACAGAGAGTTGATTATGTGGCACCTTATTTGTGAAAACTAATCTCGTCTGCTTTTGATTTGTGGCACATTGGTGCTGACAAGCTTGGATGTCTTTGGCTGACATTAGCTAGATTGACTGGATCAAAAGACCGATTTAATTAGGCTAATTTAGCTATTTTAATGGTCTAATGTTAAGGCTAGGTTAAACTAGCGCGAATTAACATGGGCAAAGTAAAGGGGGGTAGCAAACAGGGGGATAGCAAAAACAAGATTAGTAGTATTGCGGCACATGTACCCGATTTGGTCGTCTACAGTGACTTCAGGAGGATACCTTATGTGGAACACTTCAATGGCGTGTTATTATTTGCAGATGTGTCAGGTCTGTGGTCAATTTTGCTCTTAAAGTTACCAACGAATAACGTTAGCATAAATTTAACTAGAAAGATTGCCAAGCCAGGCTAACTATCATAGCTAGCACTATGGTATAGATACCTGTCAAAGCAATGCTAACTTAGCTTGTTATATAGGTTATCATAGCGTTGTTTACAACTACATGTAGGCTAGTATATGGACTGTTACAACATTACTATAACCTTATTATATATTTATTTAACACACACGTTTTGATTTGTTTAGGGTTTACTGCATTAACTGAGAGATTCAGTATGTGTAGCAAGAAGGGCTATGGAGCTGATGAGTTGACCCGCACTCTCAACAGCTACATTGGAGATATAGTATCTCGTAAGCTATAGTTATAGGGTCTCCCGGGAGGCTACTATATTGTTGGTTATGTGCCACTCTTTGGCAGTTAGCACAACATACAGCTGCTCTAAACTCAGATGCCACACTAAACACTGACTATTTTTGCAGATATCTTGGCTGCAGGAGGAGATATTCTAAACTATGCGGGTAACAGCCCATCCAATTAATAATAATCTGAATCTGTGAATAAACTGATGTTATGAAGTTAATGTACCTGGTTTGCACTGTAAATCAGTCTATAGGCATCAACATATTTAGTTCACAGGTTTCTGGGCTTGACTATACAGTACGTCACATCTGATATTTGTCTTCACAGGGGACGCCATTTTGGCTCTGTGGACAGTGGAGCGATCACGAATCAGTGAGCTCATCTCTATGGTTGTCAAATGCGGCCTTAACATTCAGGCCAACTGTGGTGTTCGAGAGACAGATGTCGGCTCTGTGTTGCGAGTTAAAATAGGTGCACAGCATATCTTCTAGATTTCATACATCATCAGTTCACCACAGAGCTCTTTAAGAAGCTTAGGGGTTTTTACAGTCAGTCTAGGGTTAGGCATAGTAGTGCAAGGGCAGGCAAGCTCATGATGGTCATGATGGCAGGCAAGCACAACTTTTTCGTAATGATCAATGACCTTTGCATGTTAAAGAGGATCCTTGCAACAATAAAGGAATACATCAATTAAAAAATGGTATTGCTTATCACATTAGATAGAAATTGTCATTGATTAGAGGCTCATAGACACTAGGGTTAAAACAAGCATTAAAGAAAGACACACTTAAAGCGACATTAAATCATAGACACTTGCATAAATGTCCCTTTACACTACTTATGATATTTTGAATGACTGAAAATTTTATGTGCTCATTAAAATCTCATATCTTCATAGTTATGTGTGAAGGAATTGTTATGAATCGCTATTTAATTGTATCTGAAAGTCTATTCCGTTTCATGCTTCTTTTTCTGTGCAGGCATATCAGCAGGAAAACTGTCCAAAGTGATCATGGGAAATGAAGAGAATCAGTACTTTGTGGTGATTGGACGAGCTGTGGATGAGGTGCGGCTGGCTGAGGGATTGGCTGTCGCTGGCAACATCATCCTGTCGCCTAATGCCTGGGAGCTGTGTGACCGAGCCAACATAGCAGTTGACCACTTTGAGGATGAACGTGCTGTGAAGGTTAGACCAGTCATATCTTTCATCTCCCCCTGAGCACTGGTCACCTCTCTCTCATAGTGCTTAATTGGTGAGCACTGGTCACCTCTCTGTCATAGTGCTTAATTGGTGACTGGTCACCTCTCTGTCATAGTGCTTAATTGGTGAGCACTGGTCACCTCTCTGTCATAGTGCTTAATTGGTGAGCACTGGTCACCTCTCTGTCATAGTGCTTAATTGGTGACTGGTCACCTCTCTGTCATAGTGCTTAATTGGTGAGCACTGGTCACCTCTCTGTCATAGTGCTTAATTGGTGAGCACTGCTCACCTCACTGTCATAGTGCTTAATTGGTGAGCACTGGTCACCTCTTTGTCCTAGTGCTTAATTGGTAGTTGCTCCCATTTTCTTAGCACTAGATTGTTTTATGTTTTAGAGACTTATAGTCGAGATGCTATCAGACACTGTGCATGGAGATGAAATTAAATCCAATTTCCTTGCTAATCTCCAAACAGGTGCGATACATCAAGCGGGACCCAACTTTTTCTGTGGAGAAATATATGGAATCCGTTGGCAACAATGTGGAGCATGAAGACAAGATTCAGGGTAAGAAAAGTCAGCTGAGTGAATTCATTATACTTTCAAGACACTTTTAATTTGATCTGACTCTGATAATATTGTACTGTTCCACTCTGATGACCATTCGTGAATGAATTCAGGTTGTGTGAGAAAAGCCTCCAGACTGATGCCCAATGAGGAGCGTGAAAAGTTTCTTCAAAAGTACATCATGAAGACTGTACTGCAGAAGGTAACATGATTTAGAGAGAGTCATGACGACTGCGTCATATCAGTGACCCTCGAGGGGTTACAGTACTTTATCATATCTGTAAATGTTCAAATAGCATGACAGGCAGGTTTTAGCTAGAATGTAATTCTCTGAGGAATAGACTGTTCTTAAATGCATTGAACTCTGGGTCTTAACCAAACTGTCCTCTCTTATTCCACTTCAAATCAGAAAAGAAGAACAGTGGAAAAAGAAGGACAAAAGGAAGGATATAATGATAATGAAAAAAATATGATATATAGATAGCTAGAGAGAAAACAAAACCAAAAGAAAAAAGAAACAGACATACCCTCTCAGTTTACCAATGTGCTGAGCTTGCATCCCAGAGCCTGCTCTCTCTGTCTGTCAGATCGATGCCAACCAGCCGTTGGAGTACCTGTCGGAGATGAGGCCGGCCACTATTGTGTTTGTCAACCTGCAGTTCAAAGGCACTGAGGCCGATGCCGAGCAGTGCCTGGCCATCCACGTGGCCGCCATCAGCCTCAGCAAGCAGATGGTCAAGCACCATGGCCGAATCAACAAGGTGTTCATGTTCGACAAGGTAAATCACAGCTGGCTCAGTCCCCCTAGAGGAATGTGAAGAATTCTGTAAGACATGCTATAAGGCATTGGCTATAAGATTTCAAATGTACAAAATGTAGTGTATGAGGTTATTATTTAACTTCAACTTAAATAATCACGGTGTAGTTAATAGGGTTTGCAAGTATATTTTTTATAGTTCTTCATACTGCCTTTTAAAATAGGAAATGAATTAGCTTCTTTACAATGCATATTTGTCAACCCCCATTCCATTGCATTGATTTTGAGAGGTTGAATATTAGTGTTGTTGACATCTGATATGAGCTCATGTAAGGCCAGTGTTGCTGTGCTGTGTTCCGGTCAGGGCTGTACGTTTCTGTGTTTGTTCGGCCTGCCCGGGGACAAGCGGGAGGACGAGAGCACCCATGCCCTGCAGGCGGCCTACGGTGCCTACGAGAGCTGCCAGAAGGAGATCCGGAGCTTAAGGTCAGCCAATCAGAGGGGACCGCAGGTCCTGTGCAAAATGTGCCCAACACGCACAGAACAGAGAGACTCTAGACCAGCTAGTTGGTCATGTTTTAGTGTGCTGGAATTAACATGGCAGAACAGAGCGCCTCTAGACCAGCTAGTTGGTCATGTTTTAGTGTGCTGGAATTCACAGGCATCGACACATGTATGAGTCAATCAATCAATCAATCAATGCCTTTATTTGTCCCCCAGTGGGGCAATTTGTTTCACAGCAGTAGAAGCACACAAAATTACAACAACAACAAAAAAAACCCACAAATACACAGTATAATAAATAACATAATGCACATCCTGATCAAATAATGGGTAAACTACTTTTTCCTCCTGCCGTTTAGAATAGAGAGACAGCAGAAGGAACAAAGGAGTGTTCTGTGTGATGCTTCTCTCTCTCTGTGACGGGATTCTTGATGCTGTCTCTCTCTCTCTCTGGCACATTTCTCTCTCTGTGACGGGATTCTTGATGCTGTCTCTCTCTCTCTCTGGCACATTTCTCTCTCTGTGACGGGATTCTTGATGCTGTCTCTCTCTCTCTCTGGCACATTTCTCTCTCTGTGACGGGATTCTTGATGCTGTCTCTCTCTCTCTCTGGCACATTCTCTCTGTGACGGGATTCTTGATGCTGTCTCTCTCTCTCTCTGGCACATTCTCTCTGTGACGGGATTCTTGATGCTGTCTCTCTCTCTCTCTGGCACATTCTCTCTATGACGGGATTCTTGATGCTGTCTCTCTCTCTCTCTGGCACATTCTCTCTCTGTGACGGGATTCTTGATGCTGTCTCTCTCTCTCTCTGGCACATTCTCTCTGTGACGGGATTCTTGATGCTGTCTCTCTCTCTCTCTGGCACATTCTCTCTGTGACGGGATTGTTGATGCTGTCTCTCTCTCTCTCTGGCACATTCTCTCTCTGTGACGGGATTCTTGATGCTGTCTCTCTCTCTCTCTGGCACATTTCTCTCTCTGTGACGGGATTCTTGATGCTGTCTCTCTCTCTCTCTGGCACATTTCTCTCTCTGTGACGGGATTCTTGATGCTGTCTCTCTCTCTGGCACATTTCTCTCTCTGTGACGGGATTCTTGATGCTGTCTCTCTCTGGCACATTTCTCTCTCTGTGACGGGATTCTTGATGCTGTCTCTCTCTCTGTGGCACATTTCTCTCTCTTTGACGGGATTCTTGATGCTGTCTCTCTGTCTGATGTGTTTCTCTGATGTGTTTCTGCTGTGCACGGTTTCAGGACGGTCTCTGTTGGAGTGACCACAGGGCCTGTCTTCTGTGGAGTTGTTGGGCATACACTACGGCATGAGTACACAGGTACATATGCATGGACACTCATGCACCCGCACACTTACACACACATTTCTTAAAGGAGAATTCCGGTGTGATTTTGACCTAAAGTGTTTTGAAACATGATACCGAGTGTGAACGTATGTCTCATAGCCCATCTCGGCCTGTCCCCTGCACTCCGAAATCTGGCGCTAGTTAGCCGATGCTACCAACAAGGCGGTCAATGGTGGTGCCTCGGCATCGGCATAGCCATGCAAATAAATCACTGTTTTACACCATTTACGAGGCTCAATGTATCTCCACACTTCATTGGTAGACTTCCGAGGGCCCTGACATTTAAAACGAGACATTGAGAACTTTGAAAAAGCACTGGTAGTTTACTTACAAGACGATTTATACAGACAGTATCTTCACGAAGTTTAGCGTTTGCAGCCATCTTTAGTCACGATAAGTCGAGCGACGAGTAAGAATGAACAGGTATGATAAGGGATCAGATTCCAAAAATAATTCTGTGGAAATGCATGGATTACAGTTTCTTCCAGTAGCAGCAACTGGAATCCATGCATTTCCACAGAATTATTTTTGGAATCTTATCCCTTATCATACCTGTTCATTCTTACTCGTCGCTCAACTTATCGTGACTAAATTCAAGATGGCTGCAAACGCTAAACTTTGAGAAGATACTGTCTCGGTATCATGTTTCAAAACACTTTAGGTCAAAATCACACCGGAATTCTCCTTTAAAGCCATACTAATACCAACTACTAAACTGTAGGCCTACTATACTATACTATGTTACTAACTATGCTATAGTTATAATATAACAATCCTACACTATACTACGATACTGTATATTGTAATGTATTGTAATGTAACATATTGTAATGTATTGTAATGTAATGTAATGTAATGTAATGTTAATGTTATCTGATCCTGTGCCATGCAGTGATTGGTAAAAAGGTGAACCTGGCGGCACGTCTGATGATGCACTACCCCGGCATGGTGTCATGTGACACAGAGACGCACAACTACTCCAGACTGCCCCAGGCCTACTTCACTGAGCTGCCCAAGAAGGCCATGAAGGGGGTCAGAGACCCCGGGCCCATCTACCAGTTCACCGCCAGGAAAGTCAGGATGTGAGTGGGAAATGCCCCCTACAGCCTCAGGCATGAGCTGGAACTGCAGCATGTGGCCTTATGGCATGGCTGGGAATGGGGGCGTTAGGCATTTGGAGTATGCTGTTGTTGTTTGAAGTGAATTGGTTGGAGAAACTATGTTTGGTATTTTGATGTGCTCGCTGAGGTATTTCAGTGCAATTACTCTTCAGAAAACGTGACAAAGATTTCAGCAGACCTCATTATATGGCCATTATTTGACTGAATGTTCTGCAAAACTCACTCACACCACTTGTTGTGTCATGACTGCACCAACGCCTCATTAATCCCATTCATTCCACAATGACTTTCTTATCTCACGTGGAATTTACAGAACAAGCTAAGGTGTTGCAGTAGTTCTCTAGTGACTGTGACTGATAAATTTACAGTACAAGCTAAGGTGTTGCAGTAGTTCTGTAGTGACTGTGACTGATGAATTTACAGTACAAGCTAAGGTGTTGCAGTAGTTCTCTAGTGACTGTGACTGATGGATTTACAGTACAAGCTAAGGTGTTGCAGTAGTTCTCTAGTGACTGTGACTGACAGATTTACAGTACAAGCTAAGGTGTTGCAGTAGTTCTCTAGTGACTGTGACTGATGGATTTTCTAAGTCTTCATCTTCATCTGTATCTTGTTTATGTTTTTGAAGAACTGTCGGTCAGTCCCCCATGTCCGTGGAGAGACAGAAAGAGTATCCACTTCTCGGTGAGTCAGTACTTGTCAGCTGCTGATTAATTATCTGTAACTAATTCATCACAGTGTTTCCCACAGAATTTAATTCTATTTGTGGTGGTAGGTTTGCAGAATTAACTTGAATGCAACAGTTGCAAATTAGTGCAGCGTGGTTATGATGCTAACCAGATTTAAGCACAATTTAGTACAACCTGGAAAATCATTGTGTGGTGGTCAATGTTGATATTGTGGTGGGCCACCACAAATAAGTCAATGTACGGGAAACACTGCATCATATGATTTCACTCAGTTGAAATGGTAGAGGTATCTGTCATAATCCAGAAAATGTTCTTAATATTCTGTCAGTGTGGCAACATCTGGCCACCTATAACTGTATTTGTGTGTGTGCGTGCACATGAACCTTCAGTGTAGCCTTAGCATTACACACAGGGGATGTAGTGGAGGCTAAACGCAAGTAAGCACAGTTTATCCACCTCTGAAATTTCAGAAACTTTCTTTTGAAAGTTTATCCACCTCTCAAAAGAGTTTATTCATTAATTGCAACTTTTAACATTCAAAAATCACACTGTATTATCCACATTCACAATATGTACACTCATCAACACTCAAGGAACCATTTAATACAACTGGTATTGTTATAAACATTGGACAATAACCTCCACCATCATCAAACATGTTCTGAATGCCTTTTTCACCGTGATCACAGAATTCATAGTTTACCCACCTCTTATTTTACCACTACATCCCTGATTACACAGAACAAAACTGACAGGTAAAATAAGCTGAATGGCGTCCCGCTTTACCCTTGCCAGGTCGGGAGAAAGAGATGGAGCTTTACTCCAGAATGGTGAAGAGTTTCCTGGAGGGCAGAGCCTCAGACACACACACCTACAACAACGTTGTGATCTTCGGGGGCGGCAGCGGCTACGGCAAGAGCCATCTCTTGGCTGAAGTGGTCTACAGAGCCAGCAGGGGAAGCCTCAGGTGACTTCTCTCCATATCACTCACACTAGTTCTGGTTCCATTTCTGTCACATTATTTATTTTTTTATGTGAACCATAATTTCTCGATTATTAACCAAGGTTTATACATGGATTTTGCTAAACTGCAGTCAGGGATTGTGCAGTATGTCACGTTTGTTTATGTTTATGTTGATATTTAAATTTATTAGCAGATGATTTTGTGCAAATAAACGTACATTATATTTTAACCAAGGACCAAATGAAACACACCAGAGAGGTAACTCACCCCTACCTTCAGTATTCCCAGAGAAATTCCACGCAGGGTTTCGTTTTTGTTTGGGGGACAGGCTGCCCCCACTTTGTTTGTTTCCAGTTTTCGGAGCCTGGATTGCCTACAGAAACCATGTTTTACAGTGTACTCACAGAATGGGCAGCTAGCAGCTCCTGTTTACGTTGTTGTGTGTGGTGTCATAAGCTACTTGGACCTTGAATTTCCCTTGGGGATCAATAAAGTATCTATCTACAGTATCTATCTATCTATCTAGGGGTTGTGAGAAGATGATTGATGAATGTGACAAAGAATCTTATGGCCTTGAAATCGCATAAAATCCCTGACTGCACCTTTAACTAGATGTACCGCAGAGCGGTACAAAATATGACCGCCGCCCAGTCAAGCACATTTTTTCCAGAAAAATAAGTTACGCTTGTCAAATTGTGTTCATTTCCTACTTTGTTCCTTTTTTGTGTGTTTGTAATTGAGTGTGTGCAGAGTGTGTGGTTGTTTTTGTGTATATGTGTTTTGTGTGTGTTTTTGTGTGTGTGTGTGTGTGCGTGTGTTTGTGTATGTAGGTGTGTTTGTATGTGTGGGTGTGTGTATGTGTGTTTATGTGTTTGTGTGCGTGTTTGTGCGTGTTGTGTGTGTGCATGTATGTGTGTGTGCATGTGTAGTGTGTGTGTGTTTTTTTGTATGTGTGTATGTGTGTGTGTGTGTGCATGTGTGTGTGTCTTTATGTATGTGTACATAAATAAAGCAAATCAGGGAACCACCTACTCTTTGCGATAAGTGCCATGGGATCTTTAACAACCATGGTGAGTCAGGACCTCAATTTAACATTCATGCAAAGGAAAACATCTCCTGCAATACAGTGTCACTGCAATAGGACATTGGGATTGATATTTGTTTAGTGGCTTTTGGCCACAGGGAAGAGTGCCACCTACTGGCCAGCAAAGTTAGGGTATCTGCTGGTCTGGCTACTGGCTAGAAACAAAAGGTTAAAGGCATATAGGATTCTAACTGTCTCACTGAATTGCATTATGCACACTCAATTCTCACTGGTATCTGCTAGACAACAAGTACCAAAACATGATTAGTTCATAGATTTCACATGTGAAATACATTTTATACAACCCCACCCCTATCTTGCCTGTTCATAATTCTGAGAAATTCTTGAATTGTGTGCATGTGTGCATGTACGTGTTTATGTTTGTGTGTGTGTGTGTGTGTGTGTGTGTGTGTGTGTGTGTGTGTGTGTGTGTGTGTGTGTTTGTGTGCGTGCGTGCATGTACTTGTGGGTGTGCCTGTGTGAGTGCCTGTGTGTGTGCATGTGCATGTGCATTCATGCATACATCAGAGTTTCCGCTAGAAAAAAATGGTGCCGGTCAAAGTGCCCGGCAGAGGTTTCATTTTCCGGACATTTTGATGATATGCCGGTCAAATATCCTATTATCGCTTCTTAATTAGTCAAGTTGAGGAAAACTGGAGACAGGCTATGTAGCTTAAAGGGACACCAGGCAACGTTTTCGTGTTAATTAATCATCTTCGTAAGTCGGTATATGGTTAAATGACTCATTACGGGGCGAATGAAGGCTCTCTCACCCGCCCCTACTGCCTGTAGGAAGAATATCCCACTTGCAAGTTCGGTGTATCCTACCCGCCGACCGAAGCAGGATCAGTTTACAGCACAGAGGCAGGCTAACGAAACGCTAGAGATTGTTGCAAACGTGTGTATAATGGCAGAGCCGGCGAAGAAGCAGCGAAAACCCTTGACGGAAGACGCAAAGAAAAGGAAAAGAGCCTCAGACCGATCGAGGGGGAGTTTCGTAGAGAAAAAGCATCAGGCTTGCCTGGTGTCCCTTTAAAGAATGACATAATCAGGCTGAATAGAATGCAACATATTCATTAGCCTAACTTACGTAAACATGCCTAACAAGATCTAGCCAGTATCTATGTTTTCATTAACAGCAAGAGTGCGTTTCGTTCATTGTTTTAACCCATTTACTCCTAAAATGCCTGCTAAAAACGCCTATAGAATCCTATGGCATTCTAGACTAAATAACCTTATTTCCTGAGGGTTTTCTGAAAACATACTAAAAATTGTCAACGTCTACCAAAATGTAATATCTAAGCCTCTGTAGCACCTAGAAACATGAAATAAAAAGCATGCTGCGCTACGCAGCATCCAGCGGGAGGGTCAATGTTGCGCTACGCAGCATCCAGCGGGAGGGTCAATGTTGCGTCATGCAGCATCCAGCGCGAATGGGTTAAAAAGGCTACATTGTTTGTTGCTGCTACCCACGTTATATCTCCAGTGGTTCCACTGTTTAACTTGCACAGATGCGCAAACACAAGAATGAGCGCTCACACCACTAAGGCTATAATTTATTTGATAACAATAAATTAAGAAATGTTTCCTATTCTGGGAAATGTTTAGTTTCTTTTTCTTTCGGTCCGCAGTTCAATGATACCGTTTAATTGTGCGCGGACCAGCAATCTCCTCGTCGAGGAGGCCCTAACCCTGCAGATCATAGACATAGAAAGCATAGGCCTACTGTATGCTTTGGGTACACCACACATGTTGCATGTCCAGTGTACACGGAGAATGACAGTGTCTTGGAGAGGCCGCAACCCCGCAACTCCACTTCCAACGTCATGATTCCGATACGCCCGACACTTCTGCTTTTTATCTGGTGGTGGTGGAGTTGACCGGCTCCAATTTATCATCATCCATCGCGTCTGGCCTCTGAAAAAACTTTTAAGGCTAGTCTGCCTGGGCCTGGCCATGTTTGAACCGCCTCACTCATTTGTTCGTTGTTTAACATGGACTTTTTAAGCGTGCGCTTCCTATTTGAAATGTTTCCTATTTGAAATGTAGCATAGGCTATGCGTGTTGTTTAATAGCTTTCAAACGGTAGAGCCTGTACATTTAAAAACATAGCCAGAGGACGGATTGCTTAGGCTTACATTTTAAGGCTTATTCTCAAATTCAGATTGCGTTAGGGGGACTAACGCAATTATTATTAGCCAATTTCAATCGGACAATTTGACCGGAGAGATTTAATTTTGTCGTTCATGCGAGCGCTGTGTGATTTGCTTTGGCCTGTTTGTCCTCAGAGTGATGCCCTGTGAGTTGGCCAAGACAGACACCCATCAGCAGAACTACACGCTGCAAACTCTGCTGGCCCTCCTGCTCACCGTGGAGACGTGCAAGAACTTCGCAGAGCGCGAGAAGGTCATCCTATCCCAGATCGAGCAGCCGGACATGAGGGAGAACCTCTGCCTGCTCAACGAGATCCTCCTGGTCAAGGTGCTGCGTGCCTACTGCACCCCTCTGCTTCAGCACACACATGTAGAGTCTGAATTTAGATGACACACAAAGTGAAAAGTCAGGCAACGAGTGTGATATACGAGACTGGAGATAGATAGCGTAGAAAATTTGGTCTAGAAGGGCATCAAAACATGAACACTGACAGAACAAAAGCCTACTGACTGTTCTGTGAAGACCCATGAATGGGCTTTTATCAAGACTCTTGCACCTTCTGTTGTTTTTTAAATGTGATTTCAGAGTTAATGCTCCTCACCAAATGTCAGATTTCACCATAACTGAAATGTCTTTTGTGTTGAGGCTGTGTACAATTGGTTACACAAGACTAATAGTTACATTAAGGGCTTTGATGTGATGGTTTTATTCTGGATTCCTTTGTTTGTCTGCTCGTAGTTCCCTGTTTCAAACAGAGTCTCACTCATGGACATCGAGACTCGTGAGAAGGAGACCAAAGACTTCATCATGCAGCTTTTCTGCCACGTAAGCAGAGATATCCTCAGCTCCGCATTCACTTAGAAAACACTGATACAGTATGTGTGCTGTAAAAACTAGCCAGGCTTTTATTTTCTTCAACTGCCGAACTCAACTACTTACATTTGGGACAGGCGTCTGTATGGGTCAAGCCTTAATTCCTGTTACACAAACATTTGCTCAACAAAGATGAGAGGTTTTGTGAGACAGAGGTTTTGTGGGGCAGCCGTGGCCTACTGGTTAGCGCTTCGGACTTGTAACTGACATCAAACTATTATGAAAACAACAGAATCAAAATATAATGATTATTCAGCAAAATTCAGTTTCATAACAATAATTTCTGTCGGATTATAATTAAAATTCTATTTAAAAATGTTAAAAAATGTTTTCAAAATGGATGTTTATTCCATGATTGGGCAGCCGTGGCCTACTGGTTAGCGCTTTGGACTTGTAACCGGAGGGTTTCCGGTTCGAACCCCGACCGGTAGGCCACGGCTGAAGTGCCCTTGAGCAAGGCACCTAACCCCTCACTGCTCCCCGAGTGCCGCTGTTGTTGCAGGCAGCTCACTGCGCCGGGATTAGTGTGTGCTTCACCTCACTGTGTGTTCACTGTGTGCTGAGTGTGTTTCACTAATTCACGGATTGGGATAAATGCAGAGACCAAATTTCCCTCAGGGGATCAAAAGAGTATATATACTTATACTTATATTTACCAAAAAACTTGACTTGGCTTTTAATTAATGCATGGGCTTTTTATTGGTTGGGACAGCATGCTGTCTTACTAAGTAAACTGTGTATTGGGTTGTTAAGTTTGGCAGGTGTGTTTTCCTTGTGTCTGTTATCAAGGCCATTTGAGATCTCAGGATTCATGTTCTGTTTTTTCTGTTCCAAAAAAACCCCAATCTGACCATGTTGCTTGTGTCCTTGTGTCTCTTATTGGTCGTCCTCAGATGGCGCAGGCGGAGCCGTGCGTGTACGTCATCGACCAGGCGCACTTCGTGGACAGCCCGTCGTGTTGCTTCCTGTTGGAGGTGTGCGAGGCGGCGCACATGCTGCTCTTCCTGTCCGTGCTGCTCGAGAGCGAGTGCAACCCCGAGCTGCTCCGCCTGCTGCGCGCCCCGCGCACCGTCTACCACAAGCTGACCGGCCTCGAGCCCTCCGTCACCGCACAGCTCGCCTGCCAGATCCTGGGCGTCGTGCGCATCCCCACCGAAGTGGAGCTGTAGGTGGCAGCAGACACCTGTAGCTTGATGTGTGATCTGTATGATGTTTGATGGTCAAATTTAAGTAGCAGGCAGAGAAAGTACTAGGAGACATTACTTCATGGCAAACAAAAAAAGTTGGGGGTGGGATTTTTAAGAAGCAGGGTTGATTATGGGATTGTTAGGATATCTACATTCAGCAGTTTATTTGAAGGAGAAAAGTCACGTTATTGGTTAACCTCACTCTCACTAGCAAGAAAAACTGCCAATATTTTGTTGGTTTGCTAGTCTCATCTATCAGGGTTTTTTGAGTGAAGGAATGAGCTCCTTAAGTGTAATACAATATGCAATGGGAAAAAAGAGAGACTGCACTCAGCATAGCCATCTTTTTGCTTTTTGCCAGTCATCGTTTTGCTTTGACTGAGTCAAGTACTGTGAACGTATAGTGTAATTTTATGTAATTAAAAGCGCAGCCGTGGCCTACTGGTTAGGGCTTCGGGCTTGTAACCGAAGGGTTGCTGGTTCGATCCCTGACCAGTAGGAAAAATGTGGGTGGGGGAAGTGGTTGAGCACTACTCTCCCATGCCCACAACCACGGCTGAAGTGCCCTTGATCAAGGCACCTAACCCCTCACTGCTCCCCGAGCGCCGCTGTAGCAGGCAGCTCACTGCTCCGGGTTAGTGTGTGCTTCGCCTCACTGTGTGTTCACAGTGTGCTGTGTGTGTTTCACTAATTCACAGATTGGGATAAATGCAGAGACCAAATTTCCCTCACGGGATCAAAAGAGTATATATACTTATATACTTATACTTACACTTATACTTATACTTATGATCTCAATATTGAACAAAATAATTGTGATAATGATGTTTGCCATAATCGAGAGCTCTGCTGTGCTGTTGTCTCTGTCCTGTGTAGTTTCCTGGTGGAGAGGAGTCACGGGGTGCCGTACTACTGCGAGGAGCTGCTCAAGAGCCTCTACCTGAGCCGCATGGTCTACATCTCGGAGGTGGAGGAGAGCGAGGAGTGCAGGGATGTGGAGCTGCTCTTCCCAGGCCCTAGTGTGGAGGTGCCCATCCCCTCCAGCAGAACCAGTTCAGAGGAGGAGATCAGGAAGAAGTCCATGGGTACCACACAGCCACCTAATTCCTATAGTCCAACAACGGGCTATGACCATTGTATTGAATAGAGAGGGTATTCAGTATGATTGTCTCATAATGATCGTCTCAAAATTATTGTCCTGTCATTCAATGATGATCCTAGCCTAATAAAACTATTTACATATACACACAGGCTACAGTATTTAACAAAGCTATTGACAAATGCAGACGAGATCAGTGAGGTATCAGTTTAAGATCCCCACTTATGGGTTATTCTTGCAACACATGCTTATGTGTGTGGTTAATTTCTGACAAGAATATCTTAAATAATATGAATAAATGTGACAGTGAATAAATGACAAGATGATATCTTGGTTATATGATATGAATAACAGTGGAATATGTAATGCACACTCTTACTTAGGACTGAACACACAAGAGAACACATCCTCCCTGAAGTGCCGGAAGATTGCTGCACTGGACGAGTCCGCTAGTGAGAGGCTGAAGTTAGTGTGCTTGACCAACGAAGGAGCCAAATTCCACCAGATTCTCATCCCGCTCACCTTAAAAGGTAGTCTGCTGTGTCCAGATTCCCATCCCGCTCACCTTAAAAGGTAGTCTGCTGTGTCCAGATTCCCATCCCGCTCACCTTAAAAGGTAGTCTCTCTAGTCAAACAGAAGGGATTGCATCCTTCCATCCATTGCATTTAATTTCTCTTAGAATGAATGTGGTTAGTCAGTGTAGTTTATTTTACTATGTTGCTGCGTTGAAAGGTCTTTGCAGCTTGATACTTTTGAACTTTATTTTATTGAATATAATTTGTTTTGGTTTATTTCATCAGTTTGAAACTTCATAGTGACACTCCAGTTATTTTGCCTTTTCCCAACTGTCAGTGACACTCAGGAACTGAATGTACATTTATGTGTTGATGTGTTTACGTGTTTACTGAATCTGTTTACTGTTTACTGTTTCCCTGAGGCTGCACTGCTCTAAGCACCAGAATGGGAAGCTTGACATATCACCATATTACGCAACTCTTTTTTCTGTCCGTGGAAACTGGAGCGCTATATCCAAGCTGTAGGGTCAAGGGATTAACCAACGATTCATATATCCTATATCCACTTCAGAGTCTTGCCATTTCAAACAGTTTCAAATACACTGGGGCAGAACACCTCCTTTGGCTTCATGAAATGATGATTAAACATGTCAGTTCTGAAGTGAAGGGGCTTGAAATACGTACATTTCATGTGCATTTGTTCATTTTGCTGTAGAAACACTATCTAAAGCACCTTTCTAATCAGGTTCTAATACTGCTCATTGGCATGTGTGGTTTCCATGGGAATGTGGAGTACAAAAGGGGGAATAGAGGGGGACACAGTGTAAATGGAGCAGGAAGCATAGTGGCAAAGTGCATTCATTCCTATTACCCAAACATTGTGAAGTCCATTATTCATGTTATGGTTGCAATATGTTCATATCATTTCCAGGTTTTGATAGCTGAAATTGAGTTGTTTGAACTTTGCAAATTGAAGTGTAATTGAAGTGTAATACAGTAGAAAAACAACTGGGACGACTTCAGTGGTGGGCGAATATGGTTATATAGTAGAAGTAGATCCCATTATGTTGTCTCTCTTCCTCTCTCTTTATGCCCCCCTTCCCTCTCTTCTGCTCTCTCTCTCCTCTCACCTTTTCTCCTGTTCGCTCCCTCACTCTCTATCTTTCTCTCTCTCTATTCTGCTCTCTCTCTTCCTCCTGTTCGCTCTCTCTCTCTCTCTATTCTGCTCTCTCTCTTCCTCCTGTTCGTTCTCTCTCTCTCTCTCTCTATTCTGCTCTCTCCTTCCTCCTGTTCGCTCCCTCTTTCTCTCTCTCTCTCTCTCTCTCTATTCTGCTCTCTCTCCTTCCTCCTGTTCGCTCCCTCTTTCTCTCTCTCTCTCTCTCTCTCCTGTTCTCTCCCCCACTCTCTTTCTCTCCCTCTTTCTCTCTCTCTCTCTCTCTCTCCTGTTCTCTCCCCCACTCTCTTTCTCTCCCTTTTCTCTCCTCTCTCTCCTCCTGTGCAGGTATGGCCCTTGCCCACCTGGACCAGCTGCTGCCTAACGAGCAGATGGTGGTGAAGTGCGCGGCCATCATCGGTCACACCTTCACCACGCAGATGCTGACCCATATCCTGCCTGAGCTGACCGAGGACAAGCTCAACGACACGCTGGTGTCGCTCTTCAAGGCCGGCACCTTCGTCTGCGGCTCGAGGCCCGAGCACTTGGTCGACCTGAGCCTGGTCGACGAGAAGTGCATGCTCAGCTGCTACTGCGACCAGCAGAGCCGGGCCAGGAGGGTCGATGAGGATGAAGACGAGGAGGACAAGGAAGGTGAGGGGAAACTGGGGGCTGATGGTGTTGACTTCCAGGCTCTTCCAGGCCCTCTCGTGAAAGTCTCTGCTAATATTGCTTTTGTTGATATGGTTATTTTCATTGTTGATTGTTAAAGTATCATAGTATGTTAGTTGTTGCTATTATTATGCTAAAAATAGGCTTTTCAATTTTATTTGAAACGATTTTACTCATGTAGTTTCCATATACTGTAAGTTGCTTTGGACAAAAGTTTCTGCCAAAACATAAACATAAGCAAACATAAACATAAACAAGCATAAACATAAGCAAGCATAAACATAAACATAAACAAGCATAAACATAATAATTGACCATGGAGTACTCCACTATACAACCCTGTGTGACAGTCAGAAAGCCAGTGCTGTAATGAACAGATATGGCCAGGTCACGTATTCTGTTCAGAATGCCAGTTCCAAGTCCTGAGAGGCAGAAGGCTGAGGTTAAAACGGAGGGTTGGGGGCTGAGAGTGTAGGCCAGTGGTGTGGTTCAGGGTCTCTTTAAAGCATGTCTGCTGCTAATCCACCAGAGCATGCGCTGCCTGATGTATGCCATGTTATGTGGTAGCATGATGTAATTAGGTCACATACCTGCTGATGCTGAATACCAGAGCTCTGGATCATTAGAGGGACACAGCACAAAGTCGACTTCCCAGCCTTGCTTTGTGTTTACTGCAGTCAGCGGCATACTCTTGTTCTCCTGTTCTGTTCCCCTCTGCTGTGCCTGTAGAGGATGGAAGCTCAGCACAGGCCTGTCGTGAGCTGTTTGGCTGTACATTTGTCTTATCCACCACAGCGCCCTGGGCTCTGATTGTGTGTGTGTGTGTGTGTGCAGAGACGGCGGGCCAGGCGTCGGAGGGCGGCATGTGGCGCTGCGATGTGATGCGCTTCCGCACGTCGCTGGTGAAGGAGACGGCGTACGACCTGTGGCTGCAGGAGCAGCGGCGCGACTTCCACGCCAAGTGTGCCGCCTACCTGCTGAAGCGCGCCCACCGCTGCGTCCACTGCCCCACCGACGAGTTCGTCTTCGGACACAAGGCCGTCGTGGGCGCCGCCATCATCGAGATCAGCGGCGTGCTCAACGTGCAGGTGTCTTGCGAGAAGGCCCTGCTGGACATCCAGAAGAACCCCGAGCACCTTGGCCCACGACGAGGTGTGTCCGTGCGTGCGTGCGTGCGTGTGTGTGTGTGTGTGTGTGTGTTTAGGAAAATAAGCACTGGTGTTTACATGTCTAGGGGTATCCTATCAAAGGAGCTGAGCGTTAAACTTGTTTTCACTTTCAGAACGTAAGGCGAGACTCATCAATATCAGTTTGATGTATCCTAGGAACACTTCAGACATTCTTACCAATCAAAACAGTCCAATTCTATATGTTTCTTTCCGTTTGTACAGTACAAGTATTCAACATCACTTGGAAACAAGATAGAACTTTGTTTGGATGAATCAAATTATTATGGAGCGTTGCGTGAACGCTTTGCTGCTGCCTGTTTGGTATTTGTAGAGTGATCCCCACCTAAGTCGTGTGTGTTTGCCTCCTGTAGGAACCATCATGATCCCTCCCAAGTCGACGCTGGAGTCTGGGTAAGGCCTGTCCTGCTCCACCCTCTTCCCTCCCACTCAGCCGTGCTGCTTGTGAAAACGCACGTGCCTTTCAGCGTCACCATCGCACGTGGCCGTTTGATTCCACCATGCCACTGGTCTATTTTTAAATCCAAATGGGTCTCTCTCTGTGGCAGTATGTTGCTTTGTTCTTCCCACATTGTCATGCATGTATTCTCATCTGCTCTCTCTAAGTTCAGCTGCTTTTGCAGTCAGGAGATCCTTTCATCATAAAGTGACATACAGTTCATGTTGTCAGTGATGATTAGGTACTCTTGTCCTCTGTTTTTGCTTTGGGAATGTCATCACTAGGGCTGTAGCGGTATGCGTATCGAAACTGAAATTGCGACACTCATAACCACGAACCTGTGTCGCGGTGTGAGAAGGCAGAATTGCGACACACTTCCCTTCCAGTGTTTCCACAGCACTAGGCAGATTAGGCAGCCGCATAAGCAACACACGTCTCCCGCTGGTACGATGTCCAAAAAAAAAAAAAATCATAATTTCATAATTTCAATCTCATAGCTGTCATTGTACAGCTATGGGTGCAACTTTACAAAATGGTAACCTATAGAAGTACCCTAAAACCCCTCTCCTCTCCTTTTATATCAGTTGTTTATATATCAAGATCATTTTATTATCATATAATATTGTATATTATTTTATACAATTTATATGTGTATATTCAGTGTTCAAATCAGTCCAGTTTATATAGGTTTTCAAATATTCTAATCGTCTAGTGTTCCCAATTATTGAAATGTTATTTAACACACACACACACACACACAATCGAGGTATGTATCGAACCGTGGGTCAAAAATGTTGATACAAACCTAATCGTGAGTTTGGTGTATCGTTACAGTCCTAGTCATCACTAGGCCTGTCACGATAACAAATTTTGCTTGACGATAAATTGTCTCAGAAATTATTGCGATAAGCGATAATATTGTCGTTCTGAGAATTTTCCTCGGGAAGAGGAAGACGGCCCACTTGTTGTGTTTTTTTTTTCCCCAACTGGGAAAACTGCAGCGGATGATTGTGTTTTAGATGCATATGTATGTTTGTTGTGTTGCCGCTTTTAATTGCGACTGTTTTCCAACAAATGCGACACACCGACTCGTACACGTACAGTGGTTCACCACGGGCATTCGGTTTAAATCCGAAATGCTCCCACACTGCAGCTGTCGCGTTTGGCTTAGAAACCAATTCCATCTTTTTTGTCTCGAATAGGCATAGCCTATTCAAACTCGCAACTAGCTTTCTCTCTGCCTAGTGCCTATCGGTATACTTCTCACGCGGCTCTTTAGCTGCACTCTGTGGTAGGCTACGCCAGTAGTTCCGCCTCCCCACACACCATGCGACTGACAAGTGACTGACATGAGGGTTCACTCATGGTTACTCTAAGGACCCGAGAGAGAGAGAGGGAGAGAGAGACGAGGAAAACAAACAAGCATGCAAATGGCATTTATCGTGGCCAGAAAAATTATCGAGCTAATTTTAATTATCATGCGATTAATTGATTTATTGAATATCGCGACAGGCCTATTCATCACCCTTTTCTACAAGCCAAGCTTTGATAAGACACGGCTTTACTACTCATTAAATGTAAAGGACTGCTAATCTAATAAACAAACAATACATTTTGATGTGTACCTCCTTTGTCCTTCCTGTTTTTTCCCTTATTTGTCCCATTTGTCTTCCAGAGATGTGGAGGAAACTCTTGCTGTTCTGGATGCCATCATTCAGGACCACCAGCAGGGGGCGAAGCTGAGCAGGTTGTGCTGCTGTGACCAGGTGCTGGAGGTGGTGCTGACCCCCATGGCGCGCCACTGGATAGGTGTGGGCGACGTGTCCAAGGCCCTCTACTACCTGCTGGAGTCGTCCGCCGCCTGCATCTACCTGTCTTATAACTTCAGGGTGTGTGTGTGTGTGTGTGTGTGCGTGTTAGTGTGCGCCTCAAAGTTAGTTTTGCATGATGCACCGATACTAAAACAGGACGCACACATCACGCTCTAACCATGCTTTGTGCTTGTGAACATATTACGGTATGATTACAGATTGATGCATTTAAACTTTAAAATATACAAAATGTTCTTCCCAGGGCGCATGCCCCAGACTTGCCTAGAAGGGAGGGCCTGTGCCCCAGTGCAGTTTTAGATCTAGTGGCGTCCAAGAACATCAACTCACAGTATTTGATCGCTTCCTTCATAGATATAGAATGGTGGGGGAGGAAACACATTTTATCCAGTCTTGTTACTTTTCATAATTGGCCACAACCTGTGGTGTACAGTAGCCAACGTTGTACTTGAAATTAAATAGCATTCAGGGTCATTGAAAAATTGTGGAAAGGTTGTGAAATTCACAGTCAAAGTCAGTGAGAATGGGTGGGAACCCTATTAGAGTGAAGCTGTGTTTCTATGCTCCTGTGTATGAGATGGTACAGTATGTGTAAGAGGAGGTGTTTGAGTGTTTTATGTGTAGATAGGTAAAAGTAAGAATGTGTTTATTTAACCTTAACCATAACTTTATCTTATCACTGTACATTTTTGACTGTATTGGAGAACATCTCAGATTCCCTGATCCAAAACATATGTAAGTGATGCATACTGATAACATATTTCATAATGTTGCTCTGTGACAGGCTTTGTCCTACCTGAATGAGATTCAGACCATACTGGACAATGTGAAGTCTGGGAGGTCTGCGTTTGACACAGCGATGAAGGGCAGAATGAAGGTCTGCAAATTTGAGAAGGCCTTAGCGTACCGCCTGAAAGGACAGGTACGACTACAGATAAAAATACTGTCCGTACAGTACCTTCGCAACATCTCAATCCCTCACCTGTCCCCTTCTGAGCTGGGTCCTGATAAAGATATCTTCCTACGAAAACAGTTTTCTTTGCCTCTCACTTTCTTATTACACTATAGGGATCCAGACCTGGAGTGTGCTGTTGTATAAATGAATAGGTTTGAATGTTTTTTTGTGTTCAGACATTCATCAACACACACACACAAAACTCAGCCTGAAACATTGAGGAAGCATGTACGGGGAGTTCTCCTCTGCATGTTTTTGAACATTTGAGCATTGTGTATGTAAAGAATATGTAGTACAACATGAATTGTCATTGGAACTAACTCCAAACTAAAAGCAAACTTCAGTGAAAATCTCTTTAAAAATAAATAAATAAATAAATAAATAATAAATAAATATTCTCAAACTAGGCTTAATCCATGTACAGGAAATTGTCTATCTGCGTACTAAGGCCTAGTCCACACGTACCAAACCGATCTTTTTTTCCTCCGTCTTCCCTGGAACCGTATCAAGAATATTTGCGTCCAAACGGATCCATCTCAACACGACTTAACACGTCACTTCATATCCCAGGCCTATAGGTGGCACTGTTTGTTACAGAAATTGACCAAAGCTTGCGCGCTGTGTAGGCCATACAACAGACAGAGTAGGCTACGACAAAACTGGCTAGTGCAAGGAAACCAGAATTGTTTGTGTGGACTTACAGTGAACTGTCAACTGTAGTCCACTGTAAAACTAATAAACTTAATTTTTACGGTTTGTGAAGGGTGCAGTCCCGTCCTTTTTTTTGGCTAACGCAGGTAAAAATAATCTCCTTTACTTTCTTTGGTTGTAGGATAGTCCGCGATTTACATTAGTTTTGGTTATCACCGGAAGTGCAAAGGCTAGGCGTACCCAAGTTCTAGGCTATTCCGTCGCCACATTTATAATATTGCTATAATACCTTTGTTAGTAACAGTCGATACTGTTATTATTGTTGTTAGGCAATACTATAAGTGTCAAGTCCAGGGCAGCTGAGGTGTGGTGATGACATCATCGATATGCAAGTAGGATGTGCGGTTTCGCTGTCCAAACGAATTCAAAAGAGCTACGGTTTCAGATTTTTCCACTCTGGGACCAGGTTTCAAAAAAGTGCGGTTTCAGGCAGTTCGTCTACAGGATTCGTTTGGACGCTCGGCCAAAACCTCTGCGTTTAACCCAAAAATCGTCTCCGTGTGGACGGGCCCTAAGAGGTGTCAGACAGAGGTCAGGAAACACTTCCTGGTTCCCACAGCCCAACCCCTCTTGCTTTGTGTTGGCAGGTGTTGTTCAACACGGGTCAGATTAAGGAGGCGGAGGCCATGTTCACCAAGGCCCTGCGGCTACTGGGCAGGCGGTTGCCCATGACGCCCGTCATTGCCGCCGTCAAACTCGTCTACGAGAGGATGAGGAAGCTGAGGCTCCGCTCACAGGAACTCGAGAGACCCGAGTAGGCCACGCACCTGCCACAGCACAACTGCCACCTTGGACCCCAGCTGACCTTTAAACTGGCCATATTTAACCTTAGCACCTTTAGCTTGCTGACCTTTGACTTTAGCATCTTTAATCTTTTCAACCTTTAATTTAGCTACAGAACCTTTAACCTGCTTACATTTCACTTTTCAATCTGAGCAGAGCACTTTTTCACCCAACCACCTTGACACCTTAGCACCTTTAGCTATTTTACCTTTAACCTTGCCATCTTTTATCACATTTGAACCCATCCACCTAATGTTAGGACTCTTTTCCTTATATTAAAATGTAAAGACTTTTGTCATCCTGTGGTAACAGATGTTTGTGTCCTGTTATGTTGTTCTGGAATGCTGTGGAGTTGTAGGGAGAAGAGATTAGCGTTTCTGCACGAGCAAATCAACTGCTTGTCCTTCATGTGGAAGATCAGCTGCATCAAGAGGGTGCCACAGATTGACCGTGCCATGCTGGCCATCACCATGGAACAGAACACAGCCACCTTGACCGCTCAGCAGGATAGGGTGGAGCAGCACACACACACACACACACACACACACATACATACATGCGCACACACGACGCACGCACAGAAACGCACACACACACGCACATACATACATACATGCGCACACACGACGCACGCACAGAAACGCACACACACACACACATACATACATACATGCGCACACACGACGCACGCACAGAAACGCACACACACACACACATACATACATACATGCGCACACACGACGCACGCACAGAAACGCACACACACACGCACATGCACATACATGGGCACGCGTGCAAACACGCACACACACATACACACATGCACATACATACACACACACACATACA
This sequence comes from Alosa pseudoharengus, assembly GCF_046254945.1. Taxonomy (NCBI): domain Eukaryota; kingdom Metazoa; phylum Chordata; class Actinopteri; order Clupeiformes; family Clupeidae; genus Alosa; species Alosa pseudoharengus. The sequence goes on from NW_027468598.1 coordinate 32,896,919, forward strand.
TACGCACGCACGTACGCACACACACACGCACGCACGCACGCACACACACACATGCTACACCCTTCCACCAATTTTCATGGCAGTTGGTCCAGTAGTTTTTGTGTCATTCTGCCAATAAACAGAGAAACTAAAAAACTGCACTGAAAAGATAATGACTCCAATCTCTCCCTCCTCCTCCTCCCTTTCTCTCTTTCCTCCCTTTCTCTCTTTCCTCCCTTTCTCTCTCTTTCCCTCCCTCCCTCTCTTCCTTCCTCTCTCCTTCCTCCCTCTCTCCCTCTCCTCCCTCCCTCTCTATCCCTCCCTCCCTGCCTCTCCTCTCTCCCTCTCTCTCCTCCCTCCCTCTCTCCCTGCCTCTCCTCTATCTCCCTCCCTCTCTCTCCCTTTCCTCCATCCCTCTCTCCCTCCCTCCCTCCCTGCTTCTCCTCTATCTCCCTCCCTCCCTCTCTCTCCCTCCCTTTCCTCCATCCCTCCCTCTCTCTCCCTCCCTTTCCTCCATCCCTCTCTCCCTCCCTCCCTCTCTCCCTCCCTCCCTCCCTGCTTCTCCTCTCTCTCCCTCTCTCCCTCCCTTTCCTCCCTCCCTCTCTCTCTCCCTCTCTCCTCCCTTTCCAGGTGGTCTTCTCCATTCTGGACTTGCACCGGTTCAGCCAGAGCTGTGGTCAGGAGGAGGAGTGTAAGCGTTATGAGCGGCAGCTCTTTGAGCTGTTGGCCCAGCTGCCCGACACCACCGAGGCCTACATACTCATCTCCCACTTCATACGCAACCTCTGCATCATCCGCCTCTGTGATGGACATCTAGAGGAGGCCATCCAGTATGGTGAGTGTGTGTGTGCGTGTGTGCATGTGTGTCTGTGTGTGTGCATGTGTGTGTGTGTGTGTGTGTGTGTGTGTGTGTGTGTGTGTGTGTGTGTGCGTGTGTGTCCGTGTGTGTGTGTGCGTGTGTGCATGTGTGCGTGTGTGTCTGTGTGTGTGTGTGCGTGTGTTTGCACCAGGGCGTCAGGATTTGGAGGGTTAGCTTCAGCCAATTTAACCATGGCATTTGGCCACCGACATTTTTTCAAAACATGGCCTTACATGGTTGGTTGTTAGATGATTGGTAGATGACAGCTCATGCACAAGTTTAGTGTTGGGCACGTCCATGTTGGTTAAGCATTTTTGGAAGATGACAAATAAAACGACTGCCTACTTATATTAAGCTACGGATACTTGACTTAATGCCTACATGGTTTAGGCTTATTATACCAGACTTTGTGGTAAATAAAAGAAAAAAGCAAATGTTGTCATATTAGGCTGCTATTATTTGCATTATTTGTGGGTTGGCAGGATAATTGACTATGACAATACATTTTAGCAGATGTGTAGCAATGACCTAAATCCAATTATTATTCTGCTCACTGTGTCGTGTAGGCTATGAAAACTATTTTAAAACACACAGGCTGTATTTCCCAAATGTAGTCCATGACAACGCAGTGTTGCGATCATGTAACCTATGTCTCCCCTTGATTTAAAACAAAATAAATATCTATGACTTTAGTTTGCTTTCCTGCAACATTGACATGATTACGCTATGCATATGATTTAAATGGTCAGGCTGCCAGTCGAGGCAAAAGCCAAATATCCAACAACACTATCTGTTCCCTTTACTAATAGCCTAGATAGTGTCAAAGGAAAGTTTGTGATAGTGACAGCAGTTGCAGACTCTTGAAATGTCTGGTTGCTCGAACTACAATACACCTGAGGAGTGTGTACTTCTATCGGTGAGTTTAATTTGTGTTGGCGTCATTTCGTCTGCCTGCAAATGTAGGTTTAACAAGCTGCAAATTCACACTGGATGCAGCAAAAAATCCAGCTATCTAGTATCTTAAGTCTCATGTCTACTTAATTATAGTAATTTTCTGCGGATAACCTACATATTGCACTTAATAGCCTAATACAGCCAGTCCAAAGCATTCAGGGATCATTATTTGTGTAGCCTGAAGTGAATCCTTACTCAATATCGACTCTCCGTGTCTATTATATTCTCGCATATGAACATCACATTATAGGGTTTCAGGACAAGGGGCAAACACCACCATCCCCAAAATGTTATCCCAACCAATGTAATACATTTGTGCCTATAGCGAGGGTAGTTGAAGCGCGTTCCCGGACAACTTATTTTCCTCTGAGAGAATATCCATTTTGCATCAACGACACACCATTGTACCTTACTGTACGTTGTCTCCGTCTATAACATGGAACCTAATTGGCTAATTCTAGCTGGTGCCAGAAATGAGTGCCCATGAAGCCGTCAATTTCAAACTTTTTTGGCTGAAGTAGCTAGCCTAGCATGGGCCATTGAAATTAATGGGGGCGGGACTTAGTCACTCTCTCCAGTTATATATAATACCTCCATGGTTTGCACACGGGGGTTCAAATGTGTACTTGTTCTTGCACCAAACCAACCATCACTAGCAGAGAGCACAGACAGACAGTCAGCCTGGTTTGCTTCGCAGGTTACAAGGCCCGGAGTGTGATTCGCCAGCTGCACCAGGCGGGCGTGGACGTGTGGCTCATGGCCAACCTCTCCACCCCCATGCTCTTCACCAACAGGTCAGCGCACTGCACAGTACACCGCTCCTAGTGTGAGCAGCAGTAACTCTCTCAGCACACCGCTCCTAGTGTGAGCTGAGCTCCAATGGCTCTCTCAGCACACCGCTCCTAGTGTGAGCAGCAGTAACTCTCACAGCACACCGCTCCTAGTGTGAGCAGCAGTAACTCTCTCTGTACACCGCTCCTAGTGTGAGCTACTATAACTCTCTCAGCACACCGCTCCTAGTGTGAGCAGCAGTAACTCTCACAGCACACCGCTCCTAGTGTGAGCAGCAGTAACTCTCTCAGTACACCGGTCCTAGTGTGAGCAGCAGTAACTCTCTCAGTACACCGCTCCTAGTGTGAGCTGGGGGGGGGCATATACAGTACTGTGCAAAAGTGTTCGGCGCCCATTAGATTTGTTGTTTTAGCAGTGCTATGATGGCCATATATGTTTATTTTGTGTTCTCTGGTCATATTCTAATTAACAGTGAGAGTGGGAAATAAACAATATGGTCCTTGTGCCAATACTGAAGCAGAACATGTAAGCCTTTTGGGTAACACTTTCTATGAAGGTTGTATTTATAACGCCCTATGAATGCATTCATAATGTTTTATAAGGTGTCTATAAAGCATTGTAATGCTCATTATTACCATCTATATGTATTCACAAGTCATCATAACCAACTTCATGATGCATTATGACAACTAATTATGAATGATTATAATTTTAATCTGAATAATGCATTATAAATATGTCAAGATCTGCCGACTCACTTGTCAGTTTTATGATGCATCATAACTACTTCTCCCTGCTAAATACGTATAGTGATGCATAAAGAGTTTTGACTTCTACTGTAGTGCTATATATCTATAGCTATAATAATATATAATAAAGTTATAATAATTTATACATCTCCCTACAGCACACAATTATAAACAGCTATGCAATATCATAAGTGTTATTTGTCAGCTCTAAGTAAAGTGACAAGAATATGACCCTATCATTAACAGATATAAGTTCACTGAGTAATTAAAGGGTGCAATGAACTAAGTACCGAGTCTGCCATCTTTACTCCATATGCACAATATTATAAATTACTATGTTAATGTCATAGGTGTTATTTGTCAGCTTTAGGTAAAGTAGAGCAAATGATATATATATATATATATATATATATATATATATATATATATTATAGAAATAGATATAAGATCATTATAAACAAATATGAGGCAAAATGAAATGAGAGCCTGAACATAAAGACAAAAGGAATGCATTTAGTTCACTTTATTTTCATTTTAACCAACACACATAATTATCAATGCTCTGAGCACATTACACAAACACAAGTGGCACGGCATAGTCCTATATTTTGTGGTGGTGGTTATTTTTGGAATAAAACTCACAATGCCACTGAAATCTATCTTATGAAAGATCGTTCGAATCAAAATAGACCTTTGGTTTAAATGAAAATAAAGTGAACTGAATGCATTCCTTTTGTCTTTATGTCCAGGCTCTCATTTCATTGTGCCTCATATTTGCTTATAATGATCTTATATCTATTTATAACAACACCTCATTTGCTCTACTTTACCTAAAGCTGACAAATAACACCTATGACATTAGCATAGTAATTTATAATATTGTGCATATGGGGTAAAGATGGCAGACTCAGTACTTAGTTCATTGCACCCTTTCATTATTCAATGAACTTATATCTGTTAATAATAGGGTCATATTCTTGTCACTTTACTTAGAGCTGACAAATAACACTTACGATATTGCATAGCTGTTTACAATTGTGTGCTGTAGGGAGATGTATAAATTATTATAACTTTATTACATTTACTTATAGCTATAGATATATAGGACTACAGTAGAAGTCAAAACTCTTTATGCATCACTATACGTATTTAGCAGGGAGAAGTAGTTATGATGCATCATAAAACTGACAAGTGAGTCGGCAGATCTTGACATATTTATAATGCATTATTCAGATTAAAATTATAATCATTCATAATGAGTTGTCATAATGTATCATGAAGTTGGTTATGATGACTTGTGAATACATATAGATGGTAATAATGAGCGTTACAATGCTTTATAGACACCTTATAAAACATTATGAATGCATTCATAGGGCGTTATAAATACAACCTTCATAGAAAGTGTTACCGACTTGACTTGTGCATAGTACTGTACTGTATATCTGTTGTATACTATACTTTGCTTTTGTGTTCAGAGGTTCATGAGTGTGTACTGAGCACAGATGGCGGTGTGTGTGTGTGTGTGTGTGTGTGTGTGTGTGTGTGTGTGTGTGTGTGTGTGTGTTCACCCCCCAGGTACAACATGTGTGTGCAGGTGACCATGCGTATGGAGCGCCTGAGCAATGCTAGAGGGGTCAGCACTGGTAAAGGCTGGTTCTACATGTCCTGCTTGAACTGCATGCTCTACGCTGGTAAAGACTGGCTCGCACACTCACACACACACACACACACACACACACACACACACACACATCTACCCACATACACACACACACTCACACACACACACACACACACACACACACACACACACACATCTACCCACATACACACACACACACGCACACACACATCTACCCACATACACACACACACATCTACCCACATACACACACACACACGCACACACACACATCTACCCACATGCACACACGCACGTACGCACACACACACACACACAGACACAGACAGACACACACACACAGACACGCACACACACACACATCTACCCACATACACACACGCACGTACCGGTTGCCGGTTCGAGCCCCGACCAGTGGGCCGCGGCTGAAGTGCCCTTGAGCAAGGCACCTAACCCCTCACTGCTCCCCGAGCGCCGCCGTTGAAGCAGGCAGCTCACTGCGCCGGGATTAGTGTGTGCTTCACCTAACTGTGTGTTCACTGTGTGCTGTTTGTGTTTCACTAATTCACCGATTGGGTTAAATGCAGAGACCAAATTTCCCTCACGGGAACAAAAAAGTATATATACTTATACTATACATTGAAGGTGTCTGGCTAAGAAGCTGCACATTTGTCTTTTTGTGTTGATTTCCATTCCAAGCTTTAGGGCTGTATTTTGCACACTGGCGCATGGCGTAAAACTCGTTTTCTACCCGGTGCAAAGTTTAATTCCTTATTTTGCACGTTTATTAAACAATGCGCCCAGGGGTGTGGCAATTAACAACTTAGGGCTTAGCGCATTGTCTAAAAATCGCTATTGTACACCTGGTCAGAAGTCTATGGCGAGTTGTTTATATGATATTTTAAGAGCGCATTGTCAACAGTCATATTGGCAGGTGCACGCACCATCCTTCTTTCATCCATGAACGCACACCAGCGCACTTCCATGCAAAACATTACAAATTGCACAATTACAATGGGAAACATAATTAGAATAAAGATATTACAAAATACTGTACATCTCATGATGAGTAGTTATTCACCATCATTTGCAAATTGGTAATGACGGTTAAAAGTGATTAGGGGAGAGGCGAGAGACACGTATAGAGCACAGCTGAAGACGCACTGTCACGAGATATAAGCAACTCCTCTGCAGGATAAATGTTGTTTTATTCAGTCATTTGAGCAATAGGGTAAGTGTTGCTTTTTCCAGCCTATGTTTTCGGTGGTAACCCATTGTCAGTCAATAGTGAAAGTAACTGCATATAACTGTCTTGTCGTTGACTGACACCATGGTGAAGTTAGTTTCACTTTGCCAATGAGTTCAAATAATAGACTAGTACAAATGCGTGAGGTTTTAGTAAAGCATGGTTTAGTGCAGGGGTGGGCAAACTGCGGCCCGCGGGCCGGATCCCGCCAAGCACTTTCATCCGGCCCGCCGAGCATTTCATTTAGTTATCAGGCTGCTCGCGATTTTTTTCCTGTGATAGAGACGACGTTGGTTAGCTTTACTGCAAACTGCTTTTCACTCTCCTTAGATAACGTTTACAATGTCAATGTCAAAACATTATGTTAAATAGAGATAACATCATGTTAAACTAAGTAAACTCTTAGTCATCTCCTTTGCAGCAGATCTAACGTGAACATTATGCAATCCATTTAATTAGGAACGCGACTGCACTCACGAGAGGGAGAGAGAACCGCAGGTTCCAGCTGGCTTGTGATTGTTGATAATTGATATCTTCTTCTTATAAGAAAGTTTTAAAAGGAAATCATGAAGGCAACAGTAGTTCCCACTACTGACCATTTAAAAACTGTGAGAGGGCCCAGCCGTAGGTACTAGCCATAGCGGAGCAGGCAGAAGATCATTGAGAAATAAACGTGAATTAAAGCGACAGTGCACAATTTATACATTTGTTAAACAGCATAAAATTAGCAGTATTTTTAAGCAATTAATATTTTAAAACAAATACTTTTCATACTAAATTATAGGCTATAAAAAATGTATTTTTTTATGTGTATGTCGTGGGGGGGGGGGGGGGTGGTTGTTGTGCGGCCCAAAAATCCCAATGTGGCCCTTGAGCCAAAAAGTTTGCCCACCCCTGCCTTAAAGGGAATGACAGATGTCATTGTCATTGGTTTGAATGATGTTACGCCCCCAAACACACCCCCATGACTGATTAAGAAACCTAGGAACACCTTGTTGTGCCATGCGCTCGACGTTTGATAACGAAAACACTCCCAATGTGGACTGGACATCCTACTAAATTTGAATAAGCTTTTGACGAGTGACGATGCGCTTTAGAATGTCATGATAGGGCCCTTAGTCTCTTTACAAAATCTTTATAAAGCTCTTTTTCTTTACCTACTTTACATTGATGTGCTATGCCTAGGCCATAT
>NW_027468598.1:32909334-33019334 GCF_046254945.1 Alosa pseudoharengus
GTACACATGACCAAAAATAGTTGATCTTACATGTACAGTATGATCATCTCTAGTACGCATGTTTGATATTTGCCTTGATTATTTAGCATTCTTTCATAATTTGTTTTTGAAGGTGAAGGAAGCCACACTAATACATAATATAACTTTATTATTTTTAAATCAGTCAAACTTTGTTCACACAGAACAGAACAAGCATAAGATATACATGAATACTAATACACTAATACATAAAAGGATAACTTTATTATTTTTAATCAGTTTAACTTTGTTCACAGAGAACAGAACAAGCATATACTAACACTACTGATTGACAAAGAATTGAAAAAATGGAAAAGGTACAAGAAAGAAAGAAAGAAAATGTCTCCCCTATATCTTTTGTGTACTGCAGAGCATACTAATGGACACATTGTACACACAAGGTTAAACTGAACTGATTTACATTCAAGATTTAATAACAACAGAGGCTGTCTTGAAACTGAACATTAATAGAAACAGTCAACATTTCTAACATTAATAAAAATACTCTTTCATACCTTATAACAGACAGGCCCACTGGAGGCAAAATTAAATGTATGTATTATATACTGTATATATATGAGTGGAAACTTCACTGGAAAATAGAATACATACCTGTCCATTATCAGGAATCATTAAAACAATTAAACGTAATAGCGGAAAAAATAAGAATGAAGTTGATATCCCTGAAGCAAGCGGAGACAATGTATACAGATCGGTCACGCAGGAGCTTTTCTGTTTGTTTCTACAGCATCTGCTACACATTTATGTTTAAGCTCTCTGTCGTAATTGTCTGTCTCTCAACATCCTGCTTGTTTCTTTATGTCAGAATGGATCGACCTCGTCTTGTGTTCTTGGATTGGGCTGGTCTTGATTTTATCTAAGTTTTGATAAGATTTCTGATCACTGTGAATTTGGATGGAGTTCCTCACCTTTCTCTAATTTATCAAGTGAATTTGGAAGGAGTTCCTCACCTTTCTCTAATTTATCAAGTGAATTTGGAAGGAGTTCCTCACCTTTCTCTAATTTGGCTATGCACTCTGCCTTTTGTTTCATGGCCATCAGGGACTTAACTTGTTCACCCCAGCCTGGTTTGGCCTCAGCTCTTTCTCGCTCAATGCAGGGCCGTAATCACCATAGACATTGAGGGGGACGTGTCCCCCCCAATATTCAAATATGACCAAAATGTCGTCGTCCCCCCCCCCCCCAATATTAGGACATAGAAAAATAAAGAAAGAATAAAGCGCTATACTAGGCCTACAGGAAACCAACACGTATCTGAAATGTAATCAAACATAAATAACGCACAAATTAGTGACCTATGGTTGCAGAGTAGCCTACACCCCTGAGTGGTTTGTCCTGGTGATTTTCCGTTTTTCGTTAGTGGCGTGCGCTAATAAAAGCTTCCATTTACTGCACCCTGAGATGAGGTAGGGCTGTCAACAATATCGCAAAAGCTACCGGAACAATTTTCACAAAACTTCTCGGAAAGGTGTAGCACAGGCTAAGGAAATCCCATACATGTTTGGAGCCGATCAGACTGAAAGGGAACATTTTCCATATTGTATCCTATTCTCGCAATGATAGCGAAAGTGAAACGTTTTATTTTAAATAATGAATTTGTGCAAGCCTGTGTCATTTCTTTCACGTCTTTCAACATAAATAATGCATTCATATGCTAGTAGTAATGCCAGAAATTACAGTGTATAGACCTCTTAGAAATGATTGTTGCATCTTGCATATTATTTAGATGCGTACTCAATCGCGCATCCATGCAGGCAAAACGTGATCAAATGTGGCGACGTTTACAATACGTGATAGCCTAGTTAATGTGAATCGCGGACAATAACCAAAGAAAGGAATTTGCACCTCCATTCACCAATTAAAGGAACACGCCACCCAATGTGAGTAGTAATATATGTTCTTACCTTAACTTTCCCGAGTTGAGTCATACCTCTCCCGTGTCCGTACGTGCACTCAAACGCTCTGGTGCGCGGCTGGACTGTGTTAGCATGTTGCTATGCTAGCGGGCTTTGACGGCAACTAAGCGTAGAAGTAATCAAAAACATCCACGTTTTACTGACTTAAATACAGTTGCACGAGTAGTTGATAGAAATGCTACGGCCACGCAACATGAAACGTGGCGATTTTCCAAGCGAATAAACCGGAGAACTACAATGTGTGGCGCAATAGCACTTGGGAGTACTTCGACCTAGCGTAGTAGTATTGTTAACACCTAATTGTAGATCCTATCCACCACAGAGTTTAGAATCCATGCTGGATCGACCCTCAGCCTCTCCCTCCCCTCTGAGCGAGAGAGAGGCACACACACTAGAGATGCGCTGATGGGCTATTATTTCAACCATAACTGCATAGCAAAACTTATCATCCATCAGCCATCCATCAACACCAACGTTTTTTGACCAATCTTCGAAACGGCACCCGCCCACCATCCGCTGGTTGTTTTAATGTAGGCTATATGGGTGATGCAGCGCTGATGACGTGAGGCTAGAAAGCCCTTGCCTGTTCTAGGAAGACTGATCCAATGCAGCAAATATATTAAAAGGCTAAAGTCGTACATTGGCTATGTTGTAGCCTATCCCCAGAATATCAGCAGCATATTACTACTGACATTGGGTGGCGTGTTCCTTTAAAGGCTGTAGTAGGCCTAGTGTTTCTACATGTACATGTTGGCACAAAACGTCATTTCTGTCAGAAGCCAGTCTATAATGCATACAGGGGTAACATGAGGTGAGTCAGACAGAAGAGGGGCCTGTCTTAGTAGCCTATTCCTGAATCCTGTCCCTTTCAAACTACGTTAAAATTGTGTGGTTAGCCGCCAGCATAATAAAATCTAAATTAAAAGACAAAATCTTAGGCTCCAAACCTATGAGTCTAAGCCTTAGTTTAAAAAAATCTTCAGGTGTAAGTAATAAGTCAAAGAACCACATTCTGTGTAATATAGAGGTTATCAAAAGATACTCTAGTTTGTAATTTCTTTTAAAGTATACATTTTGAACACAAATGGAGTCACAGGTCCAGGGATGGACCATTGAAGTTGCTTCTTCTCCACCCTTCTCTTTTCACAAAACTCTGCAGGGGGGGAGGGGGGGGGGTGCATTCTGTTTGGGGGTCCCTCAGAGCCCACCACAGATTTGCCCCCCCCCCCCAATGTTGACATCATGACTACGGCCTTGGCTCAATGAGCATGTCAATGTACGCTGGAGTGGAGAGGGGATTTGGCTTCAGGGCTATCTCTTTTAGTCTGTTCAGACACTCAGCAGAGGTCTCCATCAATTCCACTACCTCTAGCCTAATTGTACATCATCATATTCAGCTGTCAGTTGTTCAACCAATGCCTCATCGCAAATTTCATTAACTGTCTCGTGGCTGAGTCGGTGCTCTGCACACTTGGCCGGAGCTTGCATCCTATCTCTCATTTTCACCTCTGAGTAAGAGTAGGCCTACGAGACACAATAGGTTTTGACCATACATATTTATGTATATAGTTACTCTACATCGAGAGACCAACAGGTACAAGACATCAGTCAAAAACAATTGAATCTAGCCACACTAGTTCACCTACAGGTAGCCAGAACCAAGAGGACAATCTCACTTCATAAGAAAATCAAACCTACAATGCTGCTTTAGCCACTACACCATTTATCACTGTGCTGATTTTAAGAGTCTATGAAGATTATAATACTAGCCTATCAAAAAGCAAGGCATACTCGAATTAACATAAATAGCAAGAATGAGACAAGTAGGGGAGTCGGTCTCTTAATGAAAATTAAGCTACAGGATAGATCAATCATTGAGTCACGAGATAAACATCCACTTCGTAATTTTTGGTTAGGCGGTTGTGATTTTTTGTTAGGCGCTCCGGACACCAACTGGAACTACCAAGGAACGACACAAGTGCAACTGCCCAGGGGCTCGTTTCTAGAGAGCGTCGTTTGCTAACTTGCGTCGCAACCTTGGTAGTTCGCTCCATCGTTCTTGGATTTGGTGTTTCTAGAAAGGGTAGTTCAAACTCTCAATCGCAAACAAGGACGCCAAGTTTGGTCGGTTGAACTACTGCCCCTAGGCAGTCGCACTTGTGTTGTTCCTTGGTAGTTCCCAGTCAATGGGAGTATCACGTAGCATTACGGCACAGTGGTCATGGGAAATGTTGGAAGTAGGCCTACTGCCAGGGGAAATATATGACCGAGAGCACGTAATGCCTCATGCATCACCAGCCAAACTGGCTAGTATGTTTTTATTAACACCCGCCAAAATGAATTTTAACCCGCCAAATTAATTTAGAACCCTGGTCACCATTATCTGTAACTGTTTCTTTCTCTGTGTGTGTGTGTGTGTGTGTGTCTGTAGGGGTGCCCAGTGTCACCATTATCTGTAACTGTATCCGTGTATGTGTGTGTGTGTACTAGGGGTGTATGGAGCTAAATTTGTCTGAATAATATTTGTATATGCGCAGAGGGGGATCCACAAATATTTCTTGATTTGCATGTGTGTGTTGATATCTACAAATAAAAAAAATCATATTTGTAACTTGTATATTGATTTTTACAAATATAGATGTGCATTTTAGAGATGCACCGATATGGAATTTTAGGGCCGATAACCGATATTTATTGGTTTGTTGTGGCCGATACCGATACGATAACCGATAATATTACTCTTGAAAAAAAACTGTGAAAAGTGATTTGGGGAAAGCATTTAATAAGCATAATTTTATTGCAGTAATTTTACCTACCACCAAATGATGGACAGAACTCATAATAGTCCTCAATAGTACGGCAGTCAACAACATAACAGTAGCCTAGCCCTACAGTATGTGTGGCTCCTTTAAGTGAACCTGACGTCAGTGAATTGCGAGTGAGTGGCTAGAGAGTTTGAATCGTTTTCATTTAGGACTAAACGCTCATAAACGGCTCAGCTTGGAATAAGCTACAGTATAGCGACCAAATCAGAGTTTGTGAGGGAAACTTAGGTTTAGTTTCAACTGCGGGTAACTGAATAAAGCTGCAACTCCTCAGACTGTATCTTATGCAGCAGAAATGAAAGGAGTTAGCCCCGAAGGTTTTAATAACTTATTATGATGACCTGTCTGGAACTGAAGCACGAATGGTTAGCATATTTCTAGGTAATAATACAAAACCCATAAAGTAATGCAAATATAATACTAAAACACAACTTAGAACTAGAACTACTTATGTAGCCTACTCGTCCCACTAACGAGTTTGTTTATTTGTTTCCCCGACCAGCGTGGTAAAGTGCAAACACACCAGCACAAGACGGTTGTGGTTAAATGGCGGATCATTCGCGAGAGGATTTTGAGATGCACAGATTCCCAAATAAACGCATATGCACAGATTTTGTTAGAGTGGTGAAATACATTCACACCGCTGACATTATATTGAGGAAAAAGTATAGCTAACCAAGTTCAAGTAGCTCAGTGTAGCCAGACGGACCTTATGTAGGCCTAAATTAGGACTTTAAAAAAATATCGGCGCAAATTATAGAATTCTGTTATCGGACCGATAATAATATTTTCATTTTTTCACTTATCAGCTAATAATATATCGGCCGCCGATATATCGTGCATACCTAGTGCATTTGTAAATAAAATGTGATTTGTAAAACCAATTTGTGAAATGTGAGTCTGCATTTGTGGATCACCAGCACACGCATTCTTCGCTTTCCAAAGTTACGTGTTTTTGAGACGTTCTTCACATGAAAGTCACACAAATCCACACGTAAATAGGCCTACTTTAATTCACCGGCACACAGAAATTGCAATCCAGTAGATGGCGACATCCACAAATATTTCTTGACTTGCATTCGTGTTTTGACATCCACAAATAAAAAAATCATATTTGTAACTTGTAAATTGGTTTTCACAATTGTAGATGTGTATTTGTAAATGAAATGGCATTTGTAAAACTGAAAATTGCGTTTGTGAAATCTAATTTTGCATTTGTGGATCACCAGCACACACAGTTTTCGTTTTCGCATTTGTGGATCACATATTTTTGAGACAAATTTTGCGCAGAGAAGCCACCCAGATCCACAAGTAGCCTGCTGACACTTTCTAATCCAGTAGATGGCAGTGTTGTTCTATGGGACTCATAACCAAAGATTCTTTGCTCATAACACACAGAGCTAGCAAACCTAGTTCTTAAATCTAACAAGTTATGCCTTTTCTAACAAGCTTTTTGATGGAAAAGTGGTGTTTAATTTCCATAATCTTTGTTTAGTAAACGCATAAAACCGTCAGTTTGCAAGCGAAATCAAGAATTACGATTTTTCAGTTTGTTTATAGTTACCTAGCAACCGAGGCTTTAAGCGTTAAAACCAAAGATTCTAGAACAGAGTTATGAACATCAGACGCTTGAGTGAAATCTCGACCTTATCAGTGATTGATAGCCTATCTTATGCGCTGTGTTTAAGCAGGCCGTGAACAAAGGGTTAACTTATAGCCTACAGGTAGAAAAAAGAAAAAAATGGTGATAATATAACGTTAGCTTAGTTAGTTTGCCTGCTAGCTAGCTTATCAGTAGGTGATTTGTGATGCACGTGCATAACAAATGCACATCTATATTTGTAAAAATCAATATACGAGTTACAAATATTATTTTTTTATTTGTAGATATCAAAACACACATGCAAATCAAGAAATATTTGTGGATCCCCCTCTGTGCATATACAAATATTATTGAGACAAATTTAGCTCCATAGGGGTGCAGTGTCACCATTATCTGTATCTATATCTGTGTGTGTATGTGTGTGTGTGTGTCTGTACTATGCTGTAACAAGATTCTGTGATTTTCACAGCATCACTGCTGTTTTTGGGGAAAATGTGTACTGTATTTGTGAATACAGTATGTTGCTGTGGTTTCGCTATGAATAAGGGCTCTTACAGAGTCAACTCGAGCAACGCGAGCAATTGACGCTAGCGACGCGAGCGACGTGCTCCCTTTCATAGTCTACACGTAGGACGCAAGCAACGCGGGCGATACGTAAATGCAATACACCACTCACGCAACAGGGGGTAGCAGAGTCACTGGTGACTTTGCGGGTGACATTTCGGGTGACATTCCGGGTGACATTCCGGGTGACATTCAGATCAAAATGGCATCTGAAGAGGAGTGCATCCTATTGTTAATTTTACGTCGTCGGCGGCGGCAACAAAATAGGCAGCACAGAGACAGACAGTGGTATGTTCGCCCTTTAAATACCACAAGAGACCAGGATGGGGAGTTTGTGACTCTGGTGCTCCCTATGCGAAGCCTGGACGAGGAGAAACATTTTCAATATTTTAGGATGTCGGCGCCAAAATTTGATGAATTACTTTCGCGAGTCGTCCGCTTTCTCCCGGACACGCACCAAAATCACCGCAACCCCATCGGGGTTTCTCAAAGGCTCGCAGTGACTTTGAGGTACCTCGCAACCGGCATCGGCCTGCAACAACTCGCGGCCAGCTACAAAATGGGCACCAGCACTGTTGCGGGCATTGTTGAAGAAATGTGTTGTGCTATCTGGGATGCCCTTCAGTCGGAGTTCATGGCCTTTCCTTCGCGCAGTCAGTGGCAGGACATTGCGGAGGACTTTTGGAGACAGTGGCAGTTTCCCCTGTGTCTCGGGGCGATTGATGGGAAGCATGTTCGCATCAGAGCACCACCACGATCGGGCAGCGACTTCTACAATTACAAAGGTTTTTTTTCAATTATCCTGATGGCAGCTGCTGATGTGAACTATCGGTTCATTTATGTCGATGTTGGCGCATACGGTCGTGAGAGTGATGGAGGTGTGTTGGGCCGCAGTGCATTTGGGTCCAGACTGGCAGAGGGCAATATCAATCTACCCGCCCCTGCTGTCCTACCAGGCACCACAACGCCCAGTCCTTTTTTTTTCCTGGGGGATGAGGCCTTTCCCTTACAGCAGAACCTGATGCGACCCTATCCAGGTGAGAATAAAAAATAATTGATAG
The DNA here is from genome assembly GCF_046254945.1 of Alosa pseudoharengus. Lineage (NCBI taxonomy): Eukaryota > Metazoa > Chordata > Actinopteri > Clupeiformes > Clupeidae > Alosa > Alosa pseudoharengus. The sequence continues at coordinate 32,917,343 of NW_027468598.1, forward strand.
CAGATGGAAATCTTTGATCAAATAGCAGAAGCAATGAAAAAGAGAGAGCGCACAGGTCTTCTGGTGTTAGCTCGTTTATAGATTGTTATGTTTGTTTTTTAATGACATTCATATGGCTATATTAGTCGGAAAAACTCATTTATAACGGAAAATGCATGGGCTACTCGGGCTCACAGTGTGCGCAATGGCACAGTTGATCATTAGCCTATAGGCTATTAAACTAATCCAGTTGTTGGCGTCAGCCGTCATCTGTTCTGTCTAGTTCCTGCATGACACTTATCTTCTCTTTAAAGGCACGTACCTGGAGGATAGGAAGCGCATTTACAATTACCGACAGGCCAGGGCGAGACGCGTTGTGGAGAACGCTTTCGGTATATTGGCTGCGCGCTTTCGCATTTTCAGCCGCCCGATTGACCTCAAACCTGAGAATGCGGTGAAGATTGTGAAGGCGTGTACGGCTCTTCACAACTTCCTGGCATCCACTGAACGTGCCAGATACATGCCCGCCACCTTTGTGGATACCACGTCTGACACCGGCGAGGTCCGGCCTGGAGAGTGGAGGCAGCACGTTGCGGGGGACCGGAACATGGTCGACGGACCACGGTGTTCGGTCGGAAGAGTCAGACCCTCCCGGAGAGCGGCACTTGTCAGGGAGCAGCTGGCTGACTACTTCTTATCAGATGCCGGCGTGTTTCCCCACCAGTACAGTGTGTTACGAGTGGGTAGCACTGACCAATACATTTCTAAAAGGTCGCTTGAAAGCATGAGTTTTGATTTATTAGTTCACATAGCCTATATGTTAACTAATTTGGTTTTATGTGAAAACTAATTATACAAAATGTTTATACAACGGGCTACTACCTTGATAGTGAATTAATCAAGTGTAGGCCAATTCTATAGAGCCTATCCACAGAAATTATAGAGTAGGCCTAGGTAACATTTTTAGATTAAAACAAATATATTATTTTAGCCTATTCTTTATAAAAAATATTTATTTATCACACATATCGAGCACGTAACTTGACCCCCACTACCATACACATTAAAAATAGGCCTGCTAAACACCTCAGCCAACATTGAAATGGTAACAATGGAATAATACATTTTTGAGTGTGAACATGTTATCACACAGAACACAAATTATGTTATAACGCCGGCAACAGAATAGACAAATTAAAAGGGCTCATACTGCCGCATGAGCTGCTTGATGTCGCGCATCAAAATAGCGCTTTGTTCCTGCGGGAGATTTTGTAGAAAATGGCACAGGTAATTACAAAAAGTGGTGTGTATGTCGCTCTTCCCCCCCTCTCTCTCCCTCTCTCTCTCCTGCCGTATTTCTTGCAGCCTATCGAGGAGGGTAGTCTCAAATGGATCCATATTCGGCCTGACGCTTTTACGCTTCCTTTTACCACCACGGGAGGCTGATGTCGGGGTGGTAGGGGGATGAGATGGTATAACTGCAGAAACTGTCGTAGCCACTAGTGTCGGGGTGGTGGGACGGTGAGATGGAAGTGAGGTAGAAGCTACTGATGTCGGGGAGGTGGGAGAGTCAGCTAGAAGTGGGGGAAACTGGGATGAGACGGTGTTGGGGGTAGATGGTGCTGCCTGATCTCCATGCGTAAAACTTTCCTCCTCCTCATCACCATCGTCCATAGGTGCCAACTCTCACGCATTGGCCGTGAGACACACGCATTTGATTAGTTTCACACGCTCACACGCCACACCCCCGATTTCTCACGCTGAAGTGTCAACCCGGTCGGTCAGATGCCTGAAAAATGAGTTTAGCCTATAGATCTACCTGTTGAGCCACGATTATGCTTTCAGAGACGGTGAGAGGGTTCAAGAGCACCCCCTGTCTGTGGAATTTTCTAAATTTTCTCTCATTTGCGATGCTACTTCAGAAGCCATCCCAGGCGCATCCCCCCCCCCGCATTTCCCCGGCTTCAGGTATGCTTTGAGTATTATTGAGTATTTTTCACGCTGAAGTGTCAACCTGGTAGGTCAAATACCTGGCAGATGAGGTTCAACTAAACTAAACCTATACATATGATATCACACATCATGTGAACGTGCGGAATCTAAGCTTTCCAATGATATTAGCGCCAAGTTGCTGTGATAAATGGTTCGCGAGAGAATTAACATTGAACCGACGTGCAATTTAGGCTAATCATATTTGCATTTACCCATTACTCTCGGTTTAATATTTCACTAACCCTTCACACAACACGTGGAAAACCCTATTTCACAATAAACAGCAAACCTACCGAATACGAGGATATAAAGCATGCCTCTGTGCAATAAGTGGTTCCTGAGTAGCCTAATCCGGTTTTGAAATTGCAACACATTTCTACATAGCCTCATTGGGGCGAAATTATAATGTATTCTAATGTTAACTATTTGTCAGTAGGCCTACATACATTTTTGTAAATTGCTCAGCCATAGATTATCCCACTATCATGGTTCTTATATTGTCAGGTTCCAGCCAATCCCATTACAGATAAATGAATATATTTATATTGGCATGCTTCCTAGTGACATTAATGCAAAAATATGAAGAAAATCAAATAACGAGACACAAATATTGATATAAAGCCTGACATAAGCCATATGCAAACATTCACATCATGCAGATATGGGTACATTCTGAAAAAGGAATAGCATGTAGGCTATAGGCTATGGCCATTACAATGACCAATATATTATCTTAAATAAACTAGCTGAATAACACAGGCGACCACTTCTGCATAATTTCATGGAGTGCTGAAATGTACACACATTTCTGAACTGTGAAATGTAGCATATGTTTTTGTGGTTGTGAACTTATTGCAATATCACCATAACTATTCCACCTGTGTGTGCATGGTTATAATTCTGAAGTGCAAAATAGCTTAGGCTACAGCACAAATATTTCCATAAAAATAAGCAAGTCTGACCTCTGAATTTATTTTGAAAGTGCATCTGATTGATGCAAAATATACAAATATTTCTTAAATTCTTACAAAACACCCACCTACTCTTTAAAATTGTTAGTTTGGACCCCCCACCCCCACTTTTGCCGTGTGAAATACCAGTGCTGTTTTCAGCACCTGTTTAGTGCTTCATTGTCATTTTCATTGGATTCTCCCATTTTCGCGTAAATCGCTCATAAACTTTTTTTTTTTTTGTTACACGCATTCTCCCATTCCGCTTCTGTCACACACACAGTGACAAGCGCCAAATCCCCCGCAGTGTTGAAGAGATCAGTCGTCCCCCTCACTTTTGATAAGGTAAAAAGCCTTATAGGTATGCCAAATAAATAATAACCTATAGGTTTACGCTAGGCTATGTAAAACTCCCCATTAACAGCATCACGTCACTAACCACAGCTAAGACTGCACAATCTCTATTCACTCTGTTGGATATCTGAAGCCAGTTTGTCTACTTAGATACTGTAAATCCTCAAATTATGGCCGGGGTCTTAAGACAGTACAGGCCTTTAGGGGCAGGATTGTATTCGAGACAGCCCTTTATTTCTTATGCGAGTTTTATTTTGAGACATGCGTTTCTTGGAGCGGCATACTGGTAGGCCTTCTAAAGCATGACATTTTCGGTTTAGTTTGATATTTAATTTACTTTTGGACTGTTATTATTGGACTGATTATATTGTTAAATGTTGGGACTGATGGGCACTGAAATCTGGGGAGGTATTTGATGATCACTATTACGTTCCATGTGTCGGGATTTCAAACAAACCATCCGCTTTCATACGTTCATTGAACGTCTGCGGTGCTGTAATGGAAACCTTATTGCGTAGCCAAGTAGCCTATTGAGTTATTTTTAAATTATGCATGATTTACTTTTTATTAATTTCGTAGGCTGGCTTTATTTTGTTATATAGAAGTATCTAAATAACCTGTTAAAATGTACCAGTGTGGGATAATTTTTATTTTTCTCATAGAATGTCTAGTATACCTTATATACATGTAGTGAAATCTAATTGCCATCTCCTTACTCTGACCTTTGTGTTTTTGCAACTCCTAGGTTAGAATGTTTACTTATAACTTAACCCTTGTGTCAGCGAATTATGGGTAACCCCAGGATGCGGGGTCATGAACATTTCTTATCTTTGTCAAAACACCAGATGGTTAAGTGGGGTTGTAAACATTTCTTATCTCTGTTAAAATACCAGAAGGTTAAGTGATTAATGGAGGGTGACAACTTGTGATTTTCCATGGGTGTGGGGTAAGGTATAAGAATTGGCTTCACCCACAGATGTGTGGGCTTGTTACTTTGACATTTCATGTGGGTAACATGCTCCCGGCGTCGTGAATAAAGCTGCAGTCTCACACCAGTTGTCTTGGATTAATTTTGACCACACCAGAATTCAGGAAATTGCATCTAGTCCAAAAAGAATTTCTGGGGGAGGACCCCCATACCCCCCGCTGAAATGTCCCACCCACTTTCACAATGCCACCGACGCCCATGGTCCTAGTAGTAGGCTAGATCACTCTGATACCAATGTTCATATAACTCTGGGACCCTGGTCCCAGGGATGGATTACTGCACGGCCCTTCCGGGCCCAGACCCAGGGGCCCAAGGTGTCAGGGGGCCCTGAAGCCCAAGCCTTTGCATGGAATCATTGCCTCAATATCAACACATCAGGATGTAGGCTATGAATCTGATTGAATTTAGTATTGCCCATCCCCAAAATGCACCAGAATACAGGAAATCACATTAAACTAATTAAAAAAATTCTGGGGGAGTACCCCCAAACCCCCCTTCCACATATACGACAATTAGTGGGGAGCCCTTAATACATCTGGGCCCAAGGGCCCGAAAGCTCATAATCCGTCCATGCCTGGTCCCTACTCCTGAGAACCACTGATGTGCGTTTTTTTTACTGTACGGTATAATGCTGAATGAGCCAAACAAAAATTTACGCAGCAAAATTTTGGTTGGCCCCACCAAATCTCACTCCAAGGTTTTTTGAAAAGTTGGCAGCCCTGATCGTCGCCCTCATCATCTCCCTCACCTGCCTACACAGAAAAAAAATGTAGGCCTACATTTGTTTCAATCGTCCTAGGCTACCAGCATACCATTCGCAAAGTGCTTTATACATTCAGGGTGTAGTGGAGGCTAAACGCAAGTAACCTCAACGCAGTTTATCCACCACTGAGATTTCAGCCTATAGTGTATCCATCTCTTATTAGAGTTTATCCAAGTTTCAAAAGAGTTTGTTCACCAAAGCACATTTAACACATTACACATTCACACATTATCCACATTCACAATATGTAGGCCTAGCTACACTCATCAACACCACTGATATTGTTATAAACAGGACAATAATCTCTCTCTCTCTCTCTCTCTCTCTTCACACACACGACGTTGATTATTCTTGCCTACCGAAAAATTAGACTCGGTTATCCTATGCTTCACGAATTCGTTCAACCAGCTTAGAACTGTCAATATTTTGGGGTAGCCGAAACTGAGCTGCCCCGCACCACTTCTGCATGCCACCTTCCACTTCTTGTGCGCCCGTGTGAATTTGTCACGGACACTTTTCCAGTCCGCTTTCACTTTATCTACACTTTTTCCCATCGCGACTGCAACCTCCCTCCAGGCATTTTCCAACGCTATTTTATTTGCATGTAACTGAGACGAACTATCATACAAATGCGGACGTATTCGTACAAGCTCGCACAGTTTTTCCTCTTCGCCCGCCATTATTCAAACCTTCTTCTTCTGTAATATAACATATACTTGAAATAATGTACAATACTTGCAGTATCGCCCCCACCGACAACGTATAGTATTGCATGCGTCGGTGCGTCGCGTATCAAAAACTGGGATGACACATTTTGCTACGCGCCTACGCATAATGGCGGCCGAAGCGTAGCGATGCGTAGCCTTGCGGGCGCGTATGCGTAGCGATGCGTTGATATGGTCAAAAATGGTCAAACTACAGTAATAAAAATTTGCTGCGAATCATAACACAGTAATAAATCTGACTCCTCCCTCACTTGTCAGCTTTTTGAAAATTTTGAAAAAACATGGCGGAAAATCAGTTGGGGTTTTCTGTTTTCTTTTTGCACATAAATACAAAGTTAAGCTCCCAGATAGCAAGGTGACATTGATATTATGTTGATTTTCCATCCAAATCATAATTTTGAAAAGATATTGAAAAGTCATGGATTTATGGTTTACTGGGAAATTTTGACGTGGTGATTGAAACGTGCACCGCGCGACGACGTTTGAACTGTCCGGCGGGAGATCATTTTTGAGCAACAGTTCAGTCAGTCAGACCAACGGTGTTCAGCACTCTGACAAGTTCGCAGCTCCACCTTAATGGTAAGTAAGCATTTATTTATGTAACGTTAATGTTTCATTGTGAAATTGTACTACATTAAATTCGGGCATGTGTACAGTCTATGAACGTTGTACTGTCTAACTTACAACTCATCCATGCTTGTTGGATCAACTAGCAGCTAAGTAAGTAGCAGCTAACGTTAGGCTAACGTTAGCTATCATAACTTAGTTGCTGTTGCTGTGACGGTGGCATTAACGTTAATGTTTTATGTTACGTTAACGTTATGGCAGTCTCATTTATATTAGGCCTACCTTAGTTCTCAGTAAGTTACAGTTTATTATATTCATATAATTTATATAAAACATTCACTAGTAGTGCTAGGCCTAGTATGTTACTGTCACAATGTTAGGCTGAAGATGTACTTATGTAACGTTAACTCCTCGTAATCATGTACGGTTTTGTGAGTTTAATAGGCGAACTTTAGCAATATTGATATAAGTTAACTTTAAGTCACATCTGACTATCATTAACCGTTGTTCGGACAAACAGCGCGAATGGCTGTTGCTGCAAGCAAACATCATCAATGAGCTCACCCAGCTGGCTAACTAAATATACCTTGCGAAACTGAGTTATGCCAACACCATCTTCAGCCTGGCATTTTGACAGTAAACTCAAAAAACATACAGTATATATATAAATGATTATTCTAAAGTTTCACTTGTAAGTAGCCTTCAGTTTCAGTTGAAAATTGTTATCTAACACTGTTTATCTTTTCTTGTTCTATTTCTGCTAGGTGCTGCTTCACTCTGCTACTGGTGGTGGATCAGGCTGACTGCAACCGTTGGTCTAACGTTAGGATGCAGCACACGAGAATTTCTAAACGGAAAAAAGTGAATAAATGTACTTGCTTTTCAAACTGATAACAAGTTGTCAATGGTTATTTATGCAAGTTTGTGTAGCCTAAACCATACCTAGGCCTAGCCAAATTTATCCTGGCTGTAGATAAAGCAGGATATGAATTTCCCAAAATTACTGTATATAATATTACAGCACTGGTATTACTACTGTACTTAGTTACAGAATGATCCATAAGTACTGTGATTAAAAATACGGTAGACAATTCAATGCTGTATACATTACAGCACTGGTAGTACTACTGTAGTTTGCATTTACAGTATCAGGCATAGGTACTGTGATTTCATATACAGTAGGTGTACTGTAGAGTGAAATACAGCAACTTGCTGGTTATTTGCTGCCAGCAAGTTGCTGTAAATTTTACGTTAAACTTTTCTGTATCTGTAATCAGTGCCGCTGCTGGCAATTTGGGTGCCCAAAGCAGAACTGTGCCGCTCTGCTGTTACTGACGACTCACTGGTAGGATCGGTGCGGTCAGTATTGAAGTATGGAAACACTCTCTCAGTGAAAGTGTGTAGGTGTGTGTTATTATTAGGGTCAGAGAATAACACCTTTCCTCTGTCCCAGTCCAGCTGCACTCTGATCCTCTGGAGTTTCTGCTTCATTGTGAGGAGAGTGGGGGCATGAGGAGGAGCACATGCTCCATATACAGCACCATCATACAACACACACCACCGTCCACTCCTGAAGCTGTAGTCTCCCTTCCTCTGGAGAGACTCTTGTCATCACACCCACATTCCACATTGAGTTCTCTCCAACCTCCACATCCCAGCTGTGAGTCCCTGAGTTAAAGCCCACAGAGCCCAGGGCACTGCCGTACTTATCAAATCTCTTTGGGTTATTTTTAGGGTTGCAAAGGGGCGGAACATTTCTGGTAAATTTCCGGAAACTTACCATGGGAAGTTAAGCTGGGGAATTTTGGAGATATTCAAAATTGGAAACTTTCATGGAATTAAAGGAAATTATGGGAATTAATGGGAATTTACGGGAATTAACTGGGAATTTTGAGTAATTCATACAAACTGTTTCATATACAAACATTAACATTTTGTTTCGTAATAAGCAATATGATTTGTATGTTCGTATTTTCGCTAGCTAGCATGCTAGCGGGAATCCCATTCTCTGCCTATGGTTTACTAGCGTGCTAAACTAGCAACACTGAACTGCCCAAGATACACCACACCACTCAACAACATTTTTTTCCCACGCACATGAACGCACCAAAGGTTTCCTTTATGTCTAGCCTATGCTGATTGCTGTGTGCATGTAATTGACTTATGTGCAGGGTAGAAATTCGACTGAAATTGCATTAAATCAGATTGTTTTAACTAATATTATGCTGCAAGATGGGGTTTTGTCCACTACATTTAAGTTCCCTGTTATAGACTAGCTTGTCATATTAGAAATTCCCAGTTTATTCCCATTAATTCCCGTTTATTCCTGTTAATTCCCATATATTCCCTTTAGTTCCCATGGAAAGTTTCCAACTTTGAAAATTCCCGGAATTTTGCAACCCTAGTTATTTTTAACATACGTCATCCTGGTCAGATTTTCCGACAGGATGAGATCTGGGTGTGCAGTGTTGGGATCCAGAGACACAGGAGCTGCAGATAAAAGAACACACACATGATCATGTGCAGAAAACTCGGGAGTTTCACACTGAAATGAAATCGAAACCAGATACCAATAGAATCAGAAAATAATAAATATGGTGATAATTGTGGTATATGAATCTGTATGTCTCCCACAGTCTGCATGTCTGAGTTTACTACAGTTCCATTAGACCGTTACCATACATACTGAAAAAGAGGAACAGAATACTGTGTGTGTGTGTCTGTCTGTCTGTGTGTGTTTATTATACTGACCAATCTTTTGGATCATTTTCTTCACGAGTGTGCCATCTAGGTTGTCCAGGTGTTTTGCCATATTGATCTGAACCGTCTCTAGATCCTGCTGTGTGTACTGGGGTGTTGGTGCTGCTGTGGGTGCGGGTTCAGAACTACAGAGAGGAGACAGACAAGAGGCAGATCCAAGAATATCACACTTTTTTAATGACATTAACATAACTTTTTTTTTTAATGACATTGACATAACATTTCAATATTATCCATGGAATAGTACATCATTCATTTCATTCTATGTAGGAGGAATTTCATGACATCCAGAAAATTCAGTGAATGGCCTGGGATCAATGAATGGTGTACTAAATAGCCTGGCATCAATGAATGGTGTACTGAATGGTTCAGCAATTGATATCCTGGATGAACCCTGATGACTCTACAAACTCATTTGAATTTGCTCTGCAGATTAGTTTTAGATTAGACTAAGTCTTGTTCAGATTAGTCACACTTGTTTCTGAATCACTAAATATCCAGGAATCAATCATAACCACTTGTTCGGCAGGGGGCCGAATGAACTGGCTTTAAATTAAGAATGAACTGGCAATAGAAAAGGCTAGGAAAATGGAAAATGTTTTCACTCTTGTCTGTTTAAGGGTTAAAAAGGTAGGACTTTTCCAGGATTTCCATGGCCGTTGAAAACCTGTAGATCACTCACCTTTCCGCTGTGCTATTCTGTAAAAAAATAAAGAGAGATTAGATAATAACTAGATGTACCGCAGAGCGGTACAAAATATGAACGCCGCCCAGTCCAGCACATTTTTTCCACAAAAAGAAATCACGCTGAAAGGCCTATATGATTCTAACTGTCTCACTAAATTGCATTATCCACACTCAATTCTCACTGGTATCTGCTAGACAACAAGTACCAAAACATGATTAGTTCATAGATTTCACATGTAAAATTCATTTTATACAACCCCACCTCCATCTTGCCTGTTCATAATTCTGAGAAATTCTTGATTGTTTGTGTTATGTTTATGTTATGTGTGTGTGTGTGTGTGTGTGTGTGTGTGTGTGTGTGTGTGTGTGTGCGTGCTTTGTGTGTGTGCCTGTGCATGCAAGCGTACATATGTCTACTGTGTGAATATGTGTCATACGTATGATTACTGTGAATGTATGTGTGTGTGTGTGTGTGTGTGTATCTGTTTGTGCACATGAAATGGGTTAACATGACCCCTGGAGGCAAACATACGGAAAAAAATGGTCATCCTAGGCCCTACAGTTCTCAAGATATTCACAGAGAACTGTGTCTGCCCTACCCTCCTTTCGGGGGGTCCAGTCCAGCGGGGGGGCTACAGATCAAAACAAAAAATGACAGTTCCATGCTATCCATGTGGGGGTACATGCCCACCAAGTTTTGTGTACCCCGGTCTTTCAGTGTCCCGGGAATCCTTGTTGGTGTACGTCACTAAATGTACACATAAATTATTTTATTGTAAGGCCTTCCATGAACGAAAGTACACAAAACTTGGCATGCATTTGGAGGGTGTCATAATGATCCTACACTTTTAATTTCGTGCAGTTTTGACCTTGTCAGCCAGAGATATTGTGATGAAAACACCTAATTTTTTGCTTTTTAATTTTTAACTAGGTGGCGCTATACATGAAATAAGTGGTAATGGGATGGGTTGACATGCCCCCTTAAGACCAACATACATAAAAAAGGTGGACCTCCTAGGCCCTACGGTTCTCGAGATATTCACAGAAAACTGTCTCCGGCCACCTACAGGCCAGTTGGTGTATAGTAACATAAATTAATTTATTGTGTGGCCCCCCATGAACGGAATTCCACAAAACTTGGCGTGCATACAGATGGTGTCATAATGATCCTACACTTCCAATTTCGTGCAGTTTTGACTATGTTAGGTCACAGATACCTTCAATTACAACACCTCATTTTTACTTTTTTGTGTTTAACTAGGTGGCGCTATACATGAAATGAGTGGTTATGGAATGGGTTGACATGGCCCCTTGAGATCAACAAAACATTTTGACAATGTAAGTAAAGTATATGTGGCGTGATACAGGCAAATGTAGGAACCCAATAACTGCTAATGTCCAGCAAGGAAAAAAACATTCAATGTTAGAACTACCAAAGAACATATTTTAGATTGATGTTTGCAGACCAATTATACCTAATGGACACTATAATGTAAGAATGCTAACACGTAATAACACTCGTGGTTGATTTGTTCTAATGTTTCCTGTTCAATAACGCACCTGCTGCTGTCTATCCCATTGAAAGAACACGACACGCAGAGGGCTGTTTGGAACTGTTGAAGGGTACGTGACCGCGTGGCGGCGACATCAAAGTGTCGCAACTCTCTTTTTCTATGGCTCTGACCTGGCTTAAGAGTTGTGCTAATTAGAATCAGCTGATTAAGTGAATGGTTGGAACAAAAATGTGAGCCGGACTTTCTGAAGCTGGACTTTCACACCTAACGTGGTAAAATAGAAAAAAAGTTATCTCAATTGTTTTGTAATTTCATCTTGCAAATTTGTCCTTCAGTCAAGAGAGAACTCGCTCACCAATGTTGCCGATGCAACATTGCATTTAATCCAAGTGATGAAAAGTACAAAATGCTACCAAAGTGCAAAATATTTTCGGTCCCAATCAGACAATCATCAGTGCAAACAATCTAAGAGAAGAAAACGCCCTTAAATAGACCGCCTCTAGTTGATGCTAGATCTGCCAATCAACTAGCCTATTTGGTTGAAGTGCGGTTGGCATTTAGCCTGGCGAGCCAGACCCACATTAAAATGTAGGGTCTGGACACTCACCGTTCGCAGTGCTCAGTCCGAGGGGCGGGATAATCAGTTGTCTTTCAAATTCCATCTGCACGCAATAGGACGCAATAGGATATTTGTTTTCAAGTAGCAGGGAATTCAAGCCAAACCGATGCAACTCTGCCATCAATCATTATGTTAAGCCCACCAAACGACTCTATACACGATTTCAATGTCCTGATTAAGTTTCAATTTCTGGAGCTCACAAGCCAACGGAGCGTTGCTAGACTAGCCCTGGCAGCAAATGTATTAGTCTAACTAATGCAGTGCCCATACAAGCAAATGCCCACAAACACATGAAGGAGAAATTTTGGATTACTAAATTTTTTTTATATTCTGTATATGCTTTCTATACATTCAATACTGTGCATCAACTTTGCTTTGTCTGTCATTTGCTCTCTCCATGTCATGATTTTCTAATAAAGGTCATGCGACCCCCTTTGTCACGAGTTAAGGGTATTCTGCCTGAGGCAGTAATATTAGGAATATCCCGACAGGAACTAGACTATGGCAAGAGAATGCTGAAGGATGTATATGTATTGTATTGACCAATTATCTACTTACTTGGAGTAGCCCCATGACTTGCGTATGGCGCATGGATCACATGCTATGTCCAAGAAGTGTATATGTATTGTTGTATTTCTGCATGTATGAGGATTTTTGGAAAAGACCATTGTACTCATGTGATTTGTATTACCAATGTAATTAACATGTATAAGATGGGGCTTCGCCCTAGAGAACTTTGAGTAGTGTTACTGGAACATGATGTTGCTAGTGACCTGCTCCCGGTATCGTGAATAAACCTGCAGTGGTTCCTCACACCTGAGTGTTGCCTGGATATTTTTGACCACATTTTGGTGGCAGCGGTTGGGATACCTAACTCTGAGACGCGGCGGTGAAACCTGGAAGGCGTAGGACCCGAAAAGGCCTTACGGGAGATCTATTTTTGATTTTGGGACAATACCGTGGAAAAAAGGCAACATCGCCCGCGGGACCCATCCTTGCCGGAAGGGAGTCATCCTGTGTCTCGGATACGGTATTACCATATTGTGGTCACAGGCACCTAGGTGGTGAGTGGGAAGCGATTTTTTTCTACCGCTTTGTAGTTAAGAATTGGCTTGTGTGCCGGGGTGCCACCGAAGCAATCTGCTCTACTTGTAGGAAGGTAGAAAGGTTGGCTTGTGAGCACAGCCGAAGAGCAATCGATAAAGGATCTGCTAAGAGAAGCAATCGGTAGGATTGGCTTAAAGCGCTTGATACGGGGATTGGATTGGTTGAGAACCTTGCTATTGTACTCTGATAGTTTGCTCTGTTTTAGGCGTGAGGTAATTTGGCTAATAAAAATATATTAAAGGGACACTGCTATGGGGAATAGTAAAACTGTTAAATTGCCCAAAGGTATACATAATTATGGATATTTAAAAAAATATGGATAAGAAATATGGACCTGAATGTGTAGATGAATGTTTATTGAATAAGTGGAGTAGATGGACTGAAGGAAAATTTCCTTTAGATGGTACGTTGAGTTTGGAAAGGTTAACTGAATGTAGGGCTAAGATGGAAAGGAAGGCTAGGCCTTTTAAGTATGATTTGTTTGATAAGTGGGAAAGAGAAGCGAGGGAAAGAGAGGAGAAGAGAAAAGTTATGGAACAGAAAGAGCAGGGCCAGAGAGAGAGAGAGAAGGTTTGTGCGGAGCTATGGACATTTCAACTGAAGTCTATGTGCAGACGAGTGAACCTGACAATCCAGCCCTTATAGTCCGTAAATCTCCACCACCATTCCCTTCAGCACCCCCTACACCACAGCTGGCTTTGGCTGTTCCTGCCCCTAAGCCCCTGCAAGTATTCACCTACTGAAGATTGGACTAAAATGACCATTTCTCAGCTTACAACAGACTGCTAGAGAATTCTTGGGAAGAGTGGCTTCAGCAGTTAACAAACTTTGTGGAGGAAGGAGAGCAGGATTTAGGTGGACTGAAAGAAACGGTTGCTGGAATTGTGGAGACATAGAACACATAGCGAGATATTGTCCGAAGCAGGGTGATTGGAGACAAGACGGGGATAAATCATCACAACGACGCCCTCAGGGCCCGGTCTGGACACAGAATAAAATTTCTGAATAGGACAGAGAAGACTCTGAACAGGGGACTCCGGGACCCCTCACCAACACTTCTGTATCACCCTATGAACTTTATCCACAACTGACTTTGAATGCTGCCGCACAACCTAAGCTAACTCTTTCTCTGAATGGTAATGATTTATCTTTTTTAGTTGATACAGGAGCAGATGTTAGTACACTTGGAAGGAAAGATAGTTACGTTAAGTACGTTTTTTTTTTAACATTAAAAAAGCAATAGAGTTATATATGTAACAGGAGCTTCAGGCCAATCAGTGGCAGAACCAGTTTCTACCCCTTTAGTGGTTCAATATGAACATCAGACAGTAGAACATTCTTTTCTCCTGAGCAGTGTTTGCCCTGAAAATTTACTAGGCCGAGATCTAATGTGTAAATTAAATCTTACACTTTTTCTTTCTCCTGAAGGAGTAGGTCTAGAAGGGCCCATTTATCTGTATTGTCAGAGAGTTAACCCCACATGGATAGGATATGAGTGTAAAGACATTAGTTTAGCATTAAAATCTCCGATCTCGGTTCTAGAAAAGACAGAAACCCCTGAGCAATTTCAGTGTACAATCGCATGTTTTCAAGGCTCTCCAGATCAGCTGTATGTGAAAGAGTGGTACCAGATAGGAAATAGTATTGAGACTATTGATGTAGCCGGCGTATTGACCTCTAAAATCTACTCTGCAGTAGTAGTAGACCTGTCTCCAGGTCTGAAATATTTGTTTGCAAACCCAAATTCTTATCCACATGTTGCATTGGTGAAAGCCCAAGATAATTAAATTGATTTAGGGTCGTTTGTGAAAGCGTGTGTGAATGCTAAAGATTGGACAGGGGTCCAAGAAACCCTAAATTTGTTTTATTAGCCATCACAAGATGCATGCAAGATGCATAGTGTTCTTTGAAAGTTACTCCTGTGCAGAAAGAGCTCTCTGCATGTTTAACACCCTCATTAACCCAACCCAATGAATGGAGGGTTCTCTCTTTAAAAGAGAAAGCAGATCTGTTAGCCGCTGTTCCAGATAATCTCTGGGCAGCTGATAGTTATGACTTTGGGACTATCTACTGCTCAACCATTAAAAATATGCGCAAAAACATTGCATTACCCGTCGAAAGCCCAATATCCGTTGTCGAAAGAGGCTGAGCAGGGGATAGAGCCCGTATTCAAATCATTATTGGACAGGGGAGCTATTGTGCGTTGCAGTTCCTCCCCAGTTTACACACCAATTTTGCCCGTTAAGAAGTCTGATGGCACTTGGAGATTTGTGTAAGATTTAAGACTTGTTAACGACGCTATTCACCCGAGGCATCTTATTGTGCCAAATCCTTGCACAATTCTCTCTAGTCTGCCATCCACTGCGAAGTTTTATTCTGTAATTGATATTAAAAATGCGTTTTTTACGATAAGAGTACATCCTGCCTCTCAATTTTGGTTTGCCTTCACCTTTAAAGGTCAAAGGTATACTTGGAGTCGTTTGCCTATGGGATACACAGAATCACCTTCAGTGTTTAATGAGGCATTAGTGGCCTGTCTGACACAATTTACTCCACTGGCAGGAAGTACTGTTATTTCTTATGTTGATGATGTTTTATTAGGAAGTCCATCAAAAGAATCATGCCTGATTGACACAGTGGCATTGCTGAAATACCTGGCCAGGGTGGGACTTAAAGTCTCTAAAGAAAAGTTGCAACTCTGCCAAGAGCAAGTTAAGTACTTGGGTCATATACTTACTCCTGGCTGCAGGGCCCTGGATGCGTCACGCATCACTGCAATTACTGGTTGTCCGAGACCCAGGACAAAGCAGCAATTGTTAAGCTTCTTAGGAATGATTGGTTATTGTCGTGTTTGGATTTTAGACTTCTCGGAGAAAGCACAACCTCTCCGAGCATGCGCAAATGCTTGTAAGAGTTTGACTGACATTGTAACTTGGACTGACGACTGTGAGACTGTTTTTGTGATTTTTGAAACAAGCTTTAGCTTCAGCTCCAGCTTTGGGAATGCCTAATTTTTCATTTGTTTGTGTGTGAAAAAGGAGGTTACATGTCTGGGGTATTATGTCAGTTGCATGGTGGACAGTATAGACCAATAGCCTATCTGTCAAAGAGACTGGATCGGTAGCAAGAGGCTGGGTGCCTTGTTTGAAGTCTGTTGCAGCTGCCTCAAATGCAGTAATGGCTTGTGCGGATCTAGTATTAATGCATCCTTTGACTGTTCATGTTCCACATGACGTGCATGCATTGCTTTTACAACCAAACACATCACATCTGACAACTGCCCGCCTGTTCTCGTACCAACATGTGTTATTGACTTTAGCACATGTCACACTTGTACGTAGTACCACCCTCAACCCATCGACATTATTACCTTCTGCCGAAGATGGTGAAAGCCATGATTGCTGTGATGTCATAACAATTTGTACTAAACCTCGTCCTGATATATCTGAGGAATCCCTTACTAACCCTGACTTAATTTTTATGTTGATGGTTCCTCATTACGCTTGGAATCTGGAGAGGTAGGGAGTGGCTACGCTGTGGTGAATCAATTTGAAGTGGTTGAATCTTACTCGCTCCCTCCAACTTTTTCTGCCCAATCTGCTGAGTTGATTGGACTTTTTCGAGCTTGTGTGTTGGCAGCTGGAAAATCTGTTTGCATATACACTGATAGTCGTTATTGCTGGGGAATTGTTCATGACCATGGAGCAATATGGAAAGAAAGAGGCTTTCTTACGGCTACTGGTAAAACTGTACAACATAAAGAGTTCATTGTATTGTTGCTGGAGGCAATTCAGCTTCCTTCTGCTTTAGCAGTGGTTAAGTGTGCAGTGCATATTAGAGGCGCTGATGAGGTCAGCCTTGGTAATGAGAGGGCTGACTCGGCTGCTAAAAGTGCCGCGAAGGGGGGAGTTGAGAGGAGGATACCACCAGAGTTTTTAAGACTTTCGAACAAAACACAATTGTTTTTGAATTTGCACATACCAGATATAGTGACATCAGGTCAAGCTTTAAAAGAAGCACAAAAATCGGCAGATATAAAAGAAAAAAGAAAATGGAAAAATTGTAAAAAGAATAATGATGATTTGTGGCTACATACTCCAACAGGCAAGCCTGTTCTACCAAAATCATGTTTTTATATAGTTGCAAAGATCACTCATAGTTTAGATCATGCGAGTGCAACAGCTATGGTAAAAACAATAGAACAACTTTATTTTGCACCAGGATTCACCACCGCGGCAGCTGCTTACTGTGATAGGTGCATTACCTGTTAAACATAACACCGCACCCACAGTGAGAACCCAAGGAGGGCATCACCCACCACCATCAGACCCGTTTGAATATATTATAATGGATTTTATTCAATTGATCAATTAACAAAATGCAAAAGTTATGAATATTGCCTTGTAATTATGTTTTCAAAATGGCCAGAATGTTAATGGAATGTTGAAAGATAAATTGACTAAAATAATGGGATGGAATTGGTTGACTGCTCTACCTTTGGCTCTCCTCTACCTCAGAGGCCGTGCATCAAGATCAAAAGGTTTAAGCCCATTTGAGATTTTGACTGCCCGTCCCATGCCAATTCCAGGTTTACCTAATTCTAACCTAATGTAGTTGTTACCTTGTCTGGTTACATGCGAGAACTGATTGCTGCTCTATCTTTTGTTTCTTAACAGGTGCAGTTGACTTTGCCTCAAAGTTTTCTGGATACATACCCAGTGCTTGTTAAGGACTTTCGAAGAAAATGCTGGAATGAAGAACGGTGGCGCGGACCGTATCAAGTTCTGTTGTCTACACCTACCGCAGTGAGAATTGCGGAAAGAGACTCTTGGATTCATCTGTCACACTGCAGAGTGGTGAAAGAACCGGAACATTATCTCAACAGATTGTGACTTTATGCTTGAGGTTGACCAGTGGAGGTTTTGGCAAACTTCACCAGTAGGCCTTTGGATATATTTTCCATCGGGGATAAGGGAAGTGTTGCAAGATCCTGCTTTTTTAACCTGCATTACAACTAGAAAGTATTGGACTGCAAATGAAGGGAAGTATACTCTGAATGTTACACATTTTACTAAGTACACATGTGAAGTCATTCCTTTGAGGGTAGGGAAATCAATTAGTGTGGTACACCAGTGTCCATTTAAATTAGTGGATTCAACCATCCATCATCCAAATCAGTGGTGGATATTAAAAGTAGAAACAAGATATCAGTATACACTAAACTAGCACTGCTTTATTTCCAGTTTAGCTAGATATTTAATCATCGCTGGACAGTTACCTGGGGAGGGCCTAAAAACCCAAGCCAGCTCTGCTGTTGAAGATAGAATAGAGCTTTTGTTGTTTTGTAACTGGGAGTAGAATGGGGCTAGTGTTGCTATTCTGTGTGTTCTTACTGATTATGCCCACTTCTCCAGAGGAGGAGATCTGTGGTACTAATAAAGCCTGTCAACTTGCTTTCCAAGTTAGAACAACTGTAGCAGGGACGAATGAGACCTGCTGGGTGTGCCAAGAAAAGTCTTTTCAAATGTGTGTTTTTCCCTACAGGACTTCTGATGATTCTGCATGCTCTGCATCTTGACTGTGTACTAGTAAAGATTGCCTTAACATAGTAGGTGTGACAGGGATAGAACAATTTATAGGTGGTTCGTCCTTGAATATTATGTTAACATTAATGGATTCTGTTTGGATAAATAAAACTGGACAAAAGATTTGATAGAATGATATTGAAATGTGAAATGAGTTTTACCCTGATATGATGACCCGGAAATGTTTTTGGACGATGTTATTGGAAATTGGATTTTTTTATTTTGTTTTATTTTGTTTTTGATTACTAAAATTTCTTTGTGGCCTTAAGCCCCAAAGGGGGGAAATGAAGGAGAAATTTTGGATTACTAAATTTTTTTGATATTCTGTATATGCTTTCTATACATTCAATACTGTGCATCAACTTTGCTTTGTCTGTCATTTGCTCTCTCCATGTCATGATTTTCTAATAAAGGTCATGCGACCCCCTTTGTCACGAGTTAAGGGTATTCTGCCTGAGGCAGTAATATTAGGAATATCCCGACAGGAACTAGACTATGGCAAGAGAATGCTGAAGGATGTATATGTATTGTATTGACCAATTATCTACTTACTTGGAGTAGCCCCATGACTTGCGTATGGCGCATGGATCACATGCTATGTCCAAGAAGTGTATATGTATTGTTGTATTTCTGCATGTATGAGGATTTTTGGAAAAGACCATTGTACTCATGTGATTTGTATTACCAATGTAATTAACATGTATAAGATGGGGCTTCGCCCTAGAGAACTTTGAGTAGTGTTACTGGAACATGATGTTGCTAGTGACCTGCTCCCGGTATCGTGAATAAACCTGCAGTGGTTCCTCACACCTGAGTGTTGCCTGGATATTTTTGACCACACACACTGCAATCAGAAAAAGGTTAAAGGTACACTGCAGGTTTTTTAGCTTAATATGCAAGTTTTTTTTATCTTAATTTACCTTCATTTAACAGCTCGGGTTGAATTTCGGCTGTCTCGCTTCCCCCAAGCGCCTGTGAACGAAAAAACCACCTTTGCAACTGTAAGGAAATTGCCAATACTGCATAATTTACCTTTAAGATCAGTTAGATGTCTCTCTCTCTCGCTCTCTCTCTGTGAGTGTGGGTGGGTGAATACCAGTACGTGTGTATGTGCGAGAGTGAATATCGGTCTGTGTGGGCATGTGTGTGTGTGGTGTATGTGTGCCAGTGTCTGTCGGCTAGCTGCAGTCATTATTCTATGGAGTAGTACGACACAAGAAAGGAAATATATGGATTAGTGAGACACAAGAAAGGAATTAACTTAATAAAATAATTTAATAACAACCAAAAGTTCAAAATAATGTGAAAACAATACAATTTTGACAATTTTATACCACAACGTTGTAAGAGGCAACAAACACAGAGAAATCAAACATCTTGCCCAGGTCAGATCCACATGCTACTCCACAAACTGCAGGGGAGTCAAAGACACACTACACTCTTTTAAAGGAGTTCATACAAAACATAGCCACACTAATGCAAATACCAACGACAAGCCATGACATGAGGTCTACAACGAAGTCCTTCAGTGACGTATCCTCTGCTGAACATTTGTGTAAGGCTTTTAGCATGTTATTTAGATGCCCGTTAGAAAGCAAAGGCAGCTCCATGGCAACTAAAGACACAAGATAAAAGGACTGTACAGTCCTTCACCCCATACTAATGCATACTAATGCACAAATAACAACCCATGGAGTGAAATGCATCATGGAGGCCTTCAGTGATGTTTCCATTGCTGAACCTTTGTGCAAGGCTTTTAGCATGGTATGTACATGTAGTTATCCCCAGCAGAAAGGACGAGTACTGCTACCCACCACCACCCACCAAGGGCACAGTGGACAAATGATACAACACATCAGGATCCACATTACTGGCTTACTCCTGTTAGACATATTGCCTGGATTCATCTTTTTCTCCAGGCTTGTTGTAGCCATTTAATTGAAGTATGGACCTGGGTTTCATTTGAAGTGATTTCTCTTCCTATTTCACTGGGACACACATTCATTAGGCTCCTGGGGAATAGTAGTGGACTGAACTGAGAAGCTTGATGAACACAGCAGACAGAGTCAAATGCACACAGAGCAACTTTTCTCTTAACAGGAGGCATTGTGCTTGTGCCGTTTTTAAATAGGTGAAAGTGAGTGTGACTCATTCTAAAGTACTTTGTATACTAATGAATGAGTAATTATTTTGTCAGTATGGAATTGTGTAAAAACCTGACAATCCTCAAGGAGTCCTACTTTATAATTCATATACTTATAATACAAAGGATCTCATAATAGAAATGATCCATTCCTTACTTAATACAGTAAGTAGCAGTTATAATTTGTGAATTTTAATTTGGGACATGGATAACTAATAGTAAAAGCCCTGCTGGTTGTAGTTGGAGTTTTATGTGCCTGCAGTCCCCTGCTCTTCCTCTAAGCAGCGCTCTAGTTCACCTTCTGCCAGGAGACAGTGGGAGCTGATGGAATGAAATTGATTGGCTCAAATATTCTTTATGCCATTGATTAGATAGTTACATTGAGTGAATCAATGAATTCCTCATCTCCTGTGCTGATAGGTTGATTAGGCTGCAGTATATTGGAGATTAGTTATCATTGAGGAACAAAGACTATGGAAGTGTTTTTTTGGCCTCGACTGAGCTTGACGGGCACTCAAGATGCTGCTGAAAGTTCCATTATCTCCTACTTGAAAAAAAATCCTTCAGAAACTGTGCTGCATCGACCTTACAGAGACCAAACTGTCAACAACAGAAATGGTAAAGTGCAGACCTAGCGTAAACATTCTAATAACACATCTTTTGCGTACACTGGCCTGTTACATCATTTTATTTTAAACTTACTCTTAAACCACACACACACACACACACACACACACACACACACACACAGAAAGACAAAGCTATCTGTCTCTGTTAGAACTCTGAAGTCTTTTTTATGTCACTGGAGGATGTATCTTATTTGTCAGCACTGCTTAGCAGGATGCATCGCATACACGAGCGTTCGTGGTTCATTGATGTGTTCCCAACGCAACTGTTATCTATCTGTTATTATCTACTCTCAAAATCTTACAATAGCACCAAACATGGCACCGTAGCAAGTAGCAGCTTCAATGCAAATTCCTGGAGTGAAAACCAGATTGACAGGATATGGAGATGGAATTTGCATTTCCCTTTCTTCTTTGTGCAGGTAAACAAAGGTGCTGGCTCTTCATGCAGCCTTTTCCTTATGGGTCATTCAGAGGGCAAAAAAAACACTGTCACCTTGGCCTTGACCATTGACCCTTTCATCCCCAGACTACACTACACTGATGTCAGGATCCAAAACCTTTAGGCTGATCCAGGATCAGAGCTAATGATAGCTCTTTTCAGAGGACCACTGTAGCCTACATGCAGACAGTTAAACAATGCCATAAATGACTGATACACTCTTCTGTTTGATGTATCATAGACCGTGTGTGTGAGTGCTTTGGGAGAAACATCTATGGCAGATTTAATCAGGCATCTTCAGGGACAGTTTTCCATGGAATGGACCCTCCTGAAACAGCCACAATCTCAATCTAGATGTACTGTTATGTCAGTGGTCTGTTTTGAAGCACTTCCCATGCTTTAGGCAAGGCGTTGTCATGTTAGGATTTCTGCAAATGTGTGTAGTAGATGCTCTGTAAATGAAGGACACTGTTGAAAGATGTAGCCAACACAGCTTTCTGAAAAGAGTGCGATAAATGCTGAGATTGAGGAGGTGGAATTGGTTCTTTACATTGCTATATAAAGGTACCTTTACATTCTAGGCTGTGTGTGTGTGTGTGTGTGTGTGTGCGTGCGTGCGTGCGTGCGTGCGTGCGTTTGTGTGTGTGTGTGTGTGTGTGTGTGTGTGTGTGTGCGTGCGTGCGTGCGTGCGTGTGCGTGTGTATGCCTTTGTTGTGAGGGGTCTATTTGCAGAGGCCCGTACACAACATTCTTCATTGTCTGTTTATGCGTAGTCTACAAATATATAAAAAATACACATCAATGCCATCAGTCCTCCTCATGTAAGCACACCACTGAAATGTACAGTGTCTGACACGTGTTTTACGGCTGACATGGTATGGTCCATTTACTGTAGTCCACTACTAACAGCCACAGAGAGGTAGAAATTCCAACAACATCTATCCAAAGCGGGACAAGAAGTCAGAGGCGTTGCCAGATCTGCACTAGTTCCTCCTCTTCTGTATTTGGGCGCAATCGAACATGTCAATCACAGGTGCTGAATTGCACTTGTAATAACTCACTCAGGCATCTGGTGACCCTGAGTCCCCAACAGCACAGTAGCTTATTTGTCTACTGACCTCCTTTACTGACCAGATATCATCCCTTACCACACCAGCTCCACTTCTTACAAAATCCCATTATTCTTCAAACATTTTTCTTCTTCAGAAGTCTTCTTGTGTCACTCACCATGTTATGTCCAACTTCCTGGTTATCCAGCTGAAGTGTCCTTGTAAACGGAGGACAAAGGATAGCTCCGCCCTCCTCCAGGTGTCTAAGAATTCATGATGAGGAGTAATCCAAAGTCATCATCACAATGACCTGATGGTGCTTCACGTTCGTCATTCAAGGTCATAATCGCCGATCTGAACGATGAACTGAGCTCACAGATACTGTGCGTGTGTGTGTGTTTGTGTGTGTGTGTGTGTGTGTGTATGGCTTTCCCATTCATTTTCACATACACATTCATATTGTTGTAAATGAGCTGGTTGCACGTGTATCAGAGCTGGACGGAGTCTGTTCTAAGGTCACCTAAAGTTAATTAAAGTGACTGGTATTTAGCACACACTTTTATCCAAAACGACACAGACTCACAACGGCGAGTTCAGGGACTGAATCAGACCGCTGCTTCACCAGGCCTGGTGCTGTCCAGGCGAGATGTGGGTTGGGCCAGGTATGGTGTCAGCAGTAGCTCTCCGAGTACTTGACCACCCCGTCCCCTCCTCCTCCCCCTCCTCCTCCTCCGTCTCCAGTGCCCGTCACCTGCCCATCCAGTCCGTTCATGGCCTGCTTGTGAGCAGAAATGTAGCAGTATGCCTTCCCTTTCTTGGCCCCTGGGTGGTGGTGGTGGTGGTGGTGGTGGTGGTGGAGCTGGGCGGGTTGGGTGGCGAGGGCCTGGTGGTCGGCAGCACTGCCCTGGGGACACTCTGGCTGGCACGGGGGGTTGTGGTGGCAGAGGTGCCCGGTGATGGCACCACCCTGGGGCGTGTGGCTGCCCGTGTTGCGTTGGTCGTCCAGCACGCTGATGCCAAGCCGCCATCGCTGCCACTTCTTCTTGATCTCCGATTGGACCTGCAAGGAAAAGGGGAGGAGTTAAAAACCTGAGGAGCATTCTGAAGATTGTTGGATTATGTAGACTGTGTAATTTTTTTTAGGCATATTTTAATGTGCCATGACTGTCCTTCTAAGAAATTATGTGAATTCCTATATGTCCTTAAATGTTTCATTCTGTGGAATCTTTTATCAGAAATTATTATTCATGCACATTTTAAAGTGTGTTAACTGCCCTTCTTAAAAGGTCAAAAAAGCCATCATGATACAATTAATGTACTTGAGATTCTATTCATCGTAATATAAACCATAACCAGATCACAGCCAGCACACTGTGGATAACTGTAGAGTTGTTTTTTTTTCCACTGACCTCAACAACATCAAGACATCAATATCAAGAAATCAGACCCTCACCACATGCAAACGTGCCCATCTGCATTTGTGTTCTTATTGGGAGATAGACATCAGGACTTTGCTTCATTAGCCTTAGCGATAGCATCAACATGCACGCCACAGCTGTGAAACACCTCAGTCTTATCAGCAGCAGAGAGAGTGCTAACGCTAGTGCTAATCACAGCAGCTGATCTCTGCTGCTGCAGGCCAGTGCTATCCCCAGCAGGCAGAAAACAGACAGGCGGCCAGGCTGTTCACTCCCAGCCCCGTGGTAATTTATGACATTGGCGTGACCTTGCGGTAAGTACCATAGCGTAGCGTAGCGGTAGGCAGCAGTGGTGACAGTGTGAGAGGAGAGGAAGAAGACAAGAGGAGACAGGACCTGGGACAGCCAATTTGTGTCACACGGGCAAGAGTAAATCAGCAGAGGTGTGTGTGTGTGTGTGTGTGTGCGTGTGTGTGTGTGTGTTTGTGACCTCCACTCAACACCTTCTCCTCTCTGGAGGTTAATGAGGCCACAGACTTGCTCTGCTCCACACTGAGCTCGTGTCTAGACGAGCTGTGCCCTCTTACCACAAGGCCAGCTCGATCCAAACACTCTCATCCATGGCTAAATGATACCCTCCGGTCGCAGCGCACCAAACTCAGAGCCGCGGAGAGGAAATGGCACAAATCCAAAATAACTGATGACCTCAAAAACTACCAGACACTCCTGACCTCCTTCTCAGCCAGCATTACTGCTGCTAAGACGGCTTTCTACAATGACAAAATCAACAGCGCTACAGACACTCTAAAGCTTTTCTCAACCTTCAAATCGCTACTCAACCCTCAGCTGCCACCTCCTCCATCCAGCCTTACTGCGGACACCCTCGCCTCATTTTTTACAAACAAAGTGGCGGCAATCAGCAGTCAATTCTCTACATGCCCACACAACGCATCCGACTCGGATACCGCACTCCTACAACCTCTAGGGGCTGCTGAAACATCTTTTTCAGCATTCGCGCCTCTCTCCGAGAGTGAAGTATCTAGACTCCTGACATACAGCCGTCCTACCACATGCTCGCTGGACCCTATACCTACGAGCCTACTTCAGTCCATCAGCCCGACCATCGCACCAGCTATCACGCATGTGATCAATGCCTCGCTAACCTCCGGCACATTTCCAACAGCGTTCAAAATGGCCCGGGTAACACCGTTGCTTAAGAAACCTTCTCTCAACCCTGCTCAAGTCGAGAACTACCGCCCTGTCTCACTCCTGCCTTTCCTATCCAAAGGCATTGAACGAGCAGTCTCCAAACAGGTCTCTGACTTCCTTTCACAGAACAACCTTCTGGATCCAAATCAGTCTGGATTCAAAAGCGGCCACTCTACCGAAACGGCTCTGCTGTCTGTAACAGAAGCCTTAAAAGAAGCCAGGGCGACCGCTCGGTCATCAGTACTCATTCTGCTTGACTTATCGGCTGCCTTTGACACGGTTAATCACCGCATCCTTCTATCTATACTCGCTAACATGGGAATCTCCGGTTCTGCTCTCTCCTGGTTTGAATCCTACCTCACAGGACGCTCGTTTAACGTATCATGGCTTGGTCAACTATCTGCATCTCACCATCTCACCACAGGGGTCCCCCAGGGCTCAGTGCTGGGCCCCCTTCTCTTTGCTATCTACACTACCTCCTTGGGACAGATTATCCGTTCACATGGCTTCTCATACCAATGCTATGCAGACGACACACAGCTCTATCTGTCCTTTCCACCTGATGACCCCTTGGTTTCAGCATGGATCTCGGACTGCCTCTCAGACATAGCTACATGGATGAAGGCACACCACCTCCAGCTGAACCTCTCAAAGACTGAACTGCTGGTCCTCCCAGCTAAACCTACCATACACCACGACATCAACATCAAATTTGACTCCCTGTCTGTTTCACCTACCAGGACTGCAAGAAATCTAGGAGTTGTTCTCGACAACCAACTGAACTTCTCAGATCATGTTGCCTCAGTCGCCCGGTCATGCCGTTTTGCACTCTACAACATACAGAAAATCAGGACTTACTTGACTCAAGATGCTACCCAACTCCTGGTTCAGGCGATAGTCATCTCACGACTCGACTACTGCAACGCCCTCCTGACAGGTCTCCCAGCCTGCGCAGTGAAACCCCTTCAGATGATCCAGAACGCGGCGGCGCGCCTGGTCTACAACCAACCCAAAAGGGCACATGTTACCCCGCTGCTCATCCAGCTACACAGGCTACCTATGACGGCCCGCATCAAATTCAAGGCTCTAACCCTTGCCTACAAAGTAGTCTCCGGTTCTGCTCCCACCTACTTGAATGCCCTCATACAGACATACACTACCACCAGACAGCTGCGCTCCTCAGACGAACGACGTCTAGCTCTACCACCGGTACGCTCAGGCCAAACCAAACTTTTCTCATCTGTTGTTCCTCGCTGGTGGAACACACTGCCAGTTCCTACAAGGGCAGGGACATCCTTCTCCATTTTCAAAAAACTCCTGAAGACCCAGCTCTTTAGAGAACATCTCCTCTCATAGCACCACTCACAACAAGTCTTGCTGATCCTAGCACTCACCAGCCGTCTTGAACTGAGACGTAACAGCACTCACCGATGCACTTATTCTTACTGCACTCTACTGTTTTTAAACTGTTCTTTAAATTGTCCTAAAATTGTTGAGAATCGCTTTAAAACTTAAAATTGTTACCATGTTGTAAGTCGCTTTGGCTAAAAATGCGTCAGCCAAATGTAATGTAATGTAATGTAATGTAATGTGTCTGTGTGTCTTTTTGTTAGCGTGTGTGTGTGTGCTGTGTGTTCGTCATGTGTGTGAATGTATACATGGATTTCTATGGAACGTCACGAAAACATGCGTGCGCAACCAAGAGGCAGAAAGCACCACAGAACAGCATAGAGCAATGCAAAAGAGCAAAAGAATAAAATTAGTTTTTGTGCTGAAAACTGCACCAATTCGAAATCACGATGGCTAGAGAATGTTAAATATGTTCAATATCCCTAACGGAATGCATGTCTTCGCCAAAAATGACAAAATACGATGTTATATTAATAATCCAAATGAACGTCAAACTTTGAAATATAGTCTGAAATGAGATGTTATTATCATTGAGACAACAGGGGTATACAAAAAAATCCGATTGTAGCTTACAGCAGCCGACTATATAGGTTAAGTTTATAACATTGTGGACGGCCACCAATCGTCTTCTGCTTCACGGCTGCGCGAGCATCTAGTTTTGTTGGTAAACGGGAAACCCGTGTATATAAGACAGATAAGGTCATTCATTGCATGGATCACTTACCTCTTTGTTCACAAAACAGTAAAGGATGGCCACAAGGAAACCCTTTCAAGAGAGGAACAGAAAGAGAAGAATATCTTATTTTTATACTTTCATTTGTGTGAAGATTGCACAGGCCTCTGAAAACAGATCCCTCACAACAAAGGCACACACACACACACGTAGGGGCGTACACACACACACCTAGAAATTATTCCTTCGGCCTTAGTCCTCGTAGCCTACCTGAAAGGAGTTGAAGAAGAGCTCGAAGAACAGGTTGATGTTCCTTAGTGTCCCTTCCGTCTGTTCCTCCGTCATGACGGCGAACACCACCTCATGGATCCCCAGCAGTGGGATCAGGGTCAAGGTGGACTTGGCCAACCTGCGGGACCAGCCCAGACGCGTCACATCACACAGAAACTCACCAAAAACATACAAAGAACTCATGCCAAACCAACAATAATATCCCCATAGCCGTCTTCAGAGTAGATTTGACGTAGCCAATGTCACTGTATGTGCACATGAGGAAAGGTAAGCTCAAAACCAGATTACTGAAAGAGTTGAGTTACGCTACTGTGCTTCACGAGTCATTATTTATTGGACTTAAAGGTTGTATCAGCGATAGCGGGGATACGTCACTTCTGTTGATGTTCAAACACGTCCTAAATGCGCATCTCGTCGGTTATTGGTTGAAACGCGTTATTTTGCCTTTGAGTGGGTAGCAATTTTTTTTGTGTACAGATCTCGGAGCCTAGGCTGCCTACAGAGACGCAGTTTTTTGACGGCCTGCTTATGGGGCAGACAGCTAGCGGATCGTTAGGAAAGAATAGATGAATGTGATCATTTATGTTTGGGCCTTTTTTGGGCCTGAAATCGCTGATACAACCTTTAACGTTGAAAACTAAAAATACATAAAAAAAGGATAATGTATAGAACGACACGCAGCGGAGGGAATTTATATATATTTCACAGATTAATCCAAATGGCACAAAATGATATAAATCTGATTTACTGTATGCTATCTATTTAAAATGAATGTATAATATGAAGAATACAGAATACATCATACAATCAATCAAATAAAGTAATTTGTGACATTGTTAGCTATAATCTTCCATTTTAGATTCATGGAAAATCTAATTTCCTCTGATAAAGCTTCATCTGGCGCCAGAGAATTTCAAAGACCATTCATAACCAGTGGCTCCTCTTGCTCTCCTTTCTTATATGTCTATCCTCATTTCGTCTTTGATGTCTCTTTTTCTGTCAGTTTCTCTGTGGTTTATTTCTATTAAATAATTGATATTCCTCTCTTCCTTCTTGAAGTATATCTCTTTCTTTTTATTTTTCTCTCTGTCTATCTATCTCTCCCTCTTTCTCTATCTATCTCCCTCTTTCTCTGTCCATCTCTCTCTCTTCCTCGTTCTCTATCGGTCTGTCTTTCTTCCACTTTTAGAGCTTCTGGAGTCTCCCTCTTATCTGAGCCCAGGGTAGTAAGAATCGGATCAGGGTCGCAGCAAGGCTTGCGTCTGAAGATTAGACACGGTTCTTTTTTCTGCAGGGGGAAGGAGATGACTTCCTAAAAGTCCTCCTATAGCCTGGAGGCTCATGGGATTTGAAGTCAAGAGTATAAAAATTCCAGCTGAAACTGTGTGGAAACATCAAAGGCTCCCAGAGCACACACGCTGCTACGTATTCATTCACATGTTTACATTTGCACAAAAATAAACTCCTCTGTGGGAGTTATATGAGACGTGGGTGAAATGCATTTATACATTTGGGCAAATGCATTAATCATTAGGGCCTTGAGTGATGCACAGCAAGTCTAAATGGGGAAGGAGAAGAGCCTCCTCTAAGGCAGAAGCAAGCCTGGCTAGGTTAATTGTGTGGATTTGTCTAACTGTAATCCTGGAGGTGGCTTTCCTGTCAGGAGGAGCCATGGGGTCCTTTGATGTGGCAAAGAGAAAAGACAGAGATGGAGAGAGCACCGAGAGACGTGCTCTTACCTGAACTTGTAATCGGTGTACCTCATTTGGTGTGCTTTCAGCTTGGAGATGAGGATTAGGATAATCCTAATAAATATGAAAAAATTGACCTGCATCAGAGATAGAGAAAGAGAGAGAGGGAGAGAGGGAGGGAGAGAGAGAGAGAGAGAGAGAAAGGGTGGCGGGGGTTATCGGTCAGAAAGACAGAAAAAGAGAGACAACAAAACAAAAAGAAACAGAGGGTAAAGGAGAATGAGAACAGATATGAGAGAGAGAGAGAGAGAGAGAGAGAGAGATATGAGAGAGAGAGAGAGAGAGAGAGAGAGAGAGGGAGAGAGTGACATTTGAGAACTGCCTCATCTGATGCATGGCAGACTGGTGGGCTGATAAAGTTCATGTTCATGCTCTGTGAGTCTGGTTTAGTGGTTTACAGCGCTCAGTCTTGTCTCCCCCGGTGGAGCTGCTTTTGGAGTTTAATAGAGGCCACGGTGCCCTGACAGTATGAGTCACTTGTGGCAGTCAGAGTGAAGGGTGTGGGGGAGAATAGGGCACATCATGTCACTGACACAAACACACACACACACACACACACACACACACACACACACACACACACACACACACAGACAGACATACACACACACACACACACACACACACACACAAACACACACACACAATCATGCCTCCATTTCAGTTATAGTGAAGGATGAGTGATGGCAGCAGAACATCTCTATAAGAGAAGGCTGATGCATGCAATGCATGCAATCAGGCAGACCCACACACTCTCATACACTGACATTCATAAACACACTAAACACTCTTTTAGTCATTCAGTCACTTTTCTATTCATTTGTACAATGTGAAGATCAGTACATGAAGACACACATAAACTTACACTCACATGAATGCTCTTTCTCCCTCTCCCTTCCTCTCACACACATAAATGTACACAATCACACACACACACACACACACACACACACACACACTCTCTGTACAACAACGACAACAAAAATGCAGACATGACTTGTCACACATAGGACACATTCTCATCCCTGATCCTCCTCAAAGCTGTTCCGTTATCAGACCCCCTCTCTCACACACTCACCAGAATAGCCAGGAGGATCGGCGTCCTGATGATCCACCAGTATGCCATGTTTTCATTGATCTCCCAGCACCTGGAGCAAATTAGTGAAGTTAATGGGTTACATGGATGACATGCCATACACACACAAAATTGTGCGGATAATTGGATTACAGGAAATCAAATTAGCCTAATACAGAAACTACGTCCAATTCAAACAGTGGAGGTCTCACCTGGTGTTTTCATAATAATATCTCATAACAATCCAGGGTGCCACAAACAGCACAGGAGTCCCTGCACGTGAGTACAAAGAGGGAAATTAAACATCGAAATGAATCACTCTTATCAGCATCCTGCCAGGAGGCTTATTCCATTGCTAACCGGTAGAGGTTATATTCCTTCCATTACTGCAAAAGCCCTCTTATCTTATACATGTCACGTGTGCTGTATTGATTTGAAGTGCTTCAATTTTCATGCATTTATATGTATTCATGTGCGTCTGCACATTACATAACGTGTGCGCTCCCAGTGTACACCCTGTGGCCTTGATGCTGGTGAACATGTCACTGTGCTAGTGTGTGTGTGTTGTGTGTGTGTGTGTTGTGTGTGTGTGTGTGTGTGCATGTGTGTGTGTGTGTGTGTGCATGTGTGTGTGTGTGTGTCGTCTGGGGGGTGTGTGTGTGCTCACCCCAGCCAATGATGAGGTATCCGCAGAAGTAGCTGTTCTCAGAGAAGACCATGAGCACCAGCAGGTTGTGCAGGTAGAGCCCCTCTACCAGTAGCCAATAGTAGTTGGCCCCCACACAGTACTGCATCAGCACCTGGGCCACGCGGCACCCCAACAGAGCCTGGGGGTGTCAGGGGTCAGAGGTCAGGGGTAAGGACAAAGACAAAGAATTATGCATGTGAAATCCCATGATACTCTTTATGTAAAAAAAGTTATGTGTGTGTGTGTGTGTGTGGGGGGCAGACATTTACATATATAGCCATACAGATCTCGTAACCTGAATGACCTGTATGTGATTTCAAACGCACCATTTTTAATGGAAACATGGCTGTATTTTAGCAATCTGAAACGCATGGTCGGAGACACAAAGTTTAAAGGTGTTTAAGGGCGTGATTTTGTGATCAGAAGGGCTCAAAAGGGTTGGTCTTCTGTTTCTTATTGTAACAGTCAGCGGCGCATTTGATGGAATCTGTTTGCATGTGAGACCGTGTAGGCAGTGTTTTTCAACCGCTGTGCCAATACTGGTGTATGGAACAGGTATTCCACTAAACCTTGCTTCACTAAAACCTGTTTGTGACTAGCAGAGTATAGCCTACATGCATCTGCACTCCCCTAAAATGAAACTAACTTCACCATGGTCTCATAGTCAATAACAAAACAATTCTATAGTTATTTACTTTCACTATTGACTGACCAGTGGTTCGAAAACACAGCCTGAGAAAAACAAGATTTACCCTAATAATGTTTGAATGACTGAATAAAAATCCTAAGGACATTTATCCTGTGAAGGAGTTGTTTGAGACTGGTTCAGTGTTTCCCACAGAATGGATTGAATGGAATGGATTCAAACAGGGGGGGGGGGGGGGTATTAAGATCGTCTTGGTAGTGTATAGGTCTAATTGAGTGCTTGTCACTTTAAGACGTTTGAGGGAACCCTGGCAATTGTAACACAGTTGAAAGGCTGCTGATGTGTGGATGCAATTCATAACGTTTTCTACATAGTTAAAATAAAGGTTCGTACTTCTCCTTGGGACAAGCACTTTTGAATTTTGGAAAACACTTTTCCATTTACATCGGGATTTTGCAAACATCCAGTGTCAGAGTCAATAAAATGAGCCCTTCAACGAAATTGACAAGCAGCTGTAAGTAGGCTGCATACTAAATTCAACATCCAAACAGTATTCTAACGTTAGCTTTGAGATACTGTTTGATTTCATAACTTAACTAAGTTTAGTCTCTTCAATGTAGCCTACTATGTTGTGATAAGACCTTAGCAGAGTTCACTTCAATGCAGCAGTTTTGAACAAATTTGCGCAGCATGGTCACGATGCTAAGCGGATTTAATAGCAATTTAGCCAGACGTCTTCTATGCAATGCTTCTATGTGGCAACAACAATCCTTCAACAATCGTGAATTTTGTTAAATGCACATGCAGAGGAGTGGCAGCGGGTTACGAGAGAGAGCGGGGCGGGGCAAGGAAAGGCTGCGTGCGTAAAAAGCGCAGCTCAATGGCAATGCAAGGATTTGACCTTATATTTAATTGAAATTAAATTAAATTAAATTAAATTAAACATAGAATATTCATCTGTGGCGGCCGATTTTTATTTTGTGGCGCCCTGCCACAGATTAGTCAATGTATGGGAAACACTGTGGTTGCTAAGGGCCGCTATAGACCAGGGTTTTTTTAGTCAGTGGCGTAATGATTTACAGAGGGTGTAGGATAGCAATTTTTGGATGTGTGTGCCAGACAACACCTTATGTCGTCAATAGACACACCCTGGCCACAAGGTTTAATGAAAGTGAAGCGCATGGCGAAAAATTCATCACTTTATTGGGTGTGTAAGTGTAACCTGCGCTGTGTTGAACCTGCGCGACTCAGCCCTGCACATGCCTGGACTTGAACCCGCGAACAGCAGCACCTCGGATCGGGAGGCTAGCGTGCTGACAGTTGAGCCAATAGCCCAGGCTACTGGCTCGCATGCCAGCAGCACTCTCGAGGCGTCGGGGAGTGAGGTTTACCAACGTTCCACAAGCACAGCTAAGCTAGCTGGCATCCGTTACATAAGATAAGAATGAGCCTTGTGTCACACTTTGTACCAGGTGTACAATAGAGCCCTATATCTACTTCTGTAAGTGTTATTTTCTTCTTTTTTTTCCGGTTTGTTCACATGATGCTGTTCAGGGATGGATTACTGCACGGGCCTACTGGGCCCAGGCCCAGGGGCCCAAGGGGTCAGGGGGCCCTGAAGCCCAAGCCTTTGCATGGAATCATTGCCTCAATATCAGCAAATCAGTATGTACGCTATGAATCTGATTGAATTAAAGTATTGGCTATCCCCAAAATGCACCAGAATACAGGAAATCACATCATACAAATTAAAAATGTTCTGGGGGAGGACCCCCAAACCCTTCTTCCCACATATGCGACAATTTGTGGGGGGCCATTAATACAACTGGGCCCAGGGGCCCGAAAGTTCATAATCCCTCTATGATGCTGTTGCCTCTGACTGACATCTGTGACATTTCATTTTTCAGTGACTTCATGTGGGGGGTTTATTTATGTTCCCTTGTATGTCATGAAATCAAAACCACTGACATTCTTCACATGTCATTCACAAGACGTTTGCCATTTACTGCCAGACCCTTCACATCCACGTGAGCAGTGGGCTGAGGTCTCCCCGAGGACTCAGCATCCATCCCACTTCCTCTCCATCTCACATGCTCAGCCCAACAGAGTACAGCCATGTCAAGGTCATCTCACATGCTCACCCCAACAGAATACAGCCATGTCAAGGTCTTCTGTATGAATGGGCCATATAGAAGCTACATGATTTACCTGGCTGGCTGACTCACACACACACACACACACAAAGACAAAGACAGAGAGAGAGAGAGAGAGAGAGAGAGACTGATGGAGGGTATAGAGTGGGGGGTGGGAGAGTAGAGTTGTCACACCACTGCTGGTGTTGAGGGAGCGGTGAAGCACAGTCATGTTGGATGAAGGAAGTTGGGCTCATGGTAGATAACATGTTGGATAAGGAGTTTTGGGCTCATGGTAGATCACACTGAATACCACTAGGACCAAGTTTATTGCATTGGGACTCACGAGGGATTGTGCAGTGTTTTGACAATTACTCTCTCTCTCTCTTTCTTTCTTGTCTCTCTCTCTCTCTCTCTCGTCTTTCTCTCTCTCTCTCTCTCTCTCTCTCTCGTCTTTCTCTCTCTCTCTCTCTCTTGAAATGTGTCTCCATTTTAATGTGTATGCCCTGATTATGTGAGTCCCTTCATCACTTTGTCGCTCAGCATACTCAATACATTCCTGTTGTCCCTGGACTCTGCACTGTGTGTGTGTGTGTGTGTGTGTGTGTACATGTGTGCGTGGGTGTCTGCAATATTGGTGTGCGCATGTTTGTGTGGCCCATGGTATGTGTATGTGTGTGTGTGTGTGTGTGTGTGTGTGTGTGTGAGCAATATTGGTGTGCGCATGTTTGTGTGGCCCATGGTATGTGTGTGTGTGTGTGTGTGTGTGTGTGTGTGTGTGTCCTCACCTTGTCGCTCAGCATGTTGGACACGTCTCTGTTGTCCCTGAACTGGGGTGCGTCTCTGGTGAGAAGGGCATCTCGCGTGAGGATGGACACGGCCCGCAGGATGAAGGAGGCAAACAGGTTGGTGTGGATGAAGTTCCGGGTGCAGCGCAGTTTCCTGTGACACACACACACACACACACACACACACACACACACACACACACACACACACACACACACACACACACATTCTTACTAGTGTTGCCGACAATTGGTCGGCTTGAGTTCAAATGTCAAATCTGCTGTTGTGTCCGAGTGTGTGTCACTTGACAAAAGCATCTGTTAAATATGGGACACTTTACTTTACTAGCCCACCTCACAGGACCCAGGAATGAAAATCCTGTTCGCTGCTTTGCCCTCAAAGAGCTGCAATAAGTGTTTTCCATGAAACTCATTCTTCCTGAGTTATTTGAGAGCTAGATAAGAGCTCTCTCCCTTGACTCTTGCTATCGTACAGTAAGCGCATCACTCTACTGCTCACATCACTCACTCCTCACTCTACTGAGATGTTCTTCAAGGATGTTCCTGAAGAATGGAGGAAAATTCTCTTTCATTGACCTCAGCCATGCTTCTGTCCAGTGAGATGATTGAGCATCTGATTGCCTGCACTCGTCTTGTGTTGGAAGTAGGACTGACGCCTTCAGTGTTGAGTTGAAAAACCTGCTCATTATCAGCTGCCATGGGGGCATCAGCCTGGAGGAGTGCTGTAAACACGATTATGTGCTTACTGTGCTCTGTAACACATGCGCACTTCAAAGATAATGGTCTTACTGTCTATTCTTATTGATTGGCTATCAGGAGCCACAGTGTACCAAAAATAATAAAAAACCAGGGGCACTCTCGCTCTGCTGTACATTATAAGGTTCTTGACCTCCACTTCGCCCATTATGTCTCAATCTGTGGACATCTTGTACCTCCAGGGCATTTACTCCAAACTCCATTTGACTCCCCTCTGGAGAAAACGAATGACACTGGAAGTGTATGGAGAGCTGAAATCCTCCTTGAGTCTGTCCGCATTAGTGGATGCGTTGAAGGGCTGCCGTAGGGAGCACACTCATCAGGGAAGGCTATTCTTATACACGGCTAACATAGCATTAACCATCATGCTGGACATCAAACACAAAGGGCTCCCAACATCAGATGTGATGCTGTGGTGCTATAGCACAACATGAGCAGTGGACTTGTAGCCTGTAGCCTGTAACCTTAGTGGGGGGCCTGTAACCTGTAACCTTAGTAGTGGACATGTAACCTGTAAGCCTGTAACCTTAGTGGGGGGCCTGTAACCTGTAACCTTAGTAGTGGACATGTAACCTGTAAGCCTGTAACCTTAGTGGGGGGCCTGTAACCTGTAACCTTAGTAGTGGACATGTAACCTGTAAGCCTGTAGCCTGTAACCTTAGTGGGGGACATGTAACCTGTAACCTTAGTAGGGGGCGTGTAACCTGTAAGCTTAGTAGTGGGCATGTACTGTAACCTGTAACCTTAGCAGCACTTCTGTGGGTGTCTCCATTAATCAGTATGAACCACACATGGACACACTGGGTAAAAAATCACATGGTGTGATGGTCAGTCAAGACATGTGGCACTCCAAAGGAATTGGTCCCATTCATGATTTTAAAGTGAATTTCAATGTGTGACAGAAGAGTATTAAACATATCAAAAAGGCACGTTAATGTCTGTTGGCTCTTTTTGTTGGCTTTGTTTTGTAGAAGTTTTTATGCTGCCATGAGTCTTAGTTCACAGAGAGAATAGCTCAAAGGACCGACTCTGACACTGTTATGCACCTGCTGTGCTTAATCTGCTTGACTGAGAACATGTCCTGGCTGGATGACGCTGTGTTTAATCTGGCTGTCACAGCTCCTCATTTGTCACGTTGATGAAGCAGAAACGTCACAAACACTTCTCTTTTCACCGAGCAGTCTTAGCGTTTTGTCATCTAAACAATTGCTCGTCGCCACTTCCTTCGCCATCCATTTCCCCATCACTCCTCTCTCTCCATCTCCATCAGTCTCCCTTGACTGCCTCTTGTCATCACTCATGCTTTTTCTATTTGCAGTACCGATACAATAGTAATGGGCTCCTGAGGCAATAGCTTGTCTCTGCTGTGGCTACTCCAGGCTGTGTGACTTGTCACAGCCAGGTAAGACCAATGGGAGTTATTAACTCAGAAGTCCCACCCACAGAGTGGTGTTGACTGCCTAACACACCCTAACACTCTCAGGCTCACAGTGCAGTGGAAATCCATTAGTGACACTCTCACTCGATGCCCCAGGTGTCAATCAACAGAGTGTGCAAGCAGTTCCCAGAAAATACATAAACAAGTTTTCACCAACCCACCAGGAGACAAAGTATTTTTACCCCTCGCTACTGGAAAGGGTGAGAGGGTGCATCTGCCTGTCCATTTGTTCTCCAAGTGTGTATGTTTGTGTGTATGTGTGTGTCCACTCACATAGCTTAAAAAGTGCTGGTCCAATTTACTTACTTCCAATTGATTTATTTGCTTTCTAAATGTTCAGACAAGCTAGAGGGTCACCATTTTTCAGTCCTCCAGTGACAATCCAGACCAGGATCCTGATGCATGAATTTTCACTTTCTGTGCTGACCAATTACAGTATAGGGCCGAGGGT
Source organism: Alosa pseudoharengus (assembly GCF_046254945.1). Lineage (NCBI taxonomy): Eukaryota > Metazoa > Chordata > Actinopteri > Clupeiformes > Clupeidae > Alosa > Alosa pseudoharengus. The sequence continues at coordinate 32,954,940 of NW_027468598.1, forward strand.
CTATTCTGCAGTCAAAAGTAGTCCATACACTTATGGAATCTTTTTTTTTGAATACAAATGTTGAGACAAATATTTGTATACTTTATATCTTGGTCTTATGCCATCATCTGTCAATTTATATAATTTTGTACTTTGGCAAGTGGGTCATTCTCCTTGGCCCAGGAAAAAACGACTCTATCTGTCAGTAAATACTATCAGCTAGATCTTATTGATTGTGATTGTGAAGCACTCTACACTCACAATCTACTGAGTGGCGGAGCTCACTTGAAGATGAGGAGGATGATGATGGTGATGACTATCAGTAAATATTATCAGCTAGGTCTTATTGATTGTGATGGGTAGTACTCTAGTCTCCAGTAAGTGGTGTAGCTTACCTGAAGATGAGGAGGATGATGATGGTGATGACTCTATCAGTAAATATTCTCAGCTAGGTCTTTGTGATGGGTAGCACTCTAGTCTCAGTAAGTGGTGTAGCTCACCTGAAGATGAGGAGGATGATGAGAGCGAGCGAGAGACTGGCCAGTGACAGTGAGTAGCCCACTGTGTACATGACCCTGAAGTAGGCCAGCACCATCATCTGGTTCTCCTGTGGACACAAATGGGAAATGGACAGCATTTATATAACATTTTTTTTACTCCTCTGAACACTCAAATGGCTTCACAGAGGAATAACTCACATCCACCCATTCTCTTCTCTCACACTGTCCACGGAGGCTGCCATGCAAGACAGCTGCAGTGTTTCCCATACATTGACTTATTTGTAGCGGCCCACCACAATATCAACATTTACCACCACACAATGATTTAGCATGTTGTACTATTTAAATTGGATGTAATTCGTTCAGTGCACCTTTGTGCAGCCTCCCCTTGTCTCTCAACAAACCTACATGTATGTTTAAAGACAACAATTCTGCAATTGTTGTCATAAAAGTCCACTGGCTAAATCGTGCTTAAACCTGCATCATTTGTTAAAAACTGCAAGCCTACCACCACAAATAGAATTTAATTCTGTGGGAAACACTGAGCTAACCAGCACATCAGAAGTAGTTTGGGGTTCAGTGTCTCGCTTAAGGACAGTTCAACAGGCCGGTCAGGAGGAAACTAGTTCCAATTACTGAACGACTCCTCTATCTCCTGAGCCACCACTACAGGGCACCAAGGGACATAAACATACAAGACATAATGTTTTTCTACATCGTCCAAAATGGCCTCCTTTCGAAAAACCCTTTCATGATATTTCCATTAATCTAAACATCAAAAGTCTCAGGTACCTTAAATGTTTTGTTTCAGCAATGGATTCACAGTAGGACCATGTTGTTTATTTCTCACTTTCTTAATTGGAATATGACCAGAACACAGGAAACATGTACTGTAGGCTACACAGTAGGCCATTTGCACATACAATTTAGTTTTTGTTCTGATACCAGTCCAAGTTCAGTCTCAAGATTTCATTAGATTTGTTTGTTTTAGCAGTGTTGACCAATCGGGGAAGCTCTTGATGGAGCTGTCGTTCCCCGCCAAGGCACTAAGGCACAAGACTGATGGCCATGCCTGGTCTGCCAGAAGCTGTTGGTAGATACAGCTATGATGGTGGTCTCCAGATCAGCTGCTGACTTGACCGTGGCTCACCCTAAAACTGACACTGCGGTGTCGAGAGCATTTTGGCAGGAGCCACCTGAAAAGTACTGTACATCTCCGGTGACCCTCTTCATTGTATTCCCAGGTAGATCGAATGGATGCAAAAGACTAGAACCTGAACAAGAAATGCACATTTCTTTTGTTTTATACTACACTGTATATTCCCTCTATCCTCAGGTTGAACAGTAATAAAGACAATGAGTAAGAAACATATATGGTCATCATAGCATTAGCTAAAACAACATATCTAATGAGTGCCTAACACTTGTGTACAGTAGTGTAAAAGCAGCCAATTGAAACTTTATAGAGAGGACTTATCACTGCAGTGACACTATTAACATGCAGTTGACACTAATTATCATGTTAATGATACAAAATGAAATCACATGTTCCACAGCTCAAGGCACTCTCTGTTGGTGGCCTGGGAAGGCCCAGTTTGCGCTCTGCATTACGGTTCCCCTACAGCTTGACACCAACCCTCAGATCAAAAGAAGACCATTGATCTCTGGGCTGGAGCGATTGGAGTTGTTGTGAATGGGCTCTCTGTCTGTGTAAAGCCAGCGGGCCATGTCTCTCATAGTCCATTAAACCCACGCTCACAACACTGCCTCTGCTCACAGAGAGATGCATTAGCAGGTGGAAGGAGACAGAGGGAGAGAGAGAGGGGGGGGGGGGGAGGGGTTGACAGTATGATACACTGAAAGAGAGGGAAGAAAGATTGGAGAGACAGAGGGGAAGAAAGAGGAACGAGAGATGAGAACGGTGGAGGTGGAGAAGCCAAGAGAGAGAGAGAGAGAGCAGAAATGAGAAGAAAGATGGATGAAATAAGGAGATAAGGGAGGATAAGAAAGACTTAACGAGGAGGAATGAGAGAACGGAAATGGAACAATATGACAAATGATTTTAAAACACACACACACACACACACACACACACAGACAGACACAGACACACACAGACACAGACACAGACACACACACACACACACACTCACACAGACACAGACACAGACACAGACACAGACACACACACATGCACATGCACACACACACACACACACACACACACAGATGATCATGAGCTATAAGGTAGAGCTGAAAATGCCCCCAGTAATGACTGCATCTATATTCATGAAATCCCTCATAACCACTTATCGTCTTCACTGGATGATTCTCACTTGTCTCTGTAGCTCGACCAATAACAGGAGATCGCACCGCTGCTGTGAACACTTAAGTCACAGCTGCTTCCTGTCAGAGGCACACTGTGCTGTTACACACTGCACTGACAAGTGTGTGTTTTGAGGACCTCCAATGGAAACAGGTCCTTAGGGGCGTGAATGTACGTATCCATGTGTACTCTTATTGTACACAATGCCTGCTCATGCAGGTCGTTTTTGAATGTGTCAAATATATGTCATATAATCTGAATTTTAAATCAAATTCAATTTCCTCACAAATAGTGGTTGTTGTTATAGACCCTTTCAACGAGGTAAACAAAAACAATGCTTGAACATTCTATTTGGGCACCAATCTACTTCCTCTGCACTAAGATAATGGAATGTTAAAAAGGAAGTCTTGTGGGGCCAACTATGATGCTGATAATGGAACTCTCTTGAAAGGGTCTATAAAATGTTGGGGGATAATATGCTCCAATTGTGACATCACAATGCAAAGAGGATGGGGGGGCGGGGTTGACAGTGAAAGCGGACCTCAGATTGATTGAAGAACAACACACTGTAACAGTGTGTTTTTTTTTTTTCACTCCGAGAAATTATTAACTTGCCCGCACAGAAATAGCTAAGGGCTATATTTTACAAACGTGTCACACAACGTTGCTGTCTGTACGCTCATTCAGCTCAGAGAACTGCTGTTCAGTAACAAACCTATCGGCCAATCAGAAAATAGGATTTCTTAACCAATCAGGAAATAGTTTTGTTTTGTTGCCAGGCGAACTCTGAGTTTCAGTTTCGTGAGCAGTCTCGGCCTTCGGTGAATGCATAGCGGAGGTGGTAAACGAGGTGGAGTTGGAAGAGAACCAACTGGAGGTGGAAGAGAACAGGATAATCAGGTAATAACTTCATTCATTTCAATCTCTCATTAGTTACTATAGTTTTCCTACTCGTTGTTTAAGAACAATATAATTTAAGTGTTCGTTTGAATAGTAGCTTATTGCATACTGTAGCCTATTGTTATAGGTCACTTTTAAAATCATGTCATATTATATAATTATATCCTGGCCATGGATGCATTAATCATTGCATCTGTATTCAAAAATGTCAGGTAAAAAGCAATTAAGCATCCTCTCATTCACCCTGAGAGGAAAGCCCCCTAAAAGGTCCAGGTTAGTGGATGCTGGGAGGTGGTGAAAAGGCCCATTATTGAATTGTTAATGCCATGTGTCAAATCTTTTGTTTTGCAAATCTGAGCAATTATAAATTATACTTTTGCCCCATTTTGACTTAGATGCTCCTACTTTAGCCAATAATCAAATGCCTGCTCTCTTTTGGAAAGCTGAGACACTGTTGGAAAACAATTAGAAATAACTATGTGATGTACTGACACAAAGTTACAAAGGCTAGATTGTTATTTTCTTTTTCTACCGGATAACAAGCACCTTTGAACTGACCACATTTCAGCCCTCTACAGTAGGTCTTGACTTGATATGACTTGAGTCCTAGCATTAGGTCTTGTCATGCTGTGTGCAAAAGTAGATCAATATAGAATGACAACATGAGTACTTTAGACCATTATTTGCCAAGGTATACTCATGCATTTTGTAAAATGCCCTATGAAAACTCCCCATAGGACTTTGGGTTATCCAAAATGCATACTGGCAATCAAATGCTTACTGCATATAAACCCCTTATAAGCATAATCTTGGCCTCAAATGAAAGGTAATACTCTGAAGTTTCATGCTTGCATCTGACCAGCCATCCCTTTAACCCTCGGACTGGGGGGGGGGGGGGGATCTCACTCTTGCCTGTCCTCAAAACTTGAGAGCCCTGATGCCCAGATTGAGCAATGTTACCAGGCAACAACATAACCGGTTCCATGTGTACTGATTGGATGATTACATTTCTCAAGAAAGTGATCATACCTCAGTATACCTCAAAAACTGCATATTGTTGTGTTAAGGACATTTAATACAAAATGGGTCCCTAAATCATTATTCAAGAATAAAGCTTTTAAAAGATTAGAGGCAAAACGCTGTGAGTGAAAGCCTCTTCGACTCAAGAACGAAATGACTTTCTTGCCACTGGCCATGGAGATATGGACTTTCTGTCACCAAATCAGACCTCTGAGCTTTAATCCACTGTCAGAGATAGAGCATTTCTCAACCAGAGAGGCATCTCTGCACCTCTGATTCTACACCCTGTAATAACAAGCACAGTCTGACTGAAACATAGATGCACATTATGATTTGCCAACATGAAGCCCATCTTACTTCTTAAGGATGAGCCCTTTTTCCCCTTGAAAATGAATGAATAAAAGCAATCTATCTCTAAGCTATCTATCTATCTATCTATCTATCTATCTATCTATCTATCTATCTATCTTTTTCAAATTTCACTTAGACACATATTTCACACACACACTCTTTTTTTGTTTGTATAATCCCCAGCTACATCTCCCTGTAACCAGTGATAAAATGTTATATTGGCTTCAGAAGCTCTTTCTTTTACTGACATGGCCCTATTATCCTCCTCTCCCTCTCCAAGGTGCCATAAGAGTAAAGAGTTTTGTGATGAATAACCTGCTGGTCTGTCTTCAGACGGACAAGAAAAATCAAATCATGTGGATCCCAAACAGCTGAAATTGATGTGAAATTGAAGAGTGGAATTTGCTATATGGGACACTGCTGAATTGTTTTCAAAAATGTCCCCTTGGGCATCAATACTGTTCTCTCTCTCTCTCTCTCTCTCTCTCTCTCTCTCTCTCTCTCTCTCTCTGCTCTCTGTCACTTTCTCTTTATATATCTATCTATACAGTATCCCCTTTTTGTTGTTCAAACAGTGCAGAATGTCTCCCTTTAAGCAAGAGAAAAGGCTGGGGAAGCTATGCTTTCCTGTGCTGTGCCATGGATCGACTGTTCCGGAGAGATAAGAGGATCTCACTGAAGCACAACATTGAGACTGCCATGAGGTCAGCCATGTTGGATGTTCTGTGAGACCCCTGTTGATTCACAATGGCAACGGCTCTCGTGGCTTCAAACTACTTAAAAGAAGCTGCAATAGCTAAAGCATGAACACCAACTCCCATGGCTTCAAACCACTTATTTAATCTGGGGGAAGCTGGTTGACTAGATAGTGGCAGTGTGTATTTATCCTGTCTTCATATGAGTAACTAAAAGACACCATAGGTGCAAAAAGTCATAATATGTGAACTGTTTTACATAAGGCAGAGCTAAAACTACTAGAGCTACTTGATTATGTATTCCCTCCTCCTATCATGAGGATTTTTAGTGTGCCATCTGGCTGATAGCGCTATAAACCAGTTTCTGGGGGGGGGGTGGGGGGGTGGCTCGAGGTCATTGTGCAAAGGACCTAGGGTGAAATTATTCTGAACAATTCCTTTAACATTTTAGCCACGGATTCAGTTCTGCCAAAGGCTTGCTTAACCTCTCTGGTAGCCCACAGTGCTGTGTAAATATCTTCTTTATATGTCAAATAGCCTCTAATGGACAACTTGGAGGCACAGACGTACGAGGTGTTCGAGAAAGATTGCTTAACCTCTCTGGTAGCCTACAGTGCTGTGTGAGTAAGAGGGGGAGTGGCTACAGTGATGTGGGAATGAGAGGGGGAGTGACTACAGTGCTGTGTGAAGGAGAGGGGGAGTGGCTACAGCAGAGATGTATATATATATTTAACGATACTTTTTACATTTCTTATTTAAACAACGTCAAATTTGCAGTTACTCTGCACTTACACTGCACTTACTCGTGCCCGTAGCAAGACACTTGCCAAATTTCAAATCAATCAGACGAATGGTTCGACAGATATGCGTTTAAAACACACACACATGCACACACACAAACACACACACGCAGTGTGTGTAACAATATCTTTTACATTACTTATCCAAGCAACGTCAAACTTGGCACTGCACTTACTCATGCCCATAGCACCTGCCACCTGTCAACAGTTCGACAGTTAACACACAAACAAACACAAACACAGACAGACAGACGTTTCTGTCATTTATAGATAGATACTTCCCCCAATTTTTGTTCCGTACCTGCGCCCTCTGTTGGCTTCCGTCGTCATTGCACTGGGAGTGGTCCCTCCAGGTGCGACTGGTGTTGTTGTTGGCCCACTGGCCGTCTGCCCTACACTCCCGCAACACAAAGCCATTCTGCACTGGAACAGAAGAACAATTATAACCCTGGTAAGTAAAGCAAAAAATGGACTTAAACTTAAAAACTGTAATTTTACTTGATTGCCCCTCATCTCTGTAGAGCTGCAGAACCTTGAAATGGTCATAACAACACCGGCTATTTTACGCCCAGTGTCTATCCTTATGCACTAAAAAGGTCACTCCAATATCTATCCTCATGCACTAAAAAGGTTACCTTCAACCCAGTGTCTATCCTCATGCACTAAAAAGGTCACTCCAATATCTATCCCCATGCACTAAAAAGGTTACTCCAATATATATCCCCATGCACTAAAAAGGTCACTCCAATATCTATCCTCATGCACTAAAAAGGTCACTCCAATATCTATCCTCATGCACTAAAAAGGTTACTTCAACCCAGTGTCTATCCTCATAATAATAATAATAAGTCTAAAGGGCCTGAAAATTCATCAAGGGAAAAAGAAGTGCTTGGTAGAGGGAACACAGGGTCCCCGCATTGATAGCTATTTCTTAAGAAGTGCATCAAGTCAGTCGGTTGAAGTTCAGCGACAGGAAGAAACCCACAGTTCGCAGGACATCAGTACCCCTGTTGTTGAGGAAAGTTCTAGCACTGAGGCAGAAAGAGAGGCCAGTCAGCCAAGGAGGGAGAAGATTAATGGTCATAGGCCTGGGGTTAGATGGCCAGGCGCAGCAGAATGTAGAATGTGGGAAGATGTTAATAGTGATTTGGTCAGTATCCTGGGTCAGCTCAAGGGGACGGCTGAAAGCAAATTAGAGAAAATGGGAGACATTATTTATAGCTATGGTAAGGAAAGATTTGGGACTATTGAGAGAAGGACAAAACGGCAACATGAGGTAGTTAAATCTAGGCGCCAGCAGGAGATAGATAAACTTATCAAGGAGAGGAGGCAGCTTAAGAAGCAGTGGAGAAAAGCTACAGATGATGAGAAGGAAGGTATTGACTGTCTACAGGCAGATGTGAGGGAGCGGTTAGTAGTGCTAAGAAGAGCTGAAAATATTAGGAAAAATAGGAAGAAGAAATCACAAAGCCCGACTAGCATTCTATAAAGACCCATTTAAGTTTGTTAAGTCTTTATTCGTAATGCAGAAGAGTGGTAGTCTTTTGGAACCTAAGCAGAAGCTTGAGGAGTATTTAGAGGGAGTGCACAAAGATAGGGAGAGGTTCAGGGAGATGGTACTTCATGCTGATATCCCACCTATTGGTGAATTAAGTAGCCAATGCGACGATAGTCCACCAAGGTGGAAAGAGGTGCAAGAAGTAATAAAACGTGCAAGGGCCTCTTCAGCCCCGGGACCTAATGGAGTGCCCTACCGGTTGTATAAGAGTGCACCAGATGTTTTAAGATTTTTATGGCAATTAATGAAGATAGTTTGGAAAAAGCAGAGTATTCCCAAGGCTTGGCGGAGGGCTGGGGGAATATTTATTCCCAAAGAAAAGGACGCAGTGGAGATTAATCAATTTAGGCCAATTAGTCTACTGAATGTTGAAGGGAAGGTTTTCTTCAGTGTGGTGGCACGGAGACTGACAAATTACCTTGAAAGGAATAAACAAATTTATACCACCGTCCAAAAAGCTGGAATTCCTGGCTTCTCCGGGTGCTTAGAGCATACCAGCATGATTTGGCACCAAATTCAATTAGCAAAGCGTGAGAAGAGAGACCTGCACGTTGTGTTCTTGGATTTGGCTAATGCTTTTTGGTCTGTGCCGCATAGTCTGTTGTGGGAGGCCTTTGATTATTTCAGAATCCCAGGTAGCATTAAAAGCCTAGTAAAAGCATACTTTCTGGATATTCAATTATGTTTTACTACAGCTGATTACACCACAGGTTGGCAACAACTTGAGATAGGAATCATGGCCGGATGTACCATCTCCCCACTTGCTTTTACAATGGCAATGGAGGTCATCATTAGGGCCTCAAAATGGGTAGTGGGCGGGGAGAAATTGCAGGGAGGGCCACGCCTCCCCCCGATTCGGGCTTTCATGGACGACATGACAACCTTGACGACAACCGTTCCATGCACCAACAGGTTGCTGGGTAAGTTAAATAGTAATCTGCAATGGGCCAGAATGAAGGTGAAGTCTAGGAGTCTCTCAATTATTAAAGGGAAGGTAACAGATAAGAAGTTTGCTATAAATAAGGAGGTGATTCCCACAGTTCTGGAGAAACCAGTGAAGAGTCTGGGAAGGTGGTATGATGCAAGCTTTAGTGATAAATCACAGGTTGACTTGAGACAGGTCATTAGGCAAGGTATTGCAAAAATTGACAAGTCGGGGCTGCCAGGTAAGCTCAAGCTGTGGTGTTTGCAGTTTGGTTTGTTGCCTCGGCTAATGTGACCATTGACAGTTTATGAAGTTCCTCTGTCAAAGGAAAAAATTATCAACTCCTTTGTCAGAAAATGGCTCGGAGTCCCACGCTGCTTAAGCAGTGTAGCCTTGTATGGGAAGGGTATTGTAGAGTTGCCAATATCTAGTCTGACAGAGGAATTTAAGTGTGCTAAGGCTAGATTGGAATTGACTCTTACTCAGTCCAAGGACCCAGTGGTGAGGAAAGTTGCACCCACAGTTAATGCAGGGAGGAAGTGGAACCCAGAGCAGGCAGTTAAGCAAGCTCAATCAGCATTGAAGCATAGGGATATAATGGGCCATGTGCAGCACGGGCGGGGGGGTCTAGGGGTGGGTGCAAGTAAACCCTTGTGGAGTAAGGCTTCTGCAGGAGAAAAGAGGAAAATGGTAGTGGAGGAAATGCATAGACAGGAGGAGGCTGTAAGATGTACTAAGGCAGTGTCGCGGGCAAAACAAGGGCAGTGGGTGAACTGGGAAGGGGTGGAAAAAAGACGGATTAAATGGAAAGATCTATGGGGCATGGAAGCTGGTAAGATCAGATTTATGTTAGGTGCTACATATGATGTGCTCCCATCTCCCAAGAATTTAAGTCAATGGTTTGGTGAGGATGATAAATGCATACTTTGCTCGTGTGTGGGCAGTCTCCACCATATCATATCAGGATGCAAGGTAAGTCTCACCCAGGGGCGGTATACGTGGCGTCATAACCAGGTATTGAAATGTGTGGCAGCGGCAATAGAGGATAAAAGAAGAGAAGTCATTTCATTAGCAGCTACTAAAGGGGTAAGGCAAATTAACTTTGTACGTCAGGGGGATAAACCTTGTTCCGCGAAGGCCAGGTGTAAAACCGGCCAGTTGAAAAATGGGGCGGGCTGGGAAATGAAGGTTGATCTTGGCCAGCAGATGGCGGTACCTCCACATATAGTGAGTACTAAGCTACGTCCCGACGTAATTCTATGGTCGGATTCAGAGAAGATAGTTTACTTCTTTGAACTCACTGTTCCTTGGGAAGACAGAGTGGAAGTGGCCAATGAGCTGAAGAGAGCTAAATACACTGAGATAGCAGAGGAGGCAGCTAAGCGAGGTTGGAGTGCACGATTAAGGCCTATTGAAATCGGTGCACATGGGTTTGTGACCAGATCTGCTATTAGCTTGCTGTCTGAATTGGGCATTTGTGGTCGAAGTCTAAGGCAGGTGGTTAGTAACATGTATTTAGCAGCAGAACAGGCAAGCGAATGGTTGTGGGTAAGGAGAAGTTACCCTTCCTGGGGCGCAAGCTAAGGTAAGCTAACTGGTTCATTTGTTTTGGTCGTGGGTAAGGAGAAGTTACCCTTCCTGGGGCGCAAGCTAAGGTAAGCTAACTGGCTCATTTGTTTTGTGTTTGTGATGGACTGTGCCTAGGTTGATGGTACTTGGCTAAGGTTCTTTTATGGTTTATGGTTCAGTCCGCATCAACGGGACGGACCGACCTAGCCAACTTAGACCATGCCTAGGTTGGTTAAGGGTATTTGGATGCTTGTTGTGGTAATATGGTGGCAGCATGGGGCGTAAGCTAACTGCTAACTGCTGGCTAATTTGTTTTGTGTTTGGGATGGGGCCTAAGCAAACGGGCTAAGCTAACTGGCTAATTTGTTTTGTGTTTGTGATGGGCTGTGCCTAGGGTGATGGTTGGTTGGCCAAGGTTCTTTATGGTTATGGTTCAGTCCACATCAACGGGACGGACCAACCTAGCCAACCATGACCATGCCTGGGCTGGTTAAGAGTATTTTGGGTATTGGATATTTCAATGTGGTAATATGGTGGCAGCATGGAGGGGAGTGTCTCCAGGATGCTGGTTTCACTGTTAAGCCTTCATGAGGTGTCGTGGGCCTAACTTAACGAAACATCGGTGAATGAGGGTGCCCACTTGATAACCCCAATGACATGCCGCATACTATATAGGCTACTGCTGTTGGATAGGCCATTTGTATTGTGCTTGTGACCATTTGTTGGCAGATTTGTGGGTAGTGTGCTTTTTAAAGTTAAACTTGAGCAGGGGCTTCTGAATGTGTTTTTACCTTGGATTTTGGCACAAGGGATTTTAACAGCTAATCCTGTGTATTAATGTAAAATAATAAATTGGTTTTATATAGCGCCTTTCAAGAAACTCAAGGTCGCTTTACAAGAAGGGGTGGTAGTATGTACTGTATGTGTGTGTGTGTGTGTGTGTGTGTGTGTGTGTGAGTGTGTGCGCATGCGTAAGTACACTGGATGGGAAGGTGAGGGGATCAGTGATGTGTTTTGAGGAGATTTTTGAACAGGCCCATAGAAGATCCTCATGCACTAAAAAGATCACTCCAATATCTATCCTCATGCATTAAAAAGGTTACTCCAACCACTGTCATCAGAGGCCTGGTGCTAAGCCATAATGCTTTTCCTACACAAAACCACTTACAGCACAGATAAGTGACAGATTTATTTGTGAGCTCCCTGACTATTACTACCTAGTATAAGTATAAGTATATATACTATTTTGATCCCGTGAGGGAAATTTGGTCTCTGCATTTATCCCAATCCGTGAATTAGTGAAACACACTCAGCACACAGTGTACACACAGTGAGGTGAAGCACACACTAATCCCGGCGCAGTGAGCTGCCTGCATCAACAGCGGCGCTCGGGGAGCAGTGAGGGGTTAGGTGCCTTGCTCAAGGGCACTTCAGCCGTGCCTACTGGTCGGGGTTCGAACCGGCAACCTTCCGGTTACAGGTCCGAAGTGCTAACCAGTAGGCCACGGCTACCCCAGTTGCCCCAGCTGCTACCTAGTTAACCGATGTACCTTGGTCATGCCATGGAAGGTACCAGGGGCAGGGCACTTTGACGGTGGTGTTGGGCAGACCATCTGCCCAGCAGGCGTACATGTCGAACATACGACCACACACCAGACCTGTCGGAGTAGAGATGCAGACGAGAGCACAGAGGGGAGAGAGGGAAGAAAGAAAGAAAGAAAGAAAGAAAGAAAGAAAGAAAGAAAGAAAAGGAAGGAGGTGAAAAATCAATGTGAAATATGCAAAGCAGAATGTGGGAACAGCAACACATCCACATTGAGAGAAACAACCTCCTTTGCATTCATGAGATACCAGATAAACTAGACAACTTTAAAGCAATACATTCCAAAATGTAATGACATTTATTTCCCCACAGACAGAAATGATAACAGAATGTGAATAGATGTCACCACCAGCTGACATCGTGTCCTCACTGCATGCAATGTGAGCGAGCCTTAGCAACTAAATCTGTTTGTTGACTTTGTTTTCAGTTGGAATGTCCTAGCTGGATGTAGCATGACGCAGTGCTGGGCAGTGTGTAGCGTGTTACAACGATTTAAGCAGATCTTTGGTCAGGCGCCCCGTTTCTTATTTTCTTTCTGGTTTTGCTATTTTGAACGAGAAATATCCTACAATAGAGCAGCATATTTAACAGATTCAGTGTGGGCAGAGAGTGCTCATTGCTACACGACAGTCGGACATTTGCATGTAGTTAGCACACGCTTGCCTTTTGGGGCCCAAGGGTTACATTCTTCCATGTGGGCAGATTAGGTTTTTATTAATGTGTTAGTAAGAGCCTGCAGGCTGGGGGATGAAGTGCGATGAAGGGGATTAGTGAGTGGGATGGCTAATAATCACGACTCAGAGCATGCTCACTACAGACATACATTAGTACATCACTTTGGATCCCTGCACATGGGGAAAAGTTTGCTGTCAACGCCTCTCTGTCATTTCCCTCTCTCCACATCTTATACAATGAGCCATTGGTTTGGATTTTTTTTATGCCTCTGGATTTGACAAAATCTGGATTGTATCTACACATTAAATAAATTGTGTTAAAAAATAGATGATTCTTCATGTACCCTTACCATTTAGATTTAGATTACATATTATTTTTCTAATGTCTTGAATTTGTGTGTGTGTGTGTGTGTGTGTGCGTGTGTGTATGTGTGTGTGTGTGTGTGTGTGTGTGTGTGTATGTGTATGTGTATGTGTGTGTGTGTGTATGTGTGTGTGTGTGTGTGTGTGTGTGTGTGTGTGTGTGTGTGTGTGTGTGTGTGTGTGTGTGTGTGTGTGTGTGTGTATGTGTGTGTGTGTGTGTGTGTGTGTGTATGTGTGTGTGTGTGTGTGTGTGTGTGTATGTGTGTGTGTGTGTGTGTGTGTGTATGTGTATGTGTGTGTGTGTGTGTGTGTGTGTGTGTGTGGTGTGTGCGCTCACAGTTGTGTACTGTATGTTACCTGATGGCTTGGGGTCGGTGCTGATCTTGAGCAGACATTCGTTCCTGTATAGGTTCCATTCATGCACTGTGTCCTTTACAGTCTTCCCACACGCTGACTGCAAACCACAGGACACAAACCACAGGACATGACCACAAGCCCACACACACACACACACACACACACACACACACATTTATGACCATAAGCCCACAAACGATGCTGTGGCAAGCGTATCCGGGTTAATCCGTGCATTAGGCTCAAACGTGGCCCAGGGTCGCTGCACTACAAGCACATCGTTTTAGGTGTGACCCGGTGAGTTACACACTGTGCAGAGTGACTCGGGCGTAATGAATCACATAGTCACCTCTGAGGGCCTTTATGGGCATGTTAAACCCGATCAGGACCTGGGAAGTGACGAGGTGAAGCTGCAGTAAATTAGGACACAATTTAATCGGCATCTATAAACTCAGAGGAGTACAATTACAGCAGGGTGAAGAAACCACCACTGTGTGCTCGCACGCACACACACACACACACACACACACACACACACACACACACACACACATACACACACACACACACACATACACACACACACACACACATATACATTTTATTGCATCAATATCCACACACACACTTATACACATGCACTCATGTGCACTGCGCACAAACACACACGCTACTATTTCAAGCACGGTGATCATAGTGTTTACAGTTCAGTGAAGTGTCAAAACAGTCGGGGGAAGTGAGCCAAAATAACCTTTGAAACAGCACACACAACAAAACTCTGTCAGCCAACAACACAACCCAGCTTCAGCAGAGCACAGAGCGGTAGAAAACTCATTTAATCTCAGTGGATTAGACTCGGACATCCGGTCAGTCAGAGTGAGCCCAAGTGACCATGACATGACTGGTGATTGCGCCCACCTTAATTCTGCAGAGCACAGACAGAGTGAGGAAGACGAAGAGGCCAGTGTTGGTCGTGATCTTCATCACTCAGACCAGTGCCGACGCAGGAGTGGGGATGGTCATCTCAAAGGTCCCACTGTCCGTCACCGGGCTTGACCAATCAGGGGGCTCCCCTCAGAAGCCCACAGCAGCGGCCCCATCACGCTGAGGGGAAACACAGCATTACAAAAAGCATTACAAACACACTCAAAAATCCATCAGTTGTGAGATGCTGCGTCAACTACAGCATGACTGGTGCATTACACACAGCAATATCAGCCACGGCTTATTTATAAATAAAGCATCAAAGCTGTCTGAGATGCAAAGACAGGCTTGGAGACGGCATCAGATAAATCATATATACAAGATCAGAGATTATGGTAAACATACTGTGTCAACAATATCAGAAACAGTATCGAGCAGGAGGCACCCTAGTGAGCTCAGATGGAATATCTACACAGCAGCAAATACATACATACAGAACTAAAAAATAAAACAAAAACAGCATTAGGCAGCATTTACACTTTACACGGACATGTTTTTTCCACTGACACGCTATTTTCAGTAGTAGTGTGTAAAATATAAATGCACAGTATATGCACACACACATACATTTGTATTCTTTGTTGTTGAAACATTTACATGTGCTTACATGTACAAGCAGCCTGCAGCACAAAGGAGGCAGGCAATACAACGCAAACAAATGTACAACATCTCAACATGTCAACAATCATTTCTGAAGAAGCCAGAGGGAACGCAGAGTGAGGGCCCCCATGTTGAAGACTTCAACCAAAAAGGAGGCAAAGGGGGCATTTTTGCATTTTTGTCACATTCTCTCCCACCAACTTGATAGATAGATAGATAGACTCTTTATTGATCCCCAAGGTGAAATTCAAGATTCTGTCACTCGTCATTGTCCTATCTGAATAGAGGCAAAAAATACAGAACAAATAAGAAAGCTACATGTTGTGTCAGAGGAAGACCCCCACTCATTGTCACTGGATTTTGGAAAGAATGTGAGTGTGATATGAATGCTTGCAGTGGCAAGGTAACAAGTCCAGACATTGTTCTTCAGAGGAACACCTGCTAGGATCTGAGTTGAGGCATAAACCTGAGATTCAGGTACCTTGGTGTCGCTGTCCATATGATGGTCACTATAAGGACTCGTGAATGAGTGGAACCTAATGCAAGTCAAGCTGCCACGCTATGGAAAACCAGGCAGGGGCAGTTAGCAAACAGCAGAATGACCTGTGCCTTGTTGCGTCTGATCGAACACCAGATGCTCATTCCGGTCCATGCTCTGGACGATGCTGTGGGCCATCTTACAACAGCACTGCGTTAGGGAGGAGGACCACCAGAGCATAATGCAAGGATCAGAGGGGCATACTGAACCAGAGAGGACCTGCTCCGCATGCAAAGGCCATCAAACAGAAGCATGGCCAGGGAAAGTGTGGCCATCAGTCAAGACTTCCCATAGACTATCTGCAGATGCTCAGATTATCAACAAACTATCTGTTGACACTCTGTTAACTACAAATGATGGTCAAAGTCAGGGTTGGATTTGGTTAAGGCCATGTTTAGTAATTATTCAACAACAATTTCACATACTGATGTTGAATCTTAACAGATTAGTCTTTAAATGCTACCTCTCGCCAAAGTTGAAATAGACTGCTGAATAATTATAGAGATTAGAATATATATGAATATGTAAAAATCATTTTCACTTTAGATCTTTTCATCTTTTCATGATGTCCACATCCCTGACATCAATCATCAGGCAAGATCATCACATGCTTTCACTGTACCCACAACAATGCCACAGTCATATGCCTGGGAGACAGACATCTTCAGAGTAAATATAATGTAAATTCAAAAATATCAAAAGGCATTCTCAGTTTACAATGCCCCCAAGCATTGCTTTGCAAAAGTACCATTTGAATACTGATTGCCAGTTGTTGCATGTCATCTACTGACTGCCAGCGGCTATACAGAACATGCAGATAGTAAAAATGTGCTATTAAAATGAGATGCCCAATATCCATCACCACCAGGCCAGCACCTGCCTCTATGATGACTGCTTGGCTGACACATCTTTGGTCCAGAAAACCGATCAGAAGAGCTATCTTGTCACACGTGACATTACACCAAAAGTCTGGACAGGACTGATAATAAACTGAGGCAGTCACGCATGCATGATGGTTCAAAGCTATGGCAGCACATAGCATAGCAGGTGGCTGACTACACAAAGTAGCCAGAGGCATCCATTTATCTGCCTGGAAACTGACTCACAGACAAAGCCTCTAGAGTAGGGGTGTCAAACATAAGGCCCACCAGCAGGATTCATGCGGCCCCCCCAGATGTTTTGGGTAGGAAGAGAAAATTAGAGAAAAAAATATTCACATCCAGACATCTTCAACAATGCGTAATAAGCAATATCTAAAAAGAGCAGTATATGACAGCAGTACATGACGTGCTAGTTTGCTCATAAGTGGGTATAGTAAAGAAGCATATCATCTAACAACACTCCTAAACCCATGCAGAAGAATGATAATGACCACGATAATGACGGCCCCCGTGAGGCCTCATTCCATTCCTGATATGAGTTTGACACTCCTGCTCTAGAGGAACGCCGTTACAGACACACTGAAATTCTGTTCAGTCCAATCAATCAACTCCAGCTCATTGGCGCTCCACACTAACTCCTGATGTTGTCTGGGGTGTATTTCTGTAGTGTAGTATATTGACCTCAGGACCATCACGCTAATGAGGGCTAAGCACAGGGACGTCTTCTCTCTTATTAGTCAACAACATGCGACTCACGCAAATGGTTGACAGCACCCTGGGGGTTCCTCATCAGTATGGCATCCACATTCACACTGAGGTCCGATCACTGAGCAGCTACTGAAGGACATCTGAAGGACATAAGATGACTCTATTACAGAACAGTTTGTGACTGCAGGAGCGATGAGCTAAGAGAGAACTCCAAAGAGCAGTGGAAACGATGCACTTTCAAACAAACAAACAAACAAACAGCAAAACAAAACAGAAATGGAAGTCTGAGCCAGGTGGCTACTTTCCATGCATCCTGCTCCGTGAGAATAAAGATGTGGAACATGTTGACTGACTCCATGTGTGCACGATATTGACTGACTATTTCACGAGGGAGGGCGGTAAGATGTGTGTTGGGCATGGTGTGTGTCATTGGGCCCTCTGGCCCCAAAGTCTGCCAAGACTGGGCCTCAGGTCAAACAAGTTTGAGAAAGCCTGGTTGGACTACTAGTGTATAATATTGCTGTAATACAGTATGTCCTTTATACATTGATGTATTAATTTAGCAGATGGATTTTATCCAGAGGTGACTTACAAAATGATGAATAACATTCAAGCTGCAATGCAGAGGAGATCTTAAACACCACAATAACATGATAATAGAATAAACACTACTTTATACATTACAATAGTTTGCAGAGCGCACAAACTGATAGACTGCATAATATTCCTGCACTGAAAGCTACTTCAGATATGTGCACTGGCTAAACTAGATGTAGGTACATTATAGGACCATCGCTCAGTCCTGCATGATCTCTACGCAGAAAATAAATAATGCTTCTCAATTTTTCTCCATCCCCCACTAGTCTATATACATACTTGGAACTCGGAACTACATTCTCGTCTTGGCGAAGCACTGCTACATAGATGCCGTGATTACACACAGCAACACTTCCCAGGAAACGCACACACAGACTTTGAGCAGTCAGAGATGTGAGAATGTTCCAAGTATCAAGTTCCAAGTATATATCTGCTTAGAAACATGCTGTGTCTCATTCTACATTGTTTATACACATGGCAAATACACAAGTTCCAATAAGATAATTTTGGTGTTGTTTGGACGTCTATTTTGTCACTTTTGGGAGCTATAGGCTAACTGGTATAACCCACTTACAGTGAACTATGCTAAGCTAGGCTAACAGTTAAGGTTGCTGCGCACACAGAGAAGAGAACGGTATATCCTCTTATCTAACTCTAACTCGGTAGACTACAAATAAGATAATATCCTCAAAAAGTCCTTTAATGAATAACTGGTGCTTAATTAGATTAGTTTTAATATTCTCTGGCTGGAGGCCCAAAGCTCAGTCACACAGGTTAAATGGAGGTCAACTCTTGCAGAAGTCTCTCAGCACAGACGGAAAATCACTGGCATCTTTCAAATAAAGAAAAAGTACATTTGGTCAGCAACTTTTTCTGATAAATGATGTATGCCAGGGCTCCTGCTCTATTATTAATGTGGGATTTCTTCTAAAGTGTCACGCTAAACCATGTGGTAGAGTAGGACATGGGGTTTTTGCATGCGTCAGCAGGGACGCTCAGATGACATGGAGCTTCTCTGTGTTTGGGAATGTGCTGTTCTACTGCATAAAGTCATGACTCTCTGGCAATGAGAGGTCAGTGATGTAACGTAATTCTCAACCAGAACAAAACATAGAACAGATCATCTTTATTTTATTAATTTATTTGGCTCACACTTTTATCCAAAGATTATTGCCAATTTATTACCAATTAATTCCAGAGCCAGACTCTCCGGAGCAACTCAGGGGTTGAGTACCTTGCTCAAAGGCACAATGGTGGCAGCTGGAAATCAAATTCACCACTTCTCAGGCTATTGCATGCAAACCCGGCTACACTACACTCCCACCACCATGTAAACTCTAAACTTCCTAGGTGTGTGGAATTGCTATGCAAACTCTAAACTTCCTAGGTGTGTAGAATTGCTATGTAAATTCTAAACTTCCTAAGTGAGTGGAATTGCTATGTAAACTCTAAACTTCCTAGGTGTGTGGAATTGCTATGTTAACTCTAAACTTCCTAGGTGGAATTGCTGTGTAAACTCTAAACTTCCTAGGTGTGTGGAATTGCTATGTAAACTCTAAACTTCCTAGGTGAGTGGAATTGCTATGTAAACTCTAAACTTCCTAGGTGTGTGGAATTGCTGTGTAAACTCTAAACTTCGTAGATGTGTGGAACTGTATGTAAACTCTAAACTTCCTATGTGAGTAGAATTGCTATGTAAATTCTAAACTTCCTAGGTGAGTGGAATTGCTATGTAAACTCTAAACATCCTAGGTGAGTGGTATTGCTGTGTAAACTCTAAACTTCCTAGGTGAGTGGAATTGCTGTGCTGAAGGGTAGCTGCACTGAAGTGCAGTGAGGTCTCTGTCCTGTGTGATGAGTTTTCTGCTTCAAATGAATTTTGGTTTCCAATTTATGCAGTCACATAACCTGCAAAAGGTTGCTAGAGTGATTGGTAGGTTGTTAGATTGATTGGTAGAGTATGTGTGTTTGAGTATGTGTGTATGTGTGTGTGTGTGTGAGAGAGAGAGCGATAGATAGAAATAGAATCTGTGTGCACGTGTGTATGAGTATGTGTGGGTGTGTGCATGTGTGAGAGTGTTTGTATTCGAGGGTGTGTGAGTTTCTTTTTTGTCGATAATACACTCTCTTCCTTCTCTGTCTCCTATTTACACATCACGTTTAACTCCTGCAGATGTTGATCACTTTGAGGACAAAGTGATTCTAATCTGATTTAAATTCCTTCCGTCTCCAACCCGTCTTTTCAATCGGACACAACATATCCACAGGATATCCTCCTATCGAGCAGCCAATCAAACAAGTCCTTTATCTCAGCCTCTAAATCCTCTAAAACCACGCATTCCAGATGGGTCTCTGGTCAAAGGAATGTCTGCCAAATCTTTATTCAACACACGGTTGCTTAAGGAAACTAGGGGATCGAATAAAACCACTTTGGACCAGAAACCACTTTGGAAACTGCTGATGAATTATACAGACTAATCACACTACAATGGAAATAATTGTGAAATAAATACGAAAGACACCAAATGTGTATTTGTAATAAAAATCAATTAAAAGATACATTTCTTTAAAGTATATCTTTTGGGGCATTTTTGCAGAAGACCGTGAAGAGACAGACAGGAGAGAGTGGTGGGGACAGACAGGAGAGAGTGGTGGGGAGATGGAGTGAGACTGGGAAATGACCTGGGTTGGACTCGAAGGCACTTGGGCCCGATTGGGGTACAGGTGCTGTAGCCAGTCGCTACACTGCACCCCCAAAAGGTACATTTTTATTCATGGAAAATCATAGTTTTTTTTTTTTGTTGAATTCACTGTTTTTATTATCAAACAAAGCAATGCATTGTTATGCTCAAAAATCTCAAACAACATACCTCAGATATAGATCTCACATTGGACTATGGACTCTTAAATCAAAAGAAAAATAAGAAAGAGAGAGAGAAAACATATATAGAATATTGATCAAAAAAACAAATACAAATCAGCAAAGCATGTAATTGTTGCATTTTCATAAGGTGTTTTTGTTCTGCCTGGCAATGTTACATTTCAAGCCCACAGCTGGTCCCACCTGATTCGTTAATTAGGAGGGTCCATTTTTTATTTGCATGATACAGCTGACGGAAATGTGCAATGATTTGTATTTTGTTTAGCCGCATATCCATGAATGTATTTAAGATGCAAATGAGTTGGATGGAAACCAACAAACTGTTATTTATCTGCTCTAAACACTGACACAGTATGTCTTTAGGCTTGGTGAGAGACAGACATCTATCATCTGCTATGGTAACCATACGGATGTTCTGAAGAATTTGGTCCACTGGAACCCCATAGACATTGGACAGAAGAGAGCAGAGAACTGGCCCCTGCAAGATTCATAGCTTTTCTAGATTCATAACCAATTAACTTACTGTATATTAGTCAGTGTGGTGACAAAGTAACTTTGGCCTTGTAAATGATACCTGAACCAATTAACAACTGCTCCCGAAAGTCCTTGATAATTTGCCAACCTCTCTAACTGCACCTACAGAATTTATTCAGTGGATCATTCAACTGAGTGGGCTGTGTTAAACAGCCCACTGGCCTATTGAAAACCTATAACCTATATAAACCTGTCTATAATTTAGGCCAGTGCTCCATACCTCTTCACAAAGAGACTTCACGTGAACACATGAAGCACTCAGCCTAATGAATGCTTAGAAACAGCTGCGCTTTACTTAGAGTGTGTGTGTGTGTGTGTGATTAGCACTGACATTGCCTGGGCTTCCTCTCATTGGAAAATGATGATCTGGAGCCCCATTAGCTTATTTCAGCATGACTCATGTCATGGGGCGGTGGGCTTGAAAGGAACATCTTGTCTCTTCCAGTCAGAGATGGCAGAGTGCCGCACCAGTACATATTTCACCATTGGCATGACATTGATGAATACATAATGGCTTCTGAATCCACTGAGTCTAGGTATAAGGCGAAAAACATGGAACATGCAATAAAGCTGCCTCTGACTTCCTACCATCTTACTCTAAATGTACTGTATTACTCTCGAGCTGCGAGGAGCCTTGTGCTGTCTTGAATCTGTGCACATCTTGAGGAGTTGAAACACTGTCCTGATCCTTGATTCTTTGTTTGATGTAGGTAAATACATGCCGTTTCCATTCACGTCAAATTTTGAAGCAAAACAAAAGATTTGCTCAAAACAACAGTGTGTGTAGATTGTTTTTCTTTGCCTCTTGTGGAGAAGGTTTCTTTGATCCTGTGCCTGAAAAATGTTTATTGAAAGATTGTATGTTTTTCTTTCCCACATGTGTAGCAGACACAACAGTCAGCTTCATTTGAGCTGCTAAACACATGAGACCACAATAGGTCCATCCAAAGCCATGAAAATGTCAAGTTATGTAATGCAAGAGATATCTGACCCTCGGACAACATGTGAACAGATTTAATGTCGCTGAATTACATAAATCACAGCCGCCTTGAGCTTGATCTTACGTGCAAGTAAAAGAATTTGAGTAATCTTGCTGTGTGTGTGTGTGTGTGTGTGTGTGTGTGTGTGTGTGAGTGTGTGTGTGTGTGACGTGTGAGTGTGTGTGCACGCTATGGTTGAGTAGATGAATGTTTCATGTATTCATG
The DNA here is from genome assembly GCF_046254945.1 of Alosa pseudoharengus. Lineage (NCBI taxonomy): Eukaryota > Metazoa > Chordata > Actinopteri > Clupeiformes > Clupeidae > Alosa > Alosa pseudoharengus. The sequence goes on from NW_027468598.1 coordinate 32,977,485, forward strand.
ACATCATGTATTTGTATTCTCAAAGTTCCTTCATTGGTAGCCTCTTTGACTGGGCACGTCCAGTGTCCAACAGCGTGACTCTTATACCGCAAATGAAAGGCTGTTTCATGTAAAGTTACGATGAAGTGCATGTAACTACATGCAAGCTGACAATTTCAAAAAGACACTTTGTAGTGAAGATGTGTCCATACAGATTGAGGTTGTCCATTTCCGAGAAGAAAGACTAGCTCCCTAACCTTGACTGGTCCCTATCAATCTCCGCAGTCTTAACTGGAGCGTTTGAATAATGAAAGACATGGACACACAGATCCTTGGCAGTTACTTCACAGATCGGAGCGGAGAGCCATGTACTCTCTGCAGTCTACTTGTAAGACTCACACTGAACTTTGTGACTTTTACACCACCACGTCCAGTTGTGGCTAAATGAGATTCTCCTCTACAGCATTTCTACGCCCAACAACTGTCCGTCTTTAATCTTGTTGCTCATTCCCTCTCCATGTCTGAGCCTCATTCATATTAATATTCTTTGCCCACATAGAGCATGCAGCTGAGCACTGAGTCATCACCCTTACAAGCACTAACAAATCCCACACCCTGGCAGCGCTGCGAGCCCTAATCCTCTGTTATTAATGCAGTGAAATGATGCGTGATAATTCCTGTGTGAGCTTCAGGTGCTTACTGATTGGAACCCGTCTCCTGGCTCTGTGTCTGCTGTCTGACAGACACGAGACACGCGCGGCTGCCTCTGCAGGCTGACGGAGGATGGACTGAAGGCTGTCAATACAAGTAAATAAAAAAGGGAATTGAAACACTTCATTTTGCCCGATGGGTTTGTTTAAAAATAAATTTACACCTGACCTCACGGCAAGGACAGGCTTGACACACAATGACTGATTGGCAAGTACAACATGTCTTCCATGGATATGGGCTCCAATTATTGCCTACAGGGCTGGCTTATCCTCCTCACGAGGTGTTAAGCTATGGCTAATGAACAACAAATGTTTGGTTCCCAAATGCTATATCCTCCATTTTTTCATAAATCATTTATTCTAATTTTGTTTGCCTAGTAATTTCAGTGGAAATGTAACAGGGCATTGTTATTTCATTTATCTGTACTCAATCAAAACAACAGAACTGCAATTTTATTGATATTACCTGAAATACACAATTAAATAACATGACGTATTAATGTTTTCAAAAATGAATTTATAACATTTTGGAACCAAACTCTTCAAATGTGCAACACCTTTTCGGGCAGCAATCACTCAGTAAAATAAGCTTAGAGATGCTTTAACAAATACGGTGTGTAAAGTGGTCCTGATGTTGGCTGGTTTGGAGAACACACAGGATATTGAGCTCTGACCATGGCAGGGCCAGGGATGCGGCTGAAAATTATGAGCAGCTCCTGAGAAGCGGTGGAATGGACTTCAAAGGGTGACCACAAAACCTCTAACAGGCTGGGAACAATTCACCATGACAACCTCGGAATCTTCTACAGGGGTTTACTGATGCTGTGCGTGTGTCTGCAGGAATGTCTGCAAGCTGGTGGCAGAGCTGAAGCCTTAACAGGGGGAATAGGCTTCCAGGGAGGATTAGGGAGGAGTTGCTTTTGAGGGTACATGCTCTCTCTCTTCAGGATATGGTATCAGAAATGTCAACAGATGAAGCAGAGACCTACTTTTCATCCCTGACAGTGTTGTGCAAAGGAAAAAAAAACATACACTTTGGTGTAAACCTTCCAGATCGGCTATCAATACTTCTGTGAAAACCTTTCAGTCACTGAAGACAAAAAGAAAACTGTCAAAACAGAGATCTATATTTACTCCCAAAGTACTGTGTGGAGGTTTGGTAGAAAGAGATATGCTAAAGAAAAAGGCTAAGGTCTAAATGGCACTGCATTAGCGCTTCACTATTTCTGTCTTGATAAGATGATAAAACCTAAAGGTATAGCACCTCAATCCAAGCCCTGGGCTAGAGCCTATAGGCCATTAGCGGCTGTAGAGCATAATAGCCTGGCGTATTTACACGGCGCTCTAAAAGCTTTCAAACGTGAGGAACTTGATCGCCACCCCTCACCTGGTATAAAAGTATAATATTTCCTGCTGACTACCATTAGACCACTTTAAGAGTTCTGTCTTTCTAAGCTATGAGGATAGGACATAATTGAAACTTCGGAGGTAAGGAGTGTTAGAGTCCAGGAAATGGTTTCTTTATGGCCTCTATATTTAGCTGTCAAATCATCAGACACAGTTTAGCTCCCAAAGTGTTCTTAAAACGAATCATTTTAAAGCGATAAAAAGAACATTTATCATACAGTAGGATTACTGAGCCCAGGTGCTTCCTTGTTCAGATCAGACAGAGACAGTTTAGCTAAAGTGTTCCCATACAAAATCCCTTAAAGCAATAACAAGAAGATTTTTATGAGAGCACATGAGAGGTGTTTGTGGAACAATAGTTCCGCAGCGAATCAGGGGTGTTGTGCAAGCCAAACTTTTGGGTGGGCACAATTAGAGAATGTATGTGTGTGTGTGTGTGTGTGTGTGTGTGTGTGTTGGGGGGGGGGGGGGGGGGGGGGGGGGGTATTTGAGGTCCTTCCCCAGAAAAGACTTTTGGAAGGATTGTTTTAAAACTGAAAAGCTTCAAATATCAAAACTATCACTGGGCACGCTCCCACTTAGCTTCAATGGTCACAACGCCAGACATCTTATGCTTTGCAGCGCGGTGTGTATACAAAATCTTCCACTAGCAACAAGAAGCAGACTTAAGAGAGGTTCCATTTAGAAGGACTTCCTCCCACATGCAAGAGCAAGCAAATGCCAAACGGTTTAATCCTACATAAGTATAAGTTATGGTGACCAGACGTCCTCTTTTGCCCGGACATGTCCTCTTTTTGAAACCTAAAAATGTGTCCGGGCGGAATTTCAAAGTCGTCCAGGATTTTGTTTATTCTAGCCTCAAACGTGTTTACAGCGAATTTGCATTGCTCTCTCTTTCATTCATGTTTCATTCATGGATAGCCTATATCTATGTCTTTCATTCACATACTAGTCACGCCCTCCCCCTACAGTTCGCTTTGCATTGAGTGGAAAGTGTAGGGTGTTGAGCCTGACCTTAGCTACCGTCATTGGTCGATAGTAATCTCAAACATTTAATTGGTCAGCCAGTCACCTCAATAGCGCAAACTTCCTTGTTTAAGTTCACTGACGAATTAAAACGTAAATTTCCATGTTTTTGTCTCGGTTGATATCAACATGAAGCTGAGTGCCTGACCTGCAAAGCAGGCACTTACATGTCGGTCGCAAATAAAGGTGCCAACGACCGACCTACAGGTAGGCTACACAATATTCAGCAAAGCATCGAACGGCAGCGAGGGGTGAGAGCTCATCAGCTAAAGTGACAGAGTTTTTCGACCTTAACATTACGTCTCCAAAAACATTTTGATGGCACTCATCAACCATAGACTGTAAAAAATATAACATGACGAACACTTCTGCCATTGTCTGAGCGCCCTTCTCTGGACGATTCCCGACCTAGCAACTTTCTAGCTTTGGGTAGGAAACTGCACTTTGGTTATCCCTTTAAACTGCTACTGAGATAGCCTGCACACTGACAACAGCAGATGTCAATAATCCTCTATCTAGGCTACTGTAGCCTATATGCAGGTGAATTAAATATGTTGGCATAACATAAGGGATAGATGTAGGCCTATTTCTTTACAAAAAAATATCTAATAATAATGGATTGAAAAGAGGTAGGCCTAATAATAGACCAGACATGATTGAATAAATATAAGAAAATGGACAACATATCCACATCAGTCCCCATCAACACAACTGTTTTCACAGGTCAGGATTATTAAACTCTAAAACAGATTGTTCAAAATTATAGAGCTAGGCTACTGTAAAAGATTCAGTTTGTATTTTCAGAAACACCTTGGATCAAATTTAGAGATATGCAACATTAAAGATGGGTTGCCATCCAAATATTGAAAACTTTCAAGTGTTCAAAATAGTCTTTTGAGGCAGTGCTTTTCTGTTAGCGTTGGGCCGGCCAATCAAGCTCATTATCATACATAGTCACCATGTCTGTTGACACCAACCACCCCCCCACCCCCACCCCCCACTGAAGTGTCCTCTTTTTCACAAACCCAAATCTGGTCACCCTATATAAGTATAAGTATATATACTCTTTTGATCCCGTGAGGGAAATTTGGTCTCTGCATGTATCCCAATCCGTGAATTAGTGAAATACACTCAGCACACAGTGAACACACAGTGAGGTGAAGCACACACTAATCCAGGCGCAGTGAGCTGCCTGCAACAAAAGCGGCACTCAGGGAGCAGTGAGGGGTTAGGTGCCTTGCTCAACGGCACTTCAGCTGTGCCTACTGGTCGGGGTTCGAACCGGCCACCCACCCTACGAGTCCGAAGCGCTAACCAGTAGGCCACGGCTGCCCCATCAATTCCATCATCCTGATTTAGACGTACGGACTGCTCTCTCACAGCACTGAGCAGTAGATGGAAACAACAAATGTACATCGAACAACATCAAATGTGTGTGTACTCCATCCAGACAGAAGAGGGAGGAGACTACTGCAATGCAGCTGCAACTGAACATTGTCTATTTAAAGAATTACTCTCAAGCTATTTAAATAAATCAGGTCTCTAGGCCAAGTATACTTACTGTATGTATACAAGGTATTTGGTCTCTGCATTTATCCCATCCGTGAATTAGTGAACACACAGAGCACACAGTGAAGTGAAGCACACGCTAACCCGGAGCAGTGAGCTGCCATGCTACAGTGGCGCTCGGGGAGCAGTGAGGGGTTAGGTGCTTTGCTCAAGGTCATTTTAGGGAGAATGAAAGTAGTAGTTCATTATCTGCCTTTACCAAATACTGAGGTGATCTGATATTTGTCATGATATTTGATCTGATGTGCCAGTCTCGGAGTGTCACTTCTTCCTAACTTTTAAGAAACATCCCATAATGTTTCTGCCATCAAATGTCTGTTCTCCATAGAGAAATGTGCAACGCATTTTTTGAAACTTTATAAAAATGGATTAGATGGGACTAATCAACAATTTAATATTTGCTTGTTCATCAACAGAAATGACAGAATAATAATTTACAACAGGCCCTGAACCCACGTAAGGACTAAAGCACACAAATAGCCTTTTTGGAGTAGTTAATAGGTGCAAACGACTAATGTTCAGCACACGGCATCTTCCTCAGAGTCCACTGAGTAAATATTTACAAAAGCTATTTGTGTGAGCTCCAGTCCTTCCCTGGGTGCAGTGTCATTTGAAGTGACCCAGGGGCCAGCTCCTGTCCCATGAGTAGCCTAACTGGGGGCTAGAGTGCAAGAGATACCTTTTTCTACATAATAAATTTGTTATTATAACGCAATCAAACATTACTACATTATTGCGTTACAAATCTACAAAGACCACAGGGGAGCATTTGCCATCAAGCATGATGTGCTTTGAAGACATGGAGAGAGCATTTGGTGTGCTTCATAAAATGGCTAGATCAAAAGCCAATGACTAGATCAAAAGCAAAAATATGACTCAAAAGTGTGTGTGTGTGTGCGTGTGTGCGTGTGTTTGTCTGTCTGTTTGTCTGTGTGTGTGTGTGTGTGTGTGTGTGTGTGTGTGCATGTGTATGTGTGTGTGTGTGTGTGTGTGTGTGTGTGGCCTAAGATTAACAGAAAACAGGTTTTCAGAAAACAGACAACTACCACCTCAGAGAAGTACAAGGACATCAGAGGAATACAGTATACTTTACTATTCTGCAAACTCCCACAAATACCCGTGGACCAGAACCTGGTTCCTGTGTAGTAGACACAAAGAGCTCATACTAATCCAACAAAAACATGGCGATTCATAGCCACAGGTTATTGAACACGATATTTCATATCTGCTAAGAGGTCACCTTAATCCTGACCTACACACTGCTCCACACACACTACTTCACGTGTTGTCACGTGTATTAGAAATGCAGTGAAGTGCCTGTGGCCTGGTTCCCTCTGCTTTTACATAAAAGACACACCCTCACAAGAGCCAGGCCTCTTATGGGCACCACACCTGTTCAGTACAAGAGCCAGGCCTCTTATGGGCACCACACCTGTTCAGTACAAGAGCCAGGCCTCTTATGGGCCCCACACCTGTTCAGTACAAGAGCCAGGCCTCTTATGGGCACCACACCTGTTCAGTACAAGAGCGAGGCCTCTTATGGGCACCACACCTGTTCAGTACAAGAGCCAGGCCTCTTATGGGCACCACACCTGTTCAGTACAAGAGTGTGTCTGTGGAGGCACAGCCCTGATTTTGGACAGGTCAGGCTGGAGTTATACGAGTCTCAATATTTAAGACTGAAAAAAACAGGGTATCCACACACACACACACGCACACACACACACACACACACACACACACGTGTAAAAATGCCTAAAATGTCCCTATGCTGAATGTTGCTTTGGGCAAAGACAGCATCCATTAATACAACATCTAATATGCATACTGACCATCAGTCCTGTGCATGTTGTGCTCAGATAGGCCCCACGCTGGGCATGGCAGGGTAGTATGTACTGTATGGGTCTCCTGCTGGTCAGCAAGCTTGGTCTCGCCACAGCGAGGGGCATTCCAGGAAGCCAGGCTAAGAGATTACAGTATAGCTTAGGAGGACGCATGCTGCCTCACCAACAACCCACATCACCAGCCGAGTTAGTGTCGCATCGCTTTAATGTTTCATTTTTCTAAAGATACATAAACCTGATAAATATAGATATATACATAATCATGCTGGAGTTCAGTGCTCACCGCCCAATAGTAACATAAGATGAGAAATAAATCCCTCTGGGAATGCCTATAGACTATATGACTGTAGATGTGGAAAAGTCTGTTGGGAAACCACTTTAGCATAACCACCCCTAGAGACATAGATAGACACAGATAGATAGATAGATAGATAGATACTTTATTGATCCCCAAGGGGAAATTCAAGGAAATTATACAGTGGGCTTCATCAGAATTCACTGGTCCTCCATTATTTAAACATTGAGTTTTGGCCAATGTAGAGGTTCAGAGTTGAACCTCATGTTTCTGAAAGGATGGATTTGCATTCTGTCTCTGTGAACTGCCGTATGCTGGTGTGTTATTCATCTTCTGTGCTGCAGTGGTGACCTTTGCAGTGGGCTAAATGATGACATTTAATTAACTGGAAAGGATGTTTATGTGCAGTACTTGAACTAATAGCAATCAGTGGGCGCATACAGTATGAGTATAGTTTATGTTATGGATATTAATCTCCTTGTCTGAAAACGTTTGCATTCATAGAAAAAAACACTTAACAGTATTTTATTCAGTTATAACAGAATAGTGAACAGTACATTATTCAGCGAAGACAATCAACATTATTGAACAGTATATTATTCAGCGAAGCGGACCCTGACTGTTTAACCTGCACAGTCATCTGGGCCAGATTCACACCAGGGCTGTCTATCAAATTGACAGGCTATTTCAGAGATCAGAGTTCATTATCCTTAATTATCCACATGGAGATTTTCTACTGATCCTGTAAGAAGTCCCTTGTGTTCTCTGATCTTTGCAGGGCAGGCCAGACAGAGGATCCCAGATAAATCAATCCCAAGTTATTTTGCACCTTCACTCTCTCTCCTTCATTCATTGGTTGGGGAGTGTCTCGTTCCATTCAGTTTGCAGAAAGGCTAGGCATGCTTAAAGAGACATAAACAAAAAGAGAATGTCTGCACACCGCAGGGGCTCCAGAGATTAACCAAAGGAAAAAGCTGACATGGTCTTCTCCAGGCATCCTTCATGTGTCTTGCGTTTGGATTCAAGGTCACAAGAAGGCAGCTTGAGTTTGGTCAAGTCCCCCTTCCTCTCAGTTAGCAGCAAAGATTCTAGAACAGAGCTCTGTTCTAGAATCTTTGGTTAGCAGTAGGGATGTGATGTGGTCTGGCCATGCTGGCTTCATTAGTCCAGGTCACAAAGCAGTGGACGTGCAGGACAGGTCCCTCGCCTCACAGATCGATGCACAGATATGAATATAAATGTGAATTTCATTACTCACACCTGATGCCTTGTGTAGTGGTTGCTAATTAACCTGCTTGGCTACAGGAGATATGACATATGTGACAGCTGTGGGGTAATGGGTGGCTGGGAGTGGAACAGCAGTGCTTTGTTGGAGCACAAGTGCCTCTAACAGGTTCTACCCACTCAGAGAGCTTTCACTGGCTCACATATCAAAGTGAAGTGAAGTTTCAGTTCACTCACTCTTTACTGATTAAATCAATTCATACTTATCGACAGTTTCAGGTTTTATTTGTTAATCAGTGAATGTATTCGGTAAAATAATTATATTTAATGATGTTTTTCTTGGTGGTGTTTTTATGATGTTTTTATGACAGGGTTGTATTTAATGATATTTTCATAGTGTTTACATGATGTAACATTTAAAGAGGTTTACATGATGTTTTTTGATGATTTATTATTTATATGTTTTCTTAATGGATTATGATATTAGATTAGATTCAACTTTATTGTCATTGTGCAGAGTACAATATTAACATTGCATGATGCATTATAACCCCTGCACAGGGGTAATTCAGTTTTTTTACATAAATAAAAGCAAGGAATTTGCCGCGGCCTTCTTCTCTGCCTGTCTGTCCTGATACATCTCTGAACTGTAATTGGCTTTCAGCCAGCACAAACATTTCCGATGGACCATCACCTGTGTTGTGGCGGTTATTGTGTTAGCGTACCTGTTTACACGGACCCGGTTGGGTGTTTAGCGTACCTGTTTATATGTTTTCTTAATGGATTATGATATTAGATTAGATTCAACTTTATTGTCATTGTGCAGAGTACAATATTAACATTGCATGATGCATTATAACCCCTGCACAGGGGTAATTCAGTTTTTTTACATAAATAAAAGCAAGGAATAATAGAAAATAAAAGCAAAAAAGGCAATAGTATTATTATTAGACAATGTTTATGCACACAATACATAAAGGTTTTAGGAGACACTCCACTGGTGGTTTGAAGTAAATATTGCAAATCCAGTAGTTTTAAATTAAGTTTGAATATCCGTCCACTCTAGTGGACACCATGCATGAAAGGGTTAAATATGCATATGTCCTCAACTTCATGACGTCATGAGCTCTGTGTACAGGCCACTCTGGCTAAATTCTGAATTAACCCATTAATTCGAGGCACTATACAGTGAAGCTTTGCATTCTGCACGTGTGCATGGTCCCTGAGAATGGAACTTATTATCATAGTGATGCTAGCGATTCTCAGACTACTGCTCAATAACAGCTGATGCAGGGTAACAGAAACCACATCAACCCTGATACTAACAGCACAACCAGAACAGGACACAAGCCCTGTCCTATCCTGATAGAGTAGAGGAACAGAAGAGCAAAACAGAGAAACAGAACAGTGGAACAGAACAGTGGAACAGAGCAGTGGAACGGAACAGTGGAACAGAACAGTGGAACAGAGCAGTGGAACGGAACAGTGAAACAGAACAGTGGAACGGAACAGTGGAACAGAATAGAGAGAAGTGCAGAGGAACAGAGCAGAGAGAAAGAAAAAAGACACTGTCCCCCAGAGAGAAGGAAGACACTGTCCCCCAGAGAGAAGGAAGACACTGAAGACACACTGTGTGCGTGTGTATGTGTGCGTGCATGCACGTATGTGTGTGTGTGTGTGTGTCTGTGTGTGTGCGCGTGTGGTTCACTAATCTGATCAGATTTCTTAGACATCAGAGAGCTGGCCGGCCGTGGCCAGGCATGCCATGTTGATGAGCACTCGACTGGGAAAACATTTTTCATTCGCCATTCTTCAATCACTGCTGGTCTGTTGTCCACTGCCAGGCCAAACATAAATGATCTTGTGTATGGCTTTATTTGGAGCCTTTCGGTGAGATCCGAGGGTTATGGTGACTTAGGGAAAGGCATGGACGAGAACTGTGCATAATTTGTGAATAAACACATGAAATCTTCTGGTGTTCCAGCTCATCATCTTTCATGAAAAATATTGAGCACAGTGAAGTGTTGTGTATTTGGCTCCTATTTTGCCTGCAGGAGTCTATAATATTTTTCAATTGTATTTACCATAATAGGAGAATGGAGAATATTTCACTGTTATTGTTATCTACAGCTGGAGTTTATGCACGAAACAACATCCACAATAACAACAAAACTCTTATCCCATCAGGCAAACCTCTGCATTTAAGCCACAAAAGGTCATTTAACCATCACAATGATTTCTAAACTGTTTTATTAAGTTGAAAATGTTGCATAGAGTCGCCCTTAACTTACCATGACCGCATTCTTTTACTTCACACTAAACACACTTATCTTGCCGCAGCCTTCTTCTCTGCCTGTCCGTCCTGATACATCTCTGAACTTTCAGCCAGCACAAACATTTCCGATGGACCATCACCTGTGTTGTGGCGGTTATTGTGTTAGCGTACCTGTTTACACGGACCCGGTTGGGTGTTTAGCGTACCTGTTTACACGGACCCGGTTGGGTGTTGCACCTAGTCAATAAGCATGTTAAAATGCAGAAGGATATATGTGTGTGTCAAAGTTGAATAAAAAGTTGCCCTACTGGGCATACACAAGATATTTAGTGTCCAAGTGAACACGAAGGGAGCAGAGCATATAACAGAAGATGCTGTTACTGACGCCCCATCGGAAATAAATGTGCTGGCTGAAGAGCCTTCCATGGCATATAGTCCATTCTAGTCTTACACAAGGCAATACTGATTGTTGCAATATTGCCTCATATTCACAGTGTACTTTGACTGCTCCCAATATTTTTTGTAAATCGCTTTGGGCAAAAGTGTCAAACAAATGAATAAATGAATCTCGGAGCGTGAGTGCAGTACTCATTTAACTTTGGACCACTCTTATCACCTGAAAACACAAAAGGCTAGCGAGGCGTCCACTCACAATGGCTGATGCTCAAGGAGACTTGGAAAAGAAAACAGCGAAGACTAAACAAACACACACACACACACACACACACACACACACACACAAGAGAGTGGGAAGAGACGGGAGTAACACGAGCGGTTCCACCCAAATGGCAAACAATCGCGAGTAAACGGGCACAAACTCACACTGTTTGCGTAACCTCTTTCCTGTCTCTTCCAAAAACTCTTGTGCGTGACTTTGAATAGGCTCTCAATGAAAACCTTTCCCTAAACACACACACGCACACACGCAACCTCCACACACGCGTGCGCACACGCACACATAACGCACACACATGCACCACACACACACACACACACACACACACACACACACACACACACAGAGAGCCTGGTTAAAGACTAATTACATACTTATGTAGTCAAGTAAACATGTTGTAAAACTGTCAATCAATGTCTGACAAAATGGTTATAAATACCTGTGCTCTCGGGTCTAAGCCTGGCCCCTGAAACATGGCCAAGTTCAGGTCATAAACCTCAGAGATGTTACTCTATGTCTGGAGCTAAAAATCACAATATGGCATCCATCATGCATAAACATTAACAGTAATGAACTCTGACAGTGTCCACAAAGTAGTGGATTTGTAATCTGCAACTGAGCCAAGCATTTTCAGTGGTGGCTGGCTGGTATGTTGGGGGGAAAAGATAACAGTATTTACACTGAAGCAGCAGATTATGTTTACTGCTCATGAAACAGGATGTGATTTAATTTCTTTTCCCACAAATGCTCTGTGCCCAAAATGTGCCAAAACAATATCATGCCAGCAGAGTATGAGTACATTCATACAGGTAAACAAGATAAACAGGTTTGCAAGGGGGTGAAACCAGGTCAAACTCAGGTTGTAAGACACTACTGGGAGTCTTACAACTAAACAGTGTCCACACATTAAATATTCATCGTAATGACAATGTCCAGGCCTCTTCCAAAGTGAGGAAGAACCAGTTGTGTAAGATTATAAGAGAAATTATTTCAATCAGACAACATTCATCAACATAACAGGTTCCCAGTTAAAGGTCATTGAAATCCAACACATTGTTGTCGAATTTAGTGAATTGTTCCTCAGAGCCCACTAGTGGCCCTTGGTGTCTGGGGAAAAGCCTCAAACTTTTTTTCTGTTTCCATGCTCGAGGCTGGACCGGGGCCGCGGCCCAGACAGCCTCAGGTCGGCCCTGGAGTATGGCAGGGCTGAATCAAGCCTGGAGTATGGCAGGGCTGAATCGGGGCTGAATTTGGGCAGCCGTGGCCCATTGGTTAGTACTCTGGACGGAGGGTTGCCGGTTCGAGCCCCGACCAGTGGGCCGCGGCTGAAGTGCCCTTGAGCAAGGCACCTAACCCCTCACTGCTCCCCGAGTGCCGGCATTGTAGCAGGCAGCTCACTGCGCCGGGATTAGTGTGTGCTTCACTTCACTGTGTATTCACTGTGTGCTGTTTGTGTTTCACTAATTCACCGATTGGGTTAAATGCAGAGACCAAATTTCCCTCACGGGATCAAAAAAGTATATATACTTATACCAAGCCTGGAGTATGGCAGGGCTGAATCGGGGCTGAACCAAGGACTTTTGGAATGGAATACAATGCAACAATAAAACCGGAGAAATTTGAAAACAGACAGGTGGTATTTGTTCAGGTTTGCCTAGCAACAGAAGTGACTTTAATTATATTTGTAAAGAAAAACGATCTACAGATATATATATAACATTTTTACAAATGAATTAAGGATACAGCTTCTTACAATTTTATGTACTTGACATGTGTCGTGGCTAAGCATTGTTTAGAAGTTTCTATCATATGTGCATAATCTTATGTCCTCGATGTTACAACTACTGAGGTGGTATTTAAGCCTGTGGAACAGCCTTGGGCCATCTCCGGTCCTTACTGGAAATGAGCCACCAGCGGTTGCAATGTACACAGTCCAGGCTCAGCACACAGGAACTATATACTTATTCATTTATACTTATTCATTAACACAATGGTCCACAAACACAATGGCCTGGACAGAGTCATAAACAACTCCAGCAAATCAACACATTGCTTCAGGAGAATATAATAGAGCTGCCAGCAGATTTCCTGATCCATACATGACTGTCCTACATGGCATCACTACTGAACACCTGGGGCCAGATCTACGTATATGGCTTAGATATACTAGATAGTTAGACTCCAGATAGACACCTAAACTAAACCCTTGCACAAAGCTGTTTAGTTCTTGACTATCTTGAGTAGGACTGTGGTACAATGAATTCTGGGTAAAGTAAGACCAATAACAAACATGTGGTATAACCACCTGAGTAGCCACATCCAACCACTCAGCACAATTTTACCCGTGCAGAACATGCTTATCTTCAGGTGAAACAAGCTGAAGAAGGCCCATATCTTTAAAAATGATAGCTCAGCTATGTTATTTTCATGTTCTACACTTTATACGTTTTCTTTTAATGCTTTGCTTTAGATTAAGGCTGGCCTAACACAATAGACCAGTCTACAATAGCTCTGTGAAATCGATTCCTGTGCTCCTAGGCTTGGTCACACCAGCTCAGTGAAAGGAAATGCAGACTTCTGTTCTTGGAAGTAGCCTACAATCATGAGTGCATTAATAACAGTAACAAGGAATTAATAATATCCATGTGCTTGGGTACACATACCCTGCCTGGCCTAAATGTTACTTCTGGCATTGCATGCTATTTAGTTCATCAGTGGGGACACCCAGTCCCATACTGAACCGCCAGGGTCTTAACCCACTTTGAACATTAAACAAAGGGGGTCATCCCTATGTTCCCCGGGTCCTATGTTCCCCGCTCGGGGCTGGGGTTAGGATTATGGTTATGGTTAGGGTTTTAAAAAAAGGGTCCTATGTTCCCCGGTCCCATGCAAAGCGGGGAACATAGGACCCGGGGAACATAGGTACGCTCCCAAACAAAGCCATCAAGGAAAGCGACTATAAATTGTCTCCCCTACACTAAGTGTCCTTAAAATAACCCTTATTTCTCCTTCATCCTCTGTCGTCTGGGAGGTTTTAAGGCAGTAAGAGGCAGCCTCCAAGCTGAGGGCAATTACAGGGCAAATGGTCTCGGTAATAGTTGTTGAAGTACTTCAGCAGCTGATCCCAGAAGATTAGCATTGTAATCATCATGCTGACACTGTTTCAGTTCAGTTCAGGTCAGAGGGAGAGGGAGAGTGTCACACCAGGAGTTTCGCTGGTTACCAGACAACCTCTTAGGATCCTGCTCCGCTGATTAATAGTCTTGTGACATTACATAATGACGGCAGTCGCGGAGGCTTGAGGTTTCAGAACCAGGTGAATGTTGTTTTCTGACTTTTGGCTATTTTGTTGACCTTGTGGTCCGAATTCCCCTTTAAACGTCCGTGGCGTGGGATGATATATATGTTTTGTCTCCTGAAGGACAAGCATGTAATATCCCTTCTTTATGGTACTTGTCTATACAGTACATGCTATCCAAAGCCACTTAACCCTCCTGCTGTGCTCGCGGTCAAATGTGACCGATTGACAATTCTTCTCTCTAAAAAATATTGTTAACTTTTTCTGACTACCATGAGGCTCCACAAACACACAAAATACATTTTGATAATTCTTTATAACAATTTGAGTGTTTCGTTTAATTTTAGAACACCCATGTCTATTTCCGGTCAAAAATGACCGGCCATTAGAAATTAATGGGTGAGAAATGGACAGTGTATAAAATTGAGCCCAGGCACATACTTATTGATCAGATGGACTCTATATTATGTGCTTCTGTACATTAAAACACACACACAAACACACCCTCACTCCACCTCTTTGCTTCTATGCCAGCCCCCACTGGAACCTTTCCCTAATAGAATCTTCCCCTTTCTGACTTGCATGAGCTCAGGTCAGTGTGGCCTGCAGGGCATAAATAGCAAATGGAAGTTTAACAGTGGTTGTATCCAATAGAACACAAGTTGATACAAAGGCCTAATCACAACATTAGATGATAATATGTGTGTTACTATGGATTTATAACAAATTATAGCCTAATGCAGGGGAACACAAAACTGGTAAACATAAAACGAACACAACAGGAGGGTTAAAACCCATCCATAACATTTGTATTGCCACCTTGGCATTTAGGCCTACGTCTCCTGAAACCACACTTTCTGATAGGCTACATGGGATGCGTGTCTGCGCCATCTCCGGCTGTATGTTCACTTAATTCACGCGCTCACATATCTGGCGCTCAAACAAAAGTCATGAGTTCTTCACCCGGTGAAACCATCGCCTGCAAGGTCCGAGAATTCACAGAGTAGATTCCGGTCAATCATCTCAGCCAGGATAAAGACGTTAACAGAGGAGCGAGTCTGGTGACAGTCTTGTTAGTGGCAGGTCATGTTACACTATTAACAAGCGCCGTGAAGTGCGGAGGACGGTGGAGGAGCAGTTGGTTGATGCAAGGCAGAGAGATGACAACCTAACCGCCATCGGTGCGTCGACGCTTCTCAGCCCTCTCCAGCGCACTTGGTTCAACAAATTATGCTGTCGCAATAGACTGCGAATATCACTTGTTAATACTGCCCCGTAAAATAATAGTAGGCTATCTCGAACACAACGAGGATAACCAGTCATCAGTCAGCTTTACAGACACAAATGTATATTTCTCACACTAATGGAAACAAACAAATCTGTGTAGTCCTGTATAAAATGTAACAAGATATCAAAATCTTATATAGCCTATATTTACTCCTGATTTGCTTCTTGTTTCATATTCAACTGAAAACTCTTATATAGGCTAGGTATAGCCTATAACAAGAGGAGAGTATGTTTTGTAACGATGCACTACATTGGTTTACCCCAACATCTAATTGTTTTCCACTTATTAAGATGCTTTCGAAAAAAATTAATCCAAATAGGATCTCCGTGATTCTATTTCGCAAATCGTATCAGTAGGCTATTAAAGTAGTCTACCAATGTGTATGTAACAGTGTCTAGCCAAGACCTGGTTCACATGAAGGCTATTTCACAAAGGGCTTGTTCAAGTCATGCCAATATCATCAAGAGTGATACGTTTCATAATGTTCCTAGGCTATACAACCGCCCACTCCGTATAAAGTTTTAAACACTTTGTTGGGTTGTCTATGTAGGCTATATCACGGTGTTACATAATAATATCAATTCATCAGCACGTTTTAGAAACAGAACGTTTTAACAAACATCATAAGTCTCTAAACTTCATGGCAAGACGACAACTGCACCTAAATTACATAACGAGTCTGCTTGGAGTAACACCAGAAGATAGCAATGCCTAGAATTCATGAGCCAAATACTTTGTTTTTCAGTCGTTTACGTTCAGTCGTTTTTGGTGACATTGGGATGTTATTCTACGATATATCCTAATATAGACGCTTATAGCTAATTAATCCTTCAGGTTAATGTCCGCAAATGTTCTGAAGTTAAAATGGACAGAGCCAGCGATATATGCAGCCTAATTTAAACAGTCAATCATATCTTACCGGTTGAAGAGTATGACGAGTATTGAACGGAGACCAGTTTTCTATCCAAATGCTTCATGTGACTTTAGTCCTGTTAAGTCAAAGCGTTATTTACCACTCCAGACCTTCTATGGCAACTTTTTAATTCAATGGCAGTAGGGCTTTGCAGGTGTAGTGAAAGCCTTGCGCGCGGTTGACTGGACGGCCGGGTGCAATTGAAGTTTCCAGGCGGATAAATGGGCAGTCAAGGGTATTCCATCACTAACTGCGCCTATAGCCTACCCTCTACCGCACGCATGCACATACGCACAAATACGCGTGTGCAACTGCGGGTCATCTGGATCGCCGCGAATGCAAGGTTTTTCTCTTAAAGACACACTCACGGACGCTCATACACACGTGTGCATGTCTGATTGATGGGATGACAAATAATGAATGCTGATCAAGTAGCATAGCGGTTTGTTGGAAATTAGCTTTTGGTGATATAGCCATAATCGATAGCACTGTCAATGTCAGTCTCAGAAACTCTGAGAGGTACCGGAATGACGTTGTTTTTACACATAGGCTGTTTTCTTCACTTCAGAACGAAGGTGACCGTCTCAAACTCTAAAATGCTACTCCCTATCTTTTCACTCAAATTGATTGCTATTCCAGAGTAGTGACATGCACTTGTCCTGCACCCAGGTCAACACAGTATCTTCCAAAACTGTGAAATGGACCCAGGGTTGTTGCAGCATTAACTGAGGGGACAGGGAAATTATCTGTATTAGCATTAACTGAGGGGACAGGGAAATTATCTGTATTACCATTCATTATATCTTATGTTTTACTGGCCACTGGGTAAATAATTTGGAAGGCTATAGACGGTTTTGTAGCATTTCCTTTTGCTAGCCTAAATAGGCTGCATCAGTGAACCCTCTTAACCTCATTCATCTCTCACACTGTATGTAAGCTAAATACTTAGTAACAGCAGTACTTAGTAAACATATTATGGTACTTTTCTCATTGAAGTGTCAAGTGTGCTATTTTGCCAAATCCTCCCCATCAATTCAAACACACGTTCCCAATCGGTCTTTACAAATCCTCATGTGCTCACAGCATGATGGAGATTCCCCCCAGTGGTGGTGTACAAAGGCTTCAGGTTTTACTGTGCAAAGGCTTTAGGTTTCCTCACTGTGATGTAAGCCTCCGAAGGAACTCATGTCATACAGTAATTGGCAGCCAACAATACTTTCTCACTGTGGAATACCCCAATAATATGTTTTTATTTTTATTTTGACAGGGCATCCATCTTTCCAATTAGCTAACAGCACCGAGGCATTGAGTTTGTTACCAATTGAGCACAGATGCTGATGACAATCTGTGTCTGGCGTGGGCTTAATGAATACATGTAAATGACCCTCCATGACTCTGTCAGAGTGAAAACATACAGTGGATGTTTACCATTTACAGTATAAGAGCTGTTAAAATCACAGCCCAAACAACTATGTCCTATAGTATCACTAAAAATCCATAGACATAGTGGCAGCTCACCTTGAGAAAGGTCACCAAACAAATTATTTCATATACTGTGAATGCCTAGAATGGAAGTGGTCGGCAAAGTCAGACTGTTATTTACTTAAAAGAGTACATATGTGAGGGCCCGCCAGTCACCTTTGTCATGGTGCTGTGTAGGGATGTAACGGTATGAAAATTTAACCTCACGGTTATAGTGACCAAAATTATCAGGGTTTTCGGTATTATCACGGTATTTTTAAAAGTGTGTTCAATATGTTCAGAAAGCACTGATAGGCCTACACAAGCTGAAATAGTTTCAAAAAGTGTCCCGTTCAGTTTTTCATGTTTAATTGGCTATGTGCTTATCGCTTAACTTACCCTACCATGACTTGGAGGTTGCTATTACTCCAGGCTTGGAATTTCACCATTCTGGGGGCAAGGCCACTTGGCCTTCAGTTGGGCATATTTGGTGGAGGGCACAAAGGCCACATAGGCTATACAACTTTGATATTGTAGCGATCTCACCCTCAGACAAGATTCACCTTTGGCCAGGACGGCCATTTATTGGAACAGGAAGACTCATATGGACACAGACAACTACATAGGGCAACACAGGGGTAGTCTCAGCCGCACATGCTACACACAATAAGGGTTTACTACACACATCACCACGAGGATAAGCACATGAGGTACAACCAAAGAGACTAACACGCTAACAAATACACAACATGCTAAACGTAACTACAACTATTATAACCGACATTACACATTCTACCATTCACTCGCACTGCATTCTGGGAGACACTCATTCCACGTTAAACATGTACATCCACCGACGCTACATAACCCCCTCCCGAGCCATTGTCGTCCCCGGCAATGACAGCTCAGCTCACCGCTCGCGGCTGCGTCGGTGTCAGTCCCAGTGCTTAGTCCAAGTGACCGGAAAGCCTCCGGCTGCACGATAACCCCTCCCGACTGGAAGGGCTCTCGGCTGCCTCTGTCACGTCAGTTCTCCCCCGAACAAGCACCAGAACCGGCCAGACGTGGGTCGTGGTGTCGCTTGGGCCCTCAGTTTCCCGCCGTGCAGCTGCGCTACCTGAAACAGCAGCAAACAGTCCCACTGCAAGCCGAACCCCCGGATACGCTGGAACCCCTGGACGTTCGGTAGCCCCCTCTGGCTACTGTGACAGCTCGTGGCCGTTGCCACCTGTCCACAGTGTGCCGATCTCCAGGCGGTCAGCAGTCCACGTCGAGGTCCCTCCTCGCGCTGCCCTCGTGTAGAACTTTTGTCGGCTGTCTCTCGAGCACAACGATGCTCCACTGTGGCGGGAAATGGAGACCCCGACCCTCTCAGCAGGCTCGGGACACACAGAAACTCACACACAAAACATGAAAAATATTGCGCAGACTTGCGTCAACTGGAACGTGCGCACTTAAAATCTCAAACAGTCCACAAAACGATAGCTCCCAAGGCTCTACAGGTCGACGTTACCCTCTTGGTCACTAGCTGGAGCACCGCAAGCTCCCGAACTAGCAGCTATGACTCCATCACACTCTCGACCGGCAGCTGACGCTCTGGAAGTTCTTCCATAGCTGGCGGTGTAAATCCGGCCGCTGTGGTCGTGTTCCAAGGTCGTCAGAGAGTTCGCGCTCTCTATGGATGAGATCCTCGGATGACGGCAGCATCGACATCGGCGTCGAGCCGGGAACTCCTCAGCCGGGGCCGCTTCCTCCAGCGCTGGCAGCTCTCGTCGGCTGTGCAGGGCTGGTCCCGCTGGTCGCCTGCACAGGTCCCGCGCCGGGCCGTCAGGTCCTCCATCCTCCGAAGTGGCGAGCTCGGCGAGCTGGCTAGTCCTTAAAAGGACCATTGGAACATCTGCTGAGGTCCGCCGCCATCTTGCTGGTCTGGTCCTCGGCCTTCTTCTCCGTCTTGATCTGGCGTAGATCTTCGTGCCCCGGGAGGGGCCCATCCCACTTCTGACACCAATGTAGCGATCTCACCCTCAGACAAGATTCACCTTTGGCCAGGACGGCCATTTATTGGAACAGGAAGACTCATATGGACACAGACAACTACATAGGGCAACACAGGGGTAGTCTCAGCCGCACATGCTACACACAATAAGGGTTTACTACACACATCACCACGAGGATAAGCACATGAGGTACAACCAAAGAGACTAACACGCTAACAAATACACAACATGCTAAACGTAACTACAACTATTATAACCGACATTACACATTCTACCATTCACTCGCACTGCATTCTGGGAGACACTCATTCCACGTTAAACATGTACATCCACCGACGCTACAATATTTTTTATAGCCTATTTACTGCAGTAGACCTGCATCACTGTATGAAACATTACAAAAACATGAAACATGACATATTATATAGAACTGCAAATCATCTGAACATCTAATATTTACAGATATCTAGGCTATATTTAACATTTATTTTATATTTGGCCTGTTATTAAATCATGTATTAAACAATTTAAGCACAGTTCAGCTTTAAGAAACTCAAATAGCCTAGATGCATGCTTAGCATTTTGTGATCTACTTTCACAAACTCTTAGCTGTCCTCTGATTTACCGATATATAGGCGATATTTGTAACATTTATTTTGTATTTGGCCCGTTATGAAATCATGTGGAACAATTTAAACACATTGTAAAACTTAAAGCCCAAATTTGGAGACATCCATGCATGTCGAAATGTACTGCAAATTCAAAAGTGGATTACTCTGGAACGGCTAACTGTACAGGGGGACTGATTTACACCTTTATGTTCGGTAAGGTCTGCTGTTTATTCTGATATATGGTTTGTCATGTGTTAAACGAAAGGTTCGTGAAGTATTGCACCGAGAGGAATGGGTAGGGAGATTGACGAAAACCTTAAGTAGAATTTATGATTAAATTGAATTATATTATTTACGTTTCTCGCGAACCGTTCACCACAGCAATTCGCGGCTAACATCGTTTAAAAGCTGAGAAAAAGCTCTTTCATGTGATACGTGTGATGTCTGTGTGATGAGTAGGCTACTTCGTGAGTAGTTCAACTGAGAAGAATAGGTGAATTTAGACGCACTTTCTTTCTTGTGCTGTCACTTAATCCACTGCGTAAAAGAAATTAATTTGCGCTGTGAATGCTAAGATTGTTTTGACAGGCCATAGGCTAAATAAAATTCGCTATTAGTAGGATGCAAAGCAGAATTGAAAGAAGGGCACCAAGGGCACCGTGGCCTGTAAACCTCTGATTTTCAAAGGGACATCACGGCCAACGCAAGGGGCAAAAACGTGGCCGCCGTGAAATTCCTACCCTGAGTGAGACCAAAGTAAGTGTTCGAAATAAAACTTTAGGCTACTGTGTTCTTCTGATAACGTGAGTGGAATGGATTTAATGTGCACGCGAACATAAAAAGACGCAGAGTGCAAATGATACAGTGCAAGTTTTGCGGTGAAAATGTTCCGCCTTTTAAAATCAGGTGTAGCCTAATCCAATTCGCAGTTAAAACCATCAATTAGACAACAGAATCAGTAGGGTACCAGTTGTGTTCCATTGTACCAGGCCTACTGTATGTCAAAAGCAGGCTCGGATGAAGCTGGGAAGGATTAAACACACGGTTTCCACACCGCAGCAATCAACAGTGATAATCATGATGTTTGAAATGAAAACGGTAATTATTATCGTCAACATTTTTATCACGGTTTATCATTATACTGGTAATCGTTACATCCCTAGTGCTGTGTTTACTCTCACTGACAGAGCGGACCATTCATGCATGGGGATCACATTAGCCAGCGGCAAGCGGTAGGTTTCCTATTGTTCTCTATGGTTCGGCAGCGGAACGGTGGCAACGCTGGCGTAACGCTAGCGTTGAGCAAGCTGAGCGTTGAACTTGGTTCAACTTTCAAAGCGAAAAGCGTGCGTATTCAACTGACAAACCATTTGTGTTGCTTAGGAACTAGATAAAACTTATTATGGTCTGAGTGTTTGCCGCTTGCCGCTGGCTAATGTGATCCCCGCCTTATACATTCATTTTGTTTTTTGTTTATGTGGCATTACTCAGTGGTCCAGAACATATCCTTGCCTGCACTCATTCACTTGTTCCCCCTTTCACTCTCCTATGTATTTTTGCTACAGTATTTGTTATTTAATGGAGGCTGAGGCTGCATGACATGTCAATGTATGTATTCCATATGGTTAAATAACCTACCATTGCCTGTTTGTTCTCTTTTGTTCCCACTGACCCGAAGACAAACTGGTTGTTTACTCAGCGCATTACTGTAGCTGTCTGACATGCCGTGCCACGCCATGCTGACATGCATGACATACAGAGAAGGATGTGGTGCGCCTGCTGACATGCATGACATACAGAGAAGGATGTGGTGCGCAATGCTGACATGCATGACATACAGAGAAGGATGTGCCACGCCATGCTGACATGCATGACATACAGAGAAGGATGTGGTGCGCCATGCTGACATGCATGACATACAGAGAAGGATGTGCCGCCGTGATGCTGACATGCATGACATACAGAGAAGGATGTGCCACGCCATGCTGACATGCATGACATACAGACTAGGATGTGGTGCGCCATGCTGACATGCATGACATACAGAGAAGGATGTGGTGCGCCATGCTGACATGCATGACTTACAGAGAAGGATGTGCCACGCCATGCTGACATGCATGACTTACAGAGAAGGATGTGCCACGCCATGCTGACATGCATGACATACAGAGAAGGATGTGGTGCGCCATGCTGACATGCATGACATACAGAGAAGGATGTGGTGCGCCATGCTGACATGCATGACATACAGAGAAGGATGTGGTGCGCCATGCTGACATGCATGACATACAGAGAAGGATGTGCCACGCCATGCTGACATGCATGACATACAGAGAAGGGTGTGGTGCGCCTGCTGACATGCATGACATACAGAGAAGGATGTGGTGTGCCATGCTGACATGCATGACATACAGAGAAGGATGTGCCACGCCATGCTGACATGCATGACATACAGAGAAGGATGTGGTGCGCCATGCTGACATGCATGACATACAGAGAAGGATGTGCCGCCGCGATGCTGACATGCATGACATACAGAGAAGGATGTGCCACGCCATGCTGACATGCATGACATACAGACAAGGATGTGGTGCGCCATGCTGACATGCATGACATACAGAGAAGGATGTGGTGCGCCATGCTGACATGCATGACTTACAGAGAAGGATGTGCCACACCATGCTGACATGCATGACTTACAGAGAAGGATGTGCCATGCCATGCTGACATGCATGACATACAGAGAAGGATGTGCCGCGCCATGCTGACATGCATGACATACAGAGAAGGATGTGGTGCGCCATGCTGACATGCATGACATACAGAGAAGGATGTGGTGCGCCATGCTGACATGCATGACATACAGAGAAGGATGTGCCACGCCATGCTGACATGCATGACATACAGAGAAGGATGTGCCAAGCCATGCTGACATGCATGACATACAGAGAAGGATGTGGTGCGCCATGCTGACATGCATGACATACAGAGATGTGGTGTGCCATGCTGGCATGCATGACATACAGAGAAGGATGTGCCACGCCATGCTGACATGTATGACATACAGAGAAGGATGTGCCGCGCCATGCTGACATGCATGACATACAGAGAAGGATGTGCCGCGCCATGCTGACATGCATGACATACAGAGAAGGATGTGCCGCGCCATGCTGACATGCATGACATACAGAGAAGGATGTGGTGCGCCATGTTGACATGCATGACATACAGAGAAGGATGTGGTGCGCCATGCTGACATGCATGACATACAGAGAAGGATGTGCCACGCCATGCTGACATGCATGACATACAGAGAAGGATGTGCCACGCCATGCTGACATGCAGGACATACAGAGAAGGATCTGGTGTGCCTGCTGACTATCTCTCCAGGTATCTCACAGGGGAGGGGGGGGGGGGGGGCTTGGGGGGGTTATTTTGTACATCGAAAAACAATATTTTGTTTATTTCCCCTGTCACTGTGACTCTATACCACAATATCTAGAGCTTTTCTTAATCACACTTTCTGTCAAAGGTGCAGAAGTCATCACTAGGGATCAGGATATTTCTTTTTCCACGAAAAATAATCCTGACAACAAAGGTAGACTCATGTTGAATTGAAGTTCCCTGACTGAAATCATAATCATAGCTTTTGTTATTGTTCATTTGAGAGCCTCTTGTGGATTATGTCCTTTGGACCTACCTCCAATTAGTAGCTACTTTGTGAACATTAAATTGTGATGTTGAGTCTGATTGATTATATAACAGTTGACTGTGCCAAATCCATTGAAGAGAGTACCCACCCAATCAAGTCCTTCCTAACTGATGGATAGATTATATCATGTGTATAATTAACATATTTTCATTAAATACTCTGGTGTGGTAATCAGTCATGAGTAGTTATCTGCTGTCTAAACGGACTCTGATAGAAATTTTTAATATCTCTCTGTCACCTATGCCGGCTGGACTGATGAATTAAAGCTAGAGCTCATACCGGTACATTCATAACCCAATTCAGAAATGGTACATTCCTCCCCCAGCTGCCAACATCACCGCTGATATCTTCGCTTCCTTCTTCACTGACATAATGGCGACTATCAGGCCTCTCGCCCTCGTCCATTAATTCTGTATAACAGGACACCTCGGCGGCTGTTATCCCTTACGTATTTGTTACCTAAAGGCTCCTCTAAATCTGCTAAATACAATAACACAATAAACACAAATACACACACACATACACACACACACACACACACACACACACACACACAGGCAGGCCCAATCTCATATAAACAGACATGAAAGCTCAGGCCAGTCTGCTGGGGAGTAGCAGGAAGTCTTCCTAACTGCCCATTAACCTCCGAGAGCACAGTCCATTTCCCAAGATTCCCCCTTTGTTGTGGCCACCTGGGACCACAGGAGTGGGGACTGGAATGTTGTTGATGGACATCCTCCATCGCCACGCCAATTGCCACTGACCATTGTTCTAGGGTCCTTCGAGCTTTATAGGATGTGGCCCTGCTCATGACAATGGCTGGGCAGTCTGTGTCCAGGCTGATCCAAACTATTAAAGTCCCACATGTATTCTTTGGCATTCTAGTTGTTTTGGTGTTTATATTGGATTTTTTTTGGCTGTCCTGCTTTGGTAATTTCTCTGTACTTTGTACCTTGGGTACTGTGTAAAACACTTTGATCAACTGTTGTTTGACTTGCAAAATGAATATATCTGCTGCTCTTTTTGCACTATGTACAATCTATACTAGGGTTTGCACTTTTTATATGCTGTAATCTTTATCTCTTACATTGTCGCTGTATTATTGTGTTCGTTTTTTATGTTTTACCTTATCGTGGGCCTCAGAGAAACGCAACCTCAATCCTCTATACAGTATGCCTTGTACATACAGCAAATGAGTTTGACTTTGACTTTGAGATAAAATCCCTTGACGTGACGTGTGCCTGTGAAGCCCTGTTGTTAAATCATAGCTCAGTTTTACCACTTCAATTTTAAGTTTCTATTTAGAGCTACAGCTACTGTACACCAGATTAACAGCAACATACGGTGCTGTGCTGAACCCAAAGGCTGGATCTCCCGAGGAAATCTCTTTCACAAGGAGCAATCTGGAGCAGGGCCCAGCTCAGGAGCGGACCCCTTTACATGCCACCAGTACGGGCACAGGGCAAGGGAAGACAGGGGAAGGGACAGGGGAAGGAGAAGCCACCAAAACAAATGTATTTATATAGACCCTTTCTATCTGTTCCTAGAGGACTTGCTGTTTAAACGTTCAAATTCAATATATTTATAAAGACCCTTTCTATCTGTTCCTAGAGGACTTGCTGTTTAAACGTTCAAATTCAATATATTTATAAAGACTCTTTCTATCTGTTCCTAGAGGACTTCGGGTTTAAACGTTCAAATTCAATGCAAATAAGTTGTTATGAAAATTGTATCGAAATTTAGCGTAGTGTTCTACAAAATGTTTTTTTTCCCTTTTTGTTGGAAGTTACCATTAGCTCAATATTATTTTCTGTGCCGCCGGAAATGCTTTAGGAACGCACATTTATTCGTGTCACCATGGTTACCGCCTCCGTATGTATGCTCGTCGAGGGGCTCTCTAGTGACACTTCCAGTTCAAGATGCAGGGACATCAAGATACAGAGTATGTTGAGGTTCACAGAAGAGGTTTACGTTCTCTGGTCACGTACACAGTGAGTCACACACATGCATTATAATCAACAAAGCACAATAACCGCAACACAACAGGTTGGCTCCATTTTTCAATCATGCCATATGCAGTTGCAATAAATCAACATTTGTGCATTTTTGGTATAAAATACAGGACATGTTGTGTAATTTATTTCCAATGCATGGATTTAAAGGAGCTATGTGGCATTTTTTTTTTTTAATTCAAAAAAGACCTTGAAATAGCAACAGAATGTGAAGAAACAACCGCCTGAAAAAAGACGCCTAAGTTCTGTGTTGTCCAGATATCAGCTGAAGTTAGCATGCAAATCAACCGCCTGAAAAAAGACGCCTAATCTCTGTGTTGTCCAAGTATCTGCTGAAGTTAGCATGCAAATCAACTAGCTGGGTCAACTCTTTTGTAATACGGCGTTGTACCACATGTGGCTACTGTATTAAATACAATACAAGAGTGGCATGTGGCTGCGTTCATGGCAACTCAAAGCCTACAGAATTCCACATATAGCTCCTTTAATGATTGGCATTTTATTTCAACAAGATCAGTAAAGTTGCTCCAGAGTCTCACTCGCCCTTATTTGGTCAGTAAGGGCCCCGTTATACTTGCTGCTATAACGAGGCATACACATACACATCATGGCTGCCATGGATATTCTGTGTTTGTTTGGTGTGTCGGTCGCTCAAATCGACGCAAGGTAATGTGACGTGTCCGCAAGATGCAAAGACATGCAATATCATGCTTTTAAAGTAACTGAAATTACTGCATCCAGATAATGATCCTGATCATCATATATAGCATGATCTATATCTGGTCTATACCTTTTGTCTTTTAATTAATTTGAAGTCAGACCAGTACTTTTTAAGTTTATTAACCAGAATCGTATTGGCTCTCCATTGGTTGGTATATTATTTGCTCTTTGATTGTGATTAATCTCTTTAACAATCAAATCTAGTCAAGTGTAGAATATTTTGTTGTTAATTCCGATTCCGATGAGTTATGAATGCTATCAACACTCATGATAATCTCAGCCTTATGCCTCTCCAGTTTGAGTTCTTGGCCTCTTATCTCTGCAAGAGACCCCATTCTCATTGTCAGACCAAACCAAATGTTCTGTGGAAAAATATATATTTTTGAGCTACAGTATATGAGTAAGAAACTCCCTGTGCATTTTTACAATCTGTGTGTCTCTTGAAGCTCTCTGAAAAAATGAAAAACATCAAAGGACCACAGTAGGCTCCCCAAGAGGAACAATTAATAGCTCGCTGAACTGGTTTTACCTTCAGTAAGAGCTTAGAGGCAGACAGAAGACAGATTTGGGGCACACCTGCACTGTTAAGTGATGGAGTGGTGTGACTGTGTGCTTGTGTGGTCGTGAGTCAGGAGATGTGCACACTCACACCCACACACTCACACCCACACACACACACAATGAGTCACCTCACGCCCAGCAGTGAGGGCAGGAGGAGATTCGAAGGCCCACACACATACTCTCTCTCTCTCTCTCTCTCTCTCACACACACACACACACACACACACACACACACACACACACACACACACACATGCTCACACATACACACACGCTCACACACACACACACATACACATATGCTCACACATACACATACGCTAACACACACACACACATATACACTCACACACATATATACACACACACCCTCACACACACGCTCACATACATATACACTCACACACACACACACAATGAGTCACCCCACGCCCAGCAGTGAGGGCAGGAGGAGATAAGAAGGCACACACACATACTCTCTCTCTCTCACACACACACACACACACATATACATATATACACTCTCTCACAAACACACACATACACACACACAATGAGTCACCCCAGGCCCAGCAGTGAGGGCAGGAGGAGATTGGAAGGCCCACAGGTGGCTCGGTCTGGCTGCAGGGGAGAATCCTCTTCTCACTGCATATGAATGGATTCACAAATAATGATTTTTTAATTGTGTATTTCATAGCCTGGGTGAACACAGACAAACCTGTTAGCAAATTTGAATTGGCGTTTTGGAACGGAACTCTTCATATATTTACATTCATATTAATAATGCTTGATGTTTTCAGAGACTAGGTGAACATGCTTTAATACACAATCACAGCAACACATCACATCAACACATGATCGTGTGCACTGTGTACACACGCACACATTAACATAGGCTCTCACACACACTCAAAATAGGCACACTAATATTAACACATGATCGTGTGCACACACTCTCAAACACCCACACACTGATACACTCACTCCCATTCACGTATGTACAAAGTACAGACACTCTCTCTCTCTCACACACACACATGCACACACACACACACAATTTACACTGTAACACTTTTTTTGCCTGCAATGTCCTCATCCAGTGTCCAGCTAAAATGAATCTGTCAATCAAAGTCTATCATCTGTGAAGAAACTAGAATAAACAATAAAGCTGCCAGAATAAACAATAAAAAGATAGATGCTCTCACCAGTAATATGTTGCATTCAGTATTACTACACGGATGAGAATTGCTGCATATTTTTGCATATCAAAGGGCAGCTTCCAAGGGAGCCATATATTGCTGAGGAAAACAGAGAAACTGAACACAGGAAATGTCCCTCTCATATCAATCACACGGGGGGGGGGGTGTAGGTGCACAGGGGGTGTACTGTAGGTGAGATGGTACACAGAGGGTGTACTGTAGGTGAGATCGTGCACAGGTGAGATGGTACACAGGAGGGTGTAGGTGAGATGGTACACAGGTGAGATGGTACACAGGTGAGATGGTGTAGGTGAGATGGTGCACAGGTGAGATCGTGCACAGGTGAGATCGTGCACAGGTGAGATGGTGCACAGGGGGTGTAGGTGAGATGGTGCACAGGTGGTGTAGGTGAAATGGTGCACAGGTGAGATGGTGCATGAGATGGTGCACAGGGGGTTTAGGTGAGATGGTACACAGGTGAGATGGTGTAGGTGAGATCGTGCACAGGTGAGATGGTGTAGGTGAGATCGTGCACAGGTGAGATGGTGTAGGTGAGATGGTGCACAGGTGAGATGGTGTAGGTGAGATCGTGCACAGGTGAGATGGTGTAGGTGAGATCGTGCACAGGTGAGATGGTGCACAGGGGGTATAGGTGAGATGGTACACAGGTGAGATGGTACACAGGTGAGATCGTGCACAGGTGAGATGGTGCACAGGGGGTGTAGGTGAGATGGTGCACAGGGGGTGTAGGTGAGATGGTAGCTGTCTGCAGACATGGGGGGACAGTACAGCGGGTGGCATCAACAGAAATGTGAGCGTGTATTTGATCACTGATATTATGATAGTTTCACAATGGAATATAAACAGACCATCTAAACATTAAGAACGCTTCAATTATTTCCACATTACTTCAACTACGTACATGAAAGACTTCTAATGCTGAATATTACTGCACATTTTTATATTGTAGAATACTCAAAATACCTTTTAAAAATGACTTACATGATATCACTGCAATAAACAACATGAGAAATGCAGAATAAGGCTTTTAACTCCCAGAGAGGAGGCTACACTGTGAACTTAAAATCTGTCTGCAAACGCAAATCGCAGTCATTATTTTATCAAAGAAAAACAATTAATTACAGTGCATTTGACAATGAGCACACACACAGACATATCTACAAAATTGCGTTTAGGTTCTATCTAGCCAATCTATTCTGTAACTTGATCCTCTGCAGGGCACATACTGTAGCCAGTGATAGTGGTCTAATGGGATATGCCCAGAGATGGGGACTCGAGTCTGACACTTGGACTCGAGTGGCACTTAATGGCATCCAAGACTTTGAACAGATTTGGAAAAAGATTTTTGAAAGACTACAGTCTCAGAAACTCTCACATCCAAAGACAAGTCATAGAGTTTTTAAGTCACAGACCTAACGACTAGGGATCTTGCAGGGTCACTAATTACAAGACTGCAACTAGATTCCTTTAAATCATTTCTCGTTGTGCACTAGATATCAACAGGAACTCAAATGATAGCTCATATTAAAGTTATATTTTTGTGTTTCTGCAGCATTGTTGTGAGGCAGCCGTGGCCTACTGGTTAGCGCTTCGGACTTGTAACCGGAGGGTTGCTGGTTCGAACCCCGACCAGTAGGTACGGCTGAAGTGCCCTTGAGCAAGGCACCTAACCCCTCACTGCTCCCCGAGCGCTGCTGTTGTAGCAGGCAGCTCGCTGAGATTAGTGTGTGCTTCACCTCACTGTGTGCTGAGTGTGTTTCACTAATTCATGGATTGGGATAAATGCAGAGACCAAATTTCCCTCACGGGATCAAAAGAGTATATATACTATACTTGTTTTATGTCTGACATCTCTAACCGAGTACATTCGCGTACTGGTGCAGACCGTTTCTGTTGTCTATCAATTTTGTTACCGTTAACTGCTGTTCGCAGCAAGTGGGGTTGTATCATAGCCTTTAGCATTATTTAAAGTTAGCTTCTAGGCTAGTTCTGCTAGCATGCAAACTTCAGCTCCACACTAAGGTAGTTTATTTAAAGTTAAATACTGGGCCCATAGATCACTGTTCGCAGTTGGTGGGGTTACTGCTGAGGTTGCTAGGTACGTTCGCATGCTGGTGCACCCCACGTTTGGCTGGCTTTGGGTTTCATTGCCTTCACACTGTGTCCCTATATCACTGTTTGCAGTCAGTGGGGTTTGTGTGGTCTGCTAAGTGCGTGCTTGGAATATTGCCTTGAATACCCTCAACTGCTGCAGCGAGTGGGTTGTCTTATAGCCTGCAGGATGCCGTCACATTGCTGCAGATTTTGTCCGTCAGTGATGGACCCCTGTGACGGACATTGTGAATGCCCCTCATGCTTGGGGATTGCCCATCTGGGGCAGGATGTGGATGAGCCCTGTACTGCAGCTTGTGGACTACGCAGGGAGGAGAGACTCCGCCGGGCTACCAGGCTCTCTGGCCCTGGGCCTAAGCGTAGTAGGGAGAGGGAGCACTCCCCAGATAGATCTGGTCGTAAGCGCTCCCGCAAACATTCACGTGACTGCCAGCATTTCGTCGCAGGACAGACCGCAATAAGGCATCTGAGCATGTTGCCCCTAACACTAATATGCTAAAAATCAGCTGCTTTTCAGGGTCTCACTGAGATGATGGACTGGCTTGAAAGCCACCATTCCCCCTCATATTTTCTCTTCCCCCGGCCAAGAAGGTGTCTCTACACCTGGGCCGGAGGACAATGGGAGGGAGGACAATGCAGAGGATGCTGATGTCCTGTCCCTCTTTGCCCCCCACTCTGCTGAAGATGCATGGATACATGCTGGTGTCAGCCCCACTTCCTCAAGATTCTCCCTTACTTGGACGACTGGCTGACCTGTGCTCCCTCTCAGGACCAGATGGTCCAGGATGCAGAGATGGTGTTGGCCCGCATTCAGCCCCTGGGATTCACAGTGAACTGGAAGACGAGTGATTTAGGGGCAGCTGTGGCCTACTGGTTAGCGCTTCGGACTTGTAACCGGAGGGTTGCAGGTTCGAACCCCCGACCAATAGGAAGTGAGCAAGGCACCTAACCCCTCACTGCTCCCAGAGCATAGACAGCGTACAGGTGGCCTTGGGGCACTTCCAGCTTGGGAAAGTGGTGACTGCCCACAGAGTGCAAACATTGCTGGGGTTAATGGCGGCAGCTTCACCAGTGATTCCATTGGGCCTGCTGAAGAAGGCACGACCCTTGCAGCGCTGGTTCCATTCCTTTCACCTCCATCCAAAGAAGGACAGGCGAGTGAGACTGTGTGCCACACAGTCCTGCATGCAGGGGCGTAGCCAGGATTATTTTATAGGGGGGGCCAGCTGGGTCCAGACTTTTTATTGGGGTGGCACTTGGGAATCAAAACTACTATTTGAAAACTACTCAAAAAGTTTTGAAGATTAGGATAGCCTATTTTAATAATGGCAATAAATTGTGCAAAGCCAACACTGATACACAGGTCAGTTTGTTGGCCACTCCAACATATTTTCCATAAATAGGTCAATGCCAATAAAAAATATTATGATAATGCACCTTACTTAATCAGTTTTATTCAAATGATATTAACTCAAAGAACAATAATAAATACTAATATTGTATGTATATATTTGATCTCATACTGATGGCCAAACTATATTGGAGAGACAGGGGGCCTCACTGGGGAACCTTCCTCACAGACGGCTAATCTCAACAGGCTGATGATGACACTCCTATCCAAGGAGAGTCTTCATCTCTCAGCATCCACTAGGCAACACGGATACCAGGTGTAAGCACCGACGGCCATTTTGCCTCCATAGCTTGGGGAGGAGTAAGAATTACACCGGAGGTCACAAATGACTGAATGCGACGTAAATGGGAAAACCTAATTCAGCTGATGCCAGAGCACACCCAGCTGAGTGCTCCATTTGCTGTCTTCCTGTGTGGATTTGTGGCTCTGCGCGTAACTGTAAATCACTTGCAAGTGGTAGTGAAGTCATGCACATGCTTTTTCATTAAAGGGATATTCCACCATTTTGGGAATTATACTAATTTTCCACCTCCCCTTGAGTTAAACAATTGATTTTTACCTTTCTCAAGTTCATGCAGCCGTTCTCTGAGTCTGGCGATACCACTTTTAGCTCCAGCCTAGATCATTGAATTGGATTAGACCATTAGCATCTCGCCTGCTAGCATCATGTTTAAAAGTGACTAAGATTTCCGGTAATTTTCCAATTTTAAAACTTGTCTCTTCTCAAGTTAGAAAGTGTAATAAGACTAATGTAAAATGAAATGTGGTGATTTTCTTGGCTGATTTGACATGGAACTATACTCTCATTCCAGCGTAATAATCAAGGAACACCATGGGCACAGCAGCACAATGATATCATGCAGCACCTGAAAATAGTCCCCGTAGGCTAACTTCCAGCAACAAGGTTGAGCTGCAGCAGACAAATTGGTAAGTGACTGGATTATTACGCCTTGGGTCATGGATATTAATTCCCTCACCCCTTTTTGCTCATTCACCTATAGCTTGGGGACGTCAACAAAAATGAAACTATTCCAGGGGCTATGTAGAGGTTATTTTTTTGTACAATATTTTTTAAAATGGCCTACAAATGGCAACGTAATGTGAAGAAATGTCAAAAACATCAATGCTCTGTGCTGCCTAGATGTCAACAACAACAACAACAACATCACCAACTTGCATATAACTGAATGTCAAGGCACCAAAGCACTTTACAGTGAAAGGGGAACCTTACTAACCACCACCAATGTGGAGCACCTGCTTGGGTAATGCACCAGCAGCCATTATGTGCCAGAACACTCACCACACACCGGTTTGAGATGGAGAGTCCACAAAAGTTTGCATGTGAAACAGCTATCTTCTAACCTACTAACCTTGTTTAGACTGTAGCCTACTGTTGTAATCCCACTTTGTGCATCCCTAACCCTGCTGTTGGCTGCCACCGAGGTGAGAGCACAAACACACACACACACACACACACACACACAAACACACACACACACACACACACACACACACTTATGCTTTCATTTTCTCACACTCCTCATGCAGAGTGCTTTTTGGAGCAGAGCAGATATGGTCAACCCATGGTGTTAAGTTTACTTACTAAGCTTAAGGTTGGGGAGGAGGATACGCTAATACAATTGTATAAGGGCTGATTCAGACTGGCCGTGTGGCGTGAGTGTGTCAGTTGCGTGGCGTGTGCGTTTTTATTTCGGCTCCCATGTTAACAGGTTAGCGCATTAACACCGCCTGCGTGACATGCACGTCTCAGGCGCGGCTCGAGCTGTGCCGAAAACGCGTACGTGCTAGAAATAGGACCGATGCCGAAAACGCGTATGTGCTAGAAATAGGACCGATGCCGAAAACGCGTACGTGCTAGAAATAGGACCGATGCCTATTTTTCACACGACACGCTAGCGTGTTGGAAGTGTTTCCCTTCGAAAGAGAAAGTGAAGAGAGGTTTTTAATAGGCAGAGGGGCCGCCGCCGCAGCGCAGCGTCAGACACGTTTCTGGTGTGCAACACCACGCAGCCGCCACGCAACTGACACGCCATGTTCACGCCACAACATCATGTCATTAACTACATAGTTCTCAGTAAAAATTTCAAGTTTTTGCCTGAAATTGCACTGTGCCGTTTTACAAGGGCATTGTTCCCACCTCTTTTGGGGTCAACCATCAAGTGCTGGACCTCTATAGAAAGCTGAGAACCTGTAGCTTTCGTAGGAAGCAGTCAAGATAACTGTGTGATGTACTGACAAAGAGCTACAGAGGCTAGAATATAGTTTTTTCTTTCTGCCGGATTACAAGCATCTCTGAACTGATCACATTTCAGCCCTCTAGGTCAGTGTTTCCCAAACTTTTTTTCTGGGGACCCACTTTTTAAAAATGACAGACCATCGCGACCCATTTCACTTCAAATCTACCCTGCAACCACCAATATTGTTTTAGGCCACAGGTTCTCCAACTTTTCTATGCCTTCCCCAACCATACATTGCTATAGGATCTAGATAGATAGATCATGCTTTGAACACGGTTGTGTTGCATTTTGAGCACCATCAGCGTGAAAAGTTCGAAATGACTACTGAAAAGATACGTTTTAATGCGCATCCAAGAGTTTGGGGAAATTCTCGCATGTTGCGCAGTCGTCATTCGTCAGCATAAGCTTTTCCTGTATTTCAAAAAAAAAAATTTGTAGGCTACGTTGCGTTGCAGACAAATGGGTCCATAACACTGTGGACGTCAATTCCGATGTAAACAGCAAATAACTCAAGTTATTGTATTGTTGTATTATATTATATTGTATAGGCCTAGTCGTTATATCAGAACAAGAGGCTTTTGCGCAATATAGCCGGAAGAATGTGCCTTTACTTTGGAGAATAGTGTTTAAAATTTAAATTGTAGCCTAATAATGCACTGTTAAAATCAGAAATAAAAATGTGAGGAGGTTGCTATTAACTTTAAAGATTGCATCTACAATCGAAATCTACATGCAAATTGAATGGCCTTATGTCCGGTCAATGGATGTCTGCTTTAGTTGACAGCACGGTCACTAGATTTTAATTGGTAAAGTTGAGGAGCTGGTATCTGTTAATGTTCGTGCAAATAGGCGGATTCATGTCCCTTGTAGGCCTAGTTTGCAACTGCGAGGTAGCCTACATGGCAGGCGCCGCACAGAACGGTTTCATTTTGAGAGGTCGATATCCATGCTCTGGCACCCCCTCTGCGATGCGTTCGTCCCCCAGTTTCATGCGCCAGTTTGAAAGCTTTTATGACAAAACCGTGACTGTGGTAGTTAACAAACTACATCCTAATAGAAAACTGTTGGCTTTCATCAAATGACAAATGGCATCAGTTAGGTTTATAACACAACATAAATTGTGCTGGCGACCCAAATAAAATCTCCTGCGACCCACCCATGGGTCGCGACCCAGACTTTGGGAAACACTGCTCTAGTAACAGACACTGGTCCTCCAGTGTGCAATGTATACTCATTTTTGAGGTTTCAATAGAAATCATCAGCACCTGGAAAAAGATAAAGGGGCGTGCATATGATTTTGAACTTTGACACCTTGAAAGATTTATAAGTATAAGTATATATACTCTTTTGATCCCGTGAGGGAAATTTGGTCTCTGCATTTATCCCAATCCGTGAATTAGTGAAACAGACACAGCACACAGTGTGGTGAAGCACACACTAATCCCGGCGCAGTGAGCTGCCTGCATCAACAGTGGCGCTCGGGGAGCAGTGAGGGGTTAGGTGCCTTGCTCAAGGGCACTTCAGCCGTGCCTACTGGTCGGGGTTCGAACCGGCAACCCTCTAGTTACAGGTCCGAAGTGCTAACCAGTAGGCCACGGCTGCCCCAGATTTCTGTGATCATTTACGCTTTGTAGTATAGCTAGAGAATAATTTCTGACCCACATTCTGACATGTGCTGAAAATTCTGATCTATTTTAAATATTTAATAGTGACTAGCCATAAATTATCACAGCCTTTTTGAGACAGAAGTTTTAGTGGGCATACTCTCTTTCTATCAATCATTCAGTGCTATTGCGTCCTCTCCTTCCTTCTGGAGAATTACGCTCAGACCAGAGGTACATTAAAAATCGATTTCTGTGACACTGAATTCAAGCCATTGCTTAGAGGAGAACGACAGAGAGAGAGAAAAATGAAAAATTAACAATTACAGGCAAGTTTAATCATTTCCTCAAACTAGGGCAAAACCTTTTCTCTGTGTGTGTGTGTGTGTGTATGTGTGTGTGTGTGTGAGAGAGAGAGAGAAAGAGAGACAGGCAGGAAAATAGAACAAATAAAGTGATAGAGGTCAGTGGAGGAAGAAGGATAGAACATAAGAGCATTTGTGGAAGAGTGTCTCGGTGCAAGAGTGCCTTCACTAATGTCTTAGCGAGGCCCCACAAATACGTCTGTGGATGACGAACAGAAGAGGCTAGGCTATATCGGTATGCTGGAAACATAGATATCAGCACTTTTCTGGATTAGGGTAATGACTTGGGAATGGAAGGGGGGAAATAGTTAGTGAGAGAGACAAGAGAAAGAGAGAGGGAGAGAGAGACAGAGGAGAGGAGTGTGTGGATTATTGTACAGTATCTGTGAAGGAAATGCTTAGTTTGTACTTCAGACATCGGTTGGCAGCAAGTTTTCCTGAAAGGACAGGAAACACAGTCTTCTGCCTTTAAACTCCAGACATTAACTTACGGCACACTGAGGGCGATGCTATTTGAATGAATGGTTAACACGGTGTGCCAAATGACACTGGGAACTCAGAAGCACATGGACTAGTGGAATGTGTTATATAAGGTATTGATTTAAAATTGTGAAACACTATCACTCTACTAGCAGCGCTATGTCCAAACTGTATGTAATTATTATGACCGCCGCTAGCGAAGCTAGCGAAGCGGTCATATAGGGATTGTCAACGTTTTTATTTTTAAATTTTTTAAATTTTTTTATTTTTTTCGTCATCTACTTCCTGAAATTTTGGTCAACGATACCCGGGGCACCGAAACACCGGGGCACATGCAATTTGGTGGGTATGTAGCCCCACTAGACTTTTACGGAAAAATTTCATTTGGTCCCCGGGGGCCACTCCCCCTCCGCGCTGGGCCCCCCGAAACCCAAAAAATGCAGTTTTTCCTCAATAACTACCTGAACCGTGGCACCGAGGATGAAGAAATTTTTATGGTATGGTATGTTGGTCTCAAGGGCCCACATCAACCTAGCCCATAATCACTCATTTGTGATTTGCACCCCCCCCCCCCCCGGTAAAAAATGAAAATGCAATATCATTCTGCTTTAATCGCCCCTCTCTTCAGTAAAGACGTTCAGAACTGCACCAAATTTTATGTGTATGATTAACCTGACATTCTCTGGGGGTATGCCAAGTTTCGTAGAATTTCATCCATGGGGGGGTCTAAAAAATTAAGTTATGTGTACATTTAGTGACTGTACACTCATTGGCCTGTAGATGGTGGTGCACA
This sequence comes from Alosa pseudoharengus, assembly GCF_046254945.1. Classification (NCBI taxonomy): domain Eukaryota; kingdom Metazoa; phylum Chordata; class Actinopteri; order Clupeiformes; family Clupeidae; genus Alosa; species Alosa pseudoharengus. Next base: position 33,015,303 of record NW_027468598.1, read on the forward strand.
CATATACACATGCACACACACACACAGGCACCCACATACTATCGGTATTAGAACGGCCGATACATAAAAATTCAGTAGGATTAAAAGAAAGCCAAAATAAATATTCATCATCATCATCATGGCTGCATTTCCAGTATTGGCGATAAGTAGTCGTTTGTCCACTAGATGGCGCATCGTTGCAGTGAGACGTAATTTTGTTGGAAGTTAATCTAAAGTGGGTTGGAAAGACACTACGCTTCCTACAAGGACAAGACTGTAGGCTACAGTAGTTTACCGCAGAGAACGTCTAAGGGTAGGATGATTTCTGCATGACATGTAATTCCCATTTCCTCTTGAAGCCGAAATAAATCTGAGAATGTTTATCGGACATGCTTGTTTTTTTACTGCAGGTAGGCTACGTTAATCCTATCAATAGCAGAACGTAGGTAAAATAATATTACCGTTAGCATGGTTGAGTGATGGAGGCCAATTTGATTATTGATGTATTTGTAGAAAACCATAAATGCGTTTATAGGCTACCAAGCAAATCGATAACAGCACTAATTGTATCTTTCGACTGTCATCTCATTTGCTTATGACCATAACCTAGGCTACTAACAGGAGCTAAGTGAGTTAGCCACAACACGTTCGCTACGTGATGGTTTTTTAATGGAAAATATATAGGCTACCTGAAAGATAACCTGTCTATGATGCATCCTAAACACCGGGCTGGGACATTTCTGCTCAAGGTCTCAAAAAGCATCTGAGTCAACGTTCATTCCCAAACACCCATATAGGCTACTTCAATCCTCTTTTTTCAAAGGTGATTCAAGTAAGGAAGAGCATGGCTCAAAGTAAAGTAACTGAAACTACATAAATTCGTCAAAGTGAATAATTTGTGTCAACTCGCCGCAATGTAGATTTATTAACGCACCCGTGATGATCTACATCTCCATTTAAACCAGATGTTTTAGAGCGCACGTTGAGATGTATTCAGGGCAGGGCTGTACCTACACATATTTGTTGCACGTGCTACAAAAATCATTCTTTGCGATGGATGATTTAGTACCAACGTTACACCGGTCAGATACAGTTTTGCCTATGGCTATTCCGTGAGACTGAGGCGCTTTTTGTTTGCTCGAAGTGCGTGTTTAGGGTGTGAGAGGGGAGTCGATGTGCTTTGATTCCAGCTTGGTAGTTGTAGTCTATGCGATTAAAAAACACGTGTGTGTGAAGTATCCAAACAATGATAACGCTTTCATTATGGCTGCTTTAGCCACAGACCTTGAGCTACTGTACAGTGGGTTGGGTTCCATTTAGAAGTGTCCACTTCATTCGCCCTTTCCGTGATTCACACAAGTACGTGAAATGTATTACTACTGATATGCAAAACTATTAACTTTTCGCCAAGAGGTGGCTTGATACTGTAAGGTGTAAGCCATTGGTTCCAAAGGAGATTTTATTTGGGTCGCCAGCATAGCCTAGTGACAATTTGTGTTGTGTAATAGGCCTAGCATAGGGCCTACCTTATATAGCTTATAGTTTGTTAACAGTCACGGTTTTGTCATAACTCCCTCTATGCATTTTTGCATCTAGAATAGCTCTAAAACCGGGGGGCGAACACGTCGCAGGGGGGGGGGGGCGCCAGTGAGTGGATATCTCAATCGCAAAATTAAACAATATTTCTATCGGGCGCCTACCATGGACTAGGCTGGGTGAAAATCAAAAGATTGCGTCAAAAGATTGAGCTTAACTATGGACCTCATAGTTGCAAAATGCAAGGGAACATGAATCAGCATATTATTTGCACAAACAATAACGGACAGTAGCTATTCAACTTTGCCCGTTAAAATTTGTATGAGCAGTCTCGCAACGCATTTCATGAAGGCCCTTTTGGACATGTCAGTTATTTGCACCACTGGGTAAAACGGCATTTTGTTTTAGACTACTGGTATTTAATTTGTGCATTGACAATAAAGCTGAATATCATTTGAACTAGATGACTAAACGTATGCATATGTAGAAGAAGAAACATTCACAAAAATCCATGACATGACCTCTCTTCTTGATAGCTGTTGAAAACTGCATGGAACTGACAGGGATTGTTTTGTTTAATAATAAATAAATAAATACATTATGCTGCTACCTTCTGCTTTTCCCAAATACAATGTAGCCTACAGGTGTACCTTTCATCAGTCCAGTTGCAATGGATGGACTGTGATGAACTGCCCTACTTGTGATTGTTTAGAGATTTTAAAGGTTTTATAACAATGCTACAGATTTTTTGGCCCAGAAACAAATCTATTCACCTTTGCAGCGCAGTAGGCTACTTTGTGTGCGGAATGTGTGCAAACACACATTCCAAAGAAGCATACACAAAAGTTTCAAGAGTGGGGGATGGAGTAGAAGATGGAGACAAATTCATTAATATGATTTATTTTCGTGGAATGGATGTGCAGGACTGAGCGGCGGTCATATTTTGTACCGCTATGCGGTACATCTAGTTGTTATTGGGGCCCACTTAGATGCCAGTGCTGTCAGTTTAGTGCCCCAACCACCACCCCGGGCAAGGAAACCGTCTGACATCAGAACTAATTACTCTAAGCAGAGGGTTAACAAAAGCCTTCTGGGAGCTGCTGTCATTTGTCCTGCTTTTTTTTTCATTGGGCAATTCCACGCAAAACTGTCACGTCCATAACAGCAACTAAATACCATGGCATTGTGTTGGCGTTATGAGCGGGACAGTTTTGCGTGGAATTGCCCCATTAGAATGCAGAACGGCAGCACTGTGATTACCCACTCTGAGCACGCAGCTCCACGGCAGCACAGGACCTACAAGGGCGAGAGCTCCGCATCCGCGCTCCACAGCTCTGAGGCACTAAGCGAGATTGGGTGCCATAAATACGTGCCCTTCCTCTCTTCGCCTTGAGCCGTAAATTCTGCTCTCCACTCCTCTCCTCTCTCACCCCCCCGTCTTTTCGCCTCGTCTCTCCTCTGCTATTCTTCCTCCTCCTCCTCCTCCTCTTCCTCCTCCTCCTCGGGCCCATGGGCGATCTGGAGTCTATCATTCATTAGCAGGCTGCGTACTTGCCCGACATCCACCCGTGACCACTGCCCCAAGAGATGGAAATGATGAGGCTGTTTAAATATGGCTACAGCGATTTGAAGGCTCAACGCGCCTGTCCTTACAAGAAAAGCTTGTCCTGTCCGCAGTCAATCATTAGAGAAAAAGCCGCCAACGCCCGTTCCCCCGCAACAGGATAATAATTGAGCCATCAAGAGCTATCATTCAGGAAACAGTGGCGCACACACCAAAGAAAATGAACTTAAATTGATTTTGGCTGTTAAAATTTCCCGAATTGAATTTCATGTTTAACTAATGGTGAGGGTGTAACATCCTGCTTGTGAAACAATGCTCCCATATACGGTATTTTCCTCTCCATATCAGAGATTAATCCCCCCTTGCTTATTCAGGAAGGGTTTAATGACCAGCCCATTAGAAACTGCAGTAGATGTTGTAAATATCTGTGAACTGTGCGTATGGCAGAGTAGGAGACCTGCAAACATAGTAAAGTAGAACTACTACATAGTCCCTGAAAAGAGTGAGTTGTGTGGCATACCTGACGCAGGGCAACCTGTCAAATCTTTATAACCTAAGTGTGACTTTCCAGTCAAGTAAAGCCATTTAATTTCATTTAATTGATATAGCACAGTTTAAAACAGCCTGTAGATAACATTATAACCTGTCCCAGTTTGTGGTTGACAACCTGAGATATAAATGGACAAAAAGGGGCGGGGGTCAGAAAAAGGAAAACAACATAAAGTACACAAGAAATACACAAACACATTGACTCAGGAATCGATGCTCTGTGACTCAGGAATCGGTGCTCTGTGACTCAGGAATCGGTGCTCTGTGACTCAGGAATCGGTGCTCTGTGAATTGGTGCTCTGTGACTCAGGAATCGGTGCTCTGTGACTCAGGAATCGGTGCTCTGTGACTCAGGAATCGGTGCTCTGTGACTCAGGAATCGGTGCTCTGTGGCTCGACTTGTC